>NW_012112808.1:575092-661092 GCF_000951035.1 Colobus angolensis palliatus | reverse complement strand
TGGAACTAACCGAAATGTCCATCAGTGACAGACTGGATTAAGAAAATGTGGCACATATACACCATGGAATACTATGTAGCCATAAAAAAGGATGAGTTCATGTCCTTTGTAGGGACATGGATGAAGCTGGAAACCATTATTCTGAACAAACTATTGCAAGGACAGAAAACCAAACACCACATGTTCTCACTCATAGGTGGGAATTGAACAATGAGAACACTTGGACACAGGATGGGGAACATCACACATCAGGGCCTGTTGTGGGATGGGGGCGGGAAGGGATAGCATTAGGAGACATACCTAATGTAAATGACAAGTTAATGGGTGCAGCCCACCAACATGGCACATGTCTACATATGTAACAAACCTGCACGTTGTGGACATGTACCCTAGAACTTAAAGTATAATTATAATAATAATAACAAAAAGAAAACTAACTCCCCCGTTGAAGGAAATCAGCAGAAAAGCTGGCCAGGGTCATGAGTGGAAAAGAGTCACCCACAGGAAATTAGAATCCCAGTCTCTGGTATACAATTAAGTATGAGGTCTAAAGTTTCATACATACATGGCATAGGAATTACAAATGAAAAATCAACTAAAAAACTGGTCTAGAATCAGAAATATCCCTAAAGTCAAATAAAATCTAAAAATATATTACAAAATACATCTACAACTCCCAACATACAGAATTCCCATGGAAAACAATCTTTATTGATGACAAGCACAGTAAGAAAAAATTAGAAGCCATACCAACAGAAAAAGTTACTTGCTAATGAACAGAACTTATATCCTAAGAAATAAAACCAAAACAATCTGAGTATTAATACAAGCATATTTAAAATGTTTTCGTAAGGGTATATAAATCAAGGAAAAGACAACGTAAAAAGGTGAATTCCAGAAAGAACTTTAAAAAACTAGGAAAAAACTCAATAAAAGAATTAATAAAACTACAATTTAGACTTAGCTAAAGAGATCTATGAGGCAGATACACAATAAGGAAAGAAAAAAGATAAAAACTATGAAAGAGAAATTGATTTGAGGTACAAGAATGAAAAGATGAACCATTTGTCTCATAGAAGTCCACTAGGTGAGAAAAAAGAGAATGTGCAGAGATAATATATACAAAGAATGTGGCTGATATTCTCTAACAACAACAAAAAAGAATCATCAGATTGAAGAAATAGGAGATTGTATTTATATACATACACATTACAAGCACATAAATCCACAGGTATTCATAAATGTAATGAAATTCCATAACAACAAAGACAAAAAGAAGATATTTAAAGCTATCAGAGAGATATGAGAGCTTGTTATAGAGGTAACAATTAGACTAACACTTCTCATCAGCAACAACAAATGCTACTAGATTATGCAATATTATCTTCTAATTATTGAAGAAAACAGCAGGAATTCTATACCCAGGATTCTATACTAGAATTCAAATTATTAAAGAGTAAGGATAAAATAAAGAAATTTTCAGATATACAAAAATTAAGAGTTTATTACACTCTCACTAAAAACGAATTTTGGCAATAAAGAAAGAATTAGATCTAAGAAAAATATTTATTATAGAAATTTATAATAAATGCTGATTTTTTTAAATAACTGACATTTTGATTGGAAATGGTTTAAAATATGATGTATCTAAAATACTAAACATGATGGTTGATACAAGAAGGCAGACTGAATTTAAAGCATTAAACTAGTAGAGGCAATGGACAAAAGTACGAACTAAATGAATATACACCTAATTCATAAATGCAGTAGCCTCTGGAAAGAGAGGGCAGTTGTTGGAACTAAAGAAGTAACAGAGTGGACTTCAACCTTATATGTTTGACGTCAAATTTTTAATAAAATATATTATGCAAAAAACCAAAAATGTTAATTACGTTGAGTAAATAAATGTTTGTTAATTTGATTCTTTTATTTTAGTATTTTCTAAATATTAGATGCAAGGTGGCAGATGTAGAATTTTTTTTGCTTTATGTTTTAGAGTAAGCAAGACTACTACAAGGTATCAAGCAAAGAGTATAAAAGTGTTCTCATTTGCTTTGTCTTCTAAGCAACACTACTATAATGTCTTAAGCAAAGACCATTCAAGTGTTTTGATTCTAAAGCTCATAAAGCTTCAAGAATTACATAAACTGGAAGGGTTCTAATGTATAGTTGATTTCTCACTTAATCGATCATAAATATGAAATCAAACTACTGTTTCATTTTTTACCACTACAAGGAATGACTAGTACAATTTTACACCTTGACACTGAAATTATAGGATGTAAGCACGAGCAAATCAAAGCAGTGTGGATTTCATTTAAAAAATACACATGAACTTCCCATTTAGAAATTTAAAAAATATATAATATGAATATTTCCAAATGTGTATGTATGGAGGGGTTCTTAGGAAACTTGGTCATACCAAGTTGGTTATTTTTCTTCAGTCAAGCCTCTCAGTTTAGGACATTTTTACACACCAGTGGGTTAACTGGCAACTAGTCCATGAGCAGTATGTCAGTTATAATAAAAAAGAGTAATACTATAAGTATGTTTTTCCATGTATTATTTTCTTTTCCAGAAGAAAAGTGAAACCTTATCAAAGATGGGATGATTTCAAATAGCTATGTTGTTCATGCTCTTGTAAATGAGGTCTGCAAATATTAAAACCAAAATGGAGTGTGAATGTCCCAGTAAATCTGCATCAGATATGCTTCAGCTTGAAAGGAAATGATATCAAATTCAAGTAGTTAAATGAATCGTGAAAAAAGTGTAATCTACACAGACCACGTTATGCAACTGCTCTAGTTGTAGAAGTCTATGTATAGAGCAAAACAACTCCCTTATCATTTCTAAAAATAAATGTAGTTGGATGTTCCTCTACAGCTGGATGAGGTATTTCTTCATATCTTTCAAGGCATTTTAAGGGCAAAAAATGAGTCATATTAGTTAAGATTGGAGGTAACATAGCTTAGCAGTTCAGAGAGGGTACTCAGGAGTTCTACTGCCTGATGTTTGAATCATGGTCTCCCTACTAGCTGTGTAAGCTTATACAAGCCTCTTAACCACTGTGTGCCTCTGTTTTATAATCTACAAAATGGGAATGTGTGTGTATGTATGCATGTGTGTGAAAAATAGATGTCATTATGCAAAATATTTCAATATACAATCAACATCTCTTTCATACTTTAAGAACTGTAATTGAAATATTTTCTGCTATAATTTTAGGCTTTACTAAGTTAAATCTACAGCTGTTCATAATATAAATTTTATCCCCTTCACATTTGAAAATATTAGTCTGGAGATGTGGCTTTATGTAGGATTATATAACTAGATACCTTTTTTAATCTGCCTGGAGCAGTATGACTCCTCTGTTTAGACTACTCTTTTACCAAGTTCCAATTACCACCTATAAATAGAAACAGTGTGGGCCTCTTTTTTTCACATTAAAAATGAACCTGAAGAGTAAAACTTGGTTTAAAAAAACAATTACTTTGACCCATATTTACTTTGAAAACATAATAACCAGTTCATTAATGATGCACTAAAATAGCAAATATTTAAGCACTCTGTATATCCAAAACAATGAGCAAATAGTGAAGCAAGAATATCTGAGGTGATGAGTAATGCTGATCTCCCAAAGAAAGGGAGAGGCATCCACTCTTGGAGTGCTAGATCTTTTTGACAAGAATGCAGCTTAACTCTAAGGTTCAAAAGTCTGTACGCATGTGTGTGTCTGTCTGTTTGTGATGGGTGTGCATCGACAGAGATATGAGGTGGGCTATTGGCAAAAGACAGAAAGAACTAGAACAACAGAAACCATTTCATCTGCAAAGAAACAAAGGATATAATAATAAAGCATATATAGCACAGCATGCTGAGAACTTAAATCATCTAAAACAACTAAAATAGTTTAAATAGGATAATGTTTAATGTAAGATCATTTTCTAATTTTGTTTCAAAGTATAACCATATACCTTCAGGAAATATGAACTTACAGTAAAATAACAGATGAACTAAGGATAACTAATGTATACCCAAGAACAATTAAGAGTGCATAAAAAAATGTGTGGAAAACCTTAGAATTATATGAATATCATTTTTAAATTGTTTAAATTCAAATATTAAGTCACTGAAGAATTATGGAAAAGGATATATGAACAATCAATAGAATACATGGTTTTTTAACTTTTTTTTAATTGATGTATTTTTAGTGAGTGTTATTATTGCTTTTATTTTTAGTAGTGGAGTTTTAAGTTTTGACAAAAATTGGTCATAAAGTACAGAGTCCCCATATATCTCCTCTTCCCTGTCCAAAGTTGGCCCTATTGTTAACATCTTGCATTGCCGTGGAACATTTGTTACAACTGATTTACCAATATTGATACATTATTATTTATTAAAGTCCAGAGATTACATGAAGATTCATTCTTGTACAGCTCTGTGGGTTTTGCAAATCCAGAAGATCATATATTTACCTTTAGAGTTTCATATAGAATAATTTCACGGCCCTAAAACTGCCATATGCTCAACGTATTCACTCCTCCTACTCAACTCCTATCAACCACTGATCTTTTCATTGTCTCCATAGTTTTTGCCTTTTCCATAAAGTCATATGGTTGGCATCAGGCAATATATAAAGGCTTTTAAGACTGGCTAACTTTCACTTAGTAATAGGCATTTAAGGTACCTCCATGTCTTTTCATGACTTGGTAGCTCACTTCTTTTTTCTTTCTTTTTTTTTTTTTTTTTTGAGATGGAGTCTCGCTCTGTCTCCCAGGCCGGAGTGCAGTGGCACAACCTCGGCTCACAGCAAGCTCTGCATCCTGGGTTTGCACCATTCTCCTGCCTCAGCCTCCCGAGTAACTAGGACTACAGGCGCCTGCCACCACGCCCCGCCCGTATTTTTTGTATTGTGTGTGTGTGTATGTGTGTGTGTGTGTGTGTGTGTATTTTTAGTAGAGAAGGGGTTTCACCATGTTAGCCAGGATGGTCTCAACCTCCTGACCTTGTGATCTGCCCGCCTTGGCCTCCCAAAGTGCTGGGATTACAGGCATGAGCCACCATGCCCAGCCAGCTCATTTCTTTATATCACCGAATAAGACAGGCATACCTCATGTTAATGTGCTTTACTTATTGTGCTTCACAGATATTGAATGTTTTACAAATTGAAGGTTTGTGGCAACACACTGCCTCACGCACATCTATCGGCACCATTTTCCCAAGCGGATGTGCTCACTTAGTGCCTCTGTGTCAGGTTTTGGTGATTCTTACATTTCAGACATTTCCATTATTATTTTATCTCTTATGGTGATCTGTGATCAGTGATCTTTGATATTTAACTGTAATTGTCTTGGGGCACCACAAACTTACCCATATAAGACAATGAACTTAATCTATAAATGTGTGTTTTCTGACCGCTCCACTGACCAGCTATTATCCTTATCTCTCCCTCTCCTCCAGCCTCCCTATTCCCTCCCTGAGACACAACAATGTTGGAATTAGGCCAATTAATAAACCTATAATTGCCTCAAAGTGTTCAGCTGAAAGAAAGAGTCACATGTGTCTCACTTCCAATCTAAAACTAGAAATGATGAAGCTTAGTGAGGAAGATATGTCAAAAGTCAAGGCAAGCTGAAAGCTAGGCCTCCTGTGCCAAACAGTTGACTGAATTGTAAATACAAAGGAAAATTTCTTCAAGGAAACTGAAAGTGCCACTCCAATGAACACACATTTGATAAGAAAGTGAAATAGCCCTATTGCTGATGTGGAGAAAATTTGAGCAATCTGGATAGAACATCAAACCAACCACAATATTCCTTTAAACTAAAGCCTAATCCAGAACAAAGCCCTCAGTCTCTTCAATTCTATGAAGGCTGACAGAGGTAAGGAAGCTGTAGAAGAAAAGTTGGAAGCTAGCGGATGTAGGTTCCTGAGGTTTAAGGAAAGAAGCCATCTCCATGACATAAAAGTGCAAGATGAAGTAGCAAGTGCTGATGTAGAAGCTTTAGCAAGTTATGCAGATCTAGCTAAGACAACTGATGAAGGTGGCTATACTAAACAAGAGATTTTCTATGTAGGCAAAACAGCCTTATTTTGGAAGATGATACTATGTAGGACTTTCACAGCTAGAGGGGAGAAGTCAATACTTAGCTTCAAAGAGTCTCTTGTTAAGAACTAAAGAAGCTTGTAACTTTAGTTTGAGGCCAATGCTTATTTAACATTTTAAATATCCTAGGGCCATTAAGAATGATGCTACCACTCTGCCTGTGCTCTATGAATGAAACAGCAAAGCTTGGATGACAGCACCTTTGTTTACAACATGATTTACTGAATATTTTAAGATTACTATTGAGACTTGCTGCTCAGAAAAAAAAAGATTCCTTTCAAAATATTACTGCTCATTGACAATGCACCTGGCCACCCAAAAGCTCTGATGGAGATCTACAAGATTAATGTTTTTTTCATACCTGCTAACACAACATCCCTTCAGCAGTCCATGGATCAAGGAGTAATTTCAACTTTCAAGTCTTCTTGTAAGAAATACATGTAATAGGGCTATAATTGCCACAGATAGTAATTCTAAACCTTTTATACAGGATTCACCATTCTAGATGCCATTAAGAACATTCATGATTTGTGAAAGGAGGTCAAATTATAACATAGGCTGGGCCCACTGGCACATGTGTGTAGTCTCAGCTACTCAAGAGGCTGAGGCAGGAAGATGGCTTGACTCAGCAGTTTGAGTCTAGCCTGAGCAACACAGTGAAAACCTGTCTCTTAAACATATATATATATAAACATGAATGGGAGTTTGGAAGAAGTTGATTCCAAGCCTAGTGAATGAATTTGAGGGCTTCAAGACTTCATTGAAGGAAATCACTGCAGATGTGGTAGAAATAGCAAGAGAACTAGAATTAGAAGTGAACCCTAAAGACCTAACTAAATTGCTACTGTCTCATGACGAAACTTGAACAGATGAGGAGTTACTTCTTAAGGATGAGCAAAGAAAGTGGTTTCTTGAGATAGAACCTACTCCTTTTGAAGATGCTATGAACACTGTTGAAATGACAACAAAGGATTAGAATATCCCATAAACTTACTTGATAAAGTAGCGGCACTGTTTGAGAGGACTGAAATCAATTTTGAAAGAAATTCTGCTGTGTGTACAATGCTATCAAACAGCATCCCATGCTACAGAGAAATTGAAAGGATAAGTTGACCACAGCAAACTTCCTTGTTGTCTTACTTTAAGAAATTGTCACAGCCACCCTAACCTTCAGCAACCATCACCCTGATCAACAATGAGCCAAAACTCTCTATCAGCAAAAAGATTACAACTTACTAAAGACTGCGATGATCATTAGCAATATTTAGCAATTAAGTGTTTTTTAAAATTAAGGTATGTACTTTTTTAGATATAATGCTATCGAATACTTAATAGACTAAAGTGTAGTATAAACATAATTTTATATGCATTAGGAAAGCAAACAATTTCTGTGACTCACTTTATTGCTATACTCACTTTATTGTGGTGGTCTGAAACCAAAACTGCAGTGTCTCCACATTATATCTGTATTCCATTATATCTGTGTACCATAGTTTGTCTATGCATTTTTCCATTGAAGGACATGTTGGTTGCTTCTACTTTGGTCCAATTATGATAAAGTAACTAAAAATATTCACGTAAAAGTTTTTGTGTGGACAGTCTTCAACTCAGGGTAAATACTAGAAGCACATGTGCTGGATCATATAGTAAGACTACATTTTAGCTTTGTAAGAACCTACCAACCTTCCAAAGCTGCTGTACCATTTTGCGTTCCCACCAGCAATGAATGAGAGTTACTGTTGTTCCATGTCCCTGCCAGCATTCAGTGTTATCAGAGTTTTGGGTTTAGCCATTATGATAAGTGTGTGTTGACAGCTAATTGTTATTTTAACTTGCAATTCTCTAATGATATATAACATTGAGCATCTTTTCATATGCTTATTTGCCATCTGCACATCTTCTTTAGTATCTGTTCAAATCTTTTCCTTACTTTTTACTTGAGTTGTTTTCTGATTGTCGGGTTTTAAGAATTATTTGTGTATTTTAGATACCAGTATTTTATCAGATGGATATATATTTACAAAGTTTTCTCCCAGCCTGTGGCTTGTCTTCTCATTCTCTTAACAGTGTCTTTCACAAAGCAGAAATTTTTAATGTAATGAGGGCTCACTTGCCAGTTTCTTCTCTCATGTACAGTGTTTTTGATGTTGTGTCTAAAGGAAGCTCATCAGCAAACTAGGATCACCTATATTTTGTCCTATGTTATCTCCTAAAGTTTTACAGTTTTGCAACTTACTTTTGGGATATGTTGAACATACAGTTGGAAAGAACTGACATCCTAGCAGTACTGACACTGTTCTTTGCATTTAAATTAATGTCTTTTTTCTTTTTCTTTTTCTTTTTTTTTTTTGAGACTGAGTCTGGAGTGCTGTGGTGTGATCTTGGCTCACTGCAACCTGTGCCTCCCAGGTTCAAGCAATTCTTGTGCCTCAACCTCCTAAGTAGCTAGGATTATGGGCGTGTGCCACCACACCCAGCTAATTTCTGTATTTTTAGTAGAGATGGGGTTTTGCCATGTTGCCCAGGCTGGACTCGAACTTCTGGCCTCAGGCAAACCACCCGCTGACCTCCCAAAGTGCTGGGATTATAGGCATGAGACACCTTAACTGGCCGAAATTAATGTCTTTTTTTCCGTGACAATTTTTATTTAAGAAAATATTTCAGACATCTTCTTAAATCAAGGACTATATGATTTTTACATCATTTTCATGGATACATACATAATATTCCATTAAGTAAAAGTCTGTAACTTATGTAAGTAATTCTTCATTGATAGCCACTTAGGTCTTTTATAACCTTTTACTATTACAGTCAAAACTACACTAAAAATACAAAAATTAGCCGGGCGCGGTGGCACATGCCTGTAGTCTGAGCTACTCAGGAGGCTGAGATAAGAGAATGGCATGAACCCAGGAGACAGAACTTGCAGTGAACTGAGATCATGCCATTGCACACCAGCCTGGGCGACAGAGCGAGGCTCCATCTCAAGAAAAAAAAAAAAAAGAAAGTAATATTTATGACCATTTCCTTAAACAATTATCTTAAGTAAAATTATTGGATATAAAGATATATAAAATAAAGACTTCCAATCAGATTCCCTAATTGTTAACATTTTACTTCACTTGCCTTATTGTCTACACACACACACACACACACACACACACACACTCTATATATATAAATAGAGAGAAAAAACTATATATATATACTTTTTGAGAGTAAACTGCAGAATGATGCTCTCTTTTCCCTAAGCGATTCAGTTTATTTCTTAAAAACAACAAGCCAGTTTTTCACATAACCATGTATAACTATCAAAATCAGAAAATTTACATTGACATACTATTATCTTGCTCAATTGTACCGTAAACCTAAAATTGCTCTTAAAAATAAAGTCTATTACTTTTTTAAAATGGTGTTAATGTCATGAAAGACAAAGAAAGACTGAAGAGCTGTTACAGATTAAGAAAACCTAAGATGATATGACAACTAGATTAAATCCTGGACCATGTATTTTATGTTTGCTTAAAGGATGTTCTTGGGATAATGGGCCAAATACAAGGATGGTCCATAAATTAATTTCTATAAGAAAGGGAAATTTTAAAGGTTCAGTCCAGCAGACTCTAAAAAAAGTAAAGTTGGCATCTAAATCCCAGCATTCAATCCTTATAAACACTCAGTTGCAAAAATCCTATGTATACAAGCAGCTACCACTGCCAAGATCTCTCCTAAGGGTCACACCCTTACTGCGCCATCACAGACCCTATGGAAACACTATGGTACTCTGCTAAAGAGAAGGGCACCATTCCTGCTATTGCTAGACCCCAGAGGCCAAAACTTTGCTCTTTACATTACCTGATATTTAGCAACTCACTAATTCATCAAGTTTCTATACCCAAACCCCACCTGAACTGATCAACAACCCTTTTTCTCACTTTTATCCTAACCACATACAACCTACATGCTTCTACCAACTTCCCTCTCACACTCAAATACTAGAGAAACACAAAGAAAATTAGGACTTAAGAGTGGTTTCAGGGAAGTAAGAACTTAAGCCACCATTAGGACACTATTTCCAGCTACACTAAGGTTTGAGCAGCCTTTTGTGGGTGGGCCCGCAAACCTGTCATGTATAACACTAGTTCTTTAGAAAAAACATTCTAAGTTTCAAACAACTACCTTAAAAAAAAATATTTTGGATCACCTAAGCTTGAGACCACTTGCACTTTTATATTAACACAGAAAATGGAAATCAATATGCATGTGGAATCTCATTATAAAAGCCTCTATTTTGAAATATAGATTGGTCAGTTATAATTGTACTGAAATCAAGAAGTTTCTACCTTAGCAAACTACACTTGCAATTTGATTGGCATAAGGTTGTATTAAAGGTTTAAAAGGCGATATTGATCTGAAGATTTCAAGTACTGTACTTCAAAGTGAAACTGTTTCAGTAATTGTTTTGTCCAATACACAGGAGACTGTGAGAATCATATTTGAAAAGCTAAGTACACTTTAGAAAATGAATATACTTTTTCAAAGAGAATAACTACATGTTAATACATATCTATCATAGTTAAAAATAAAAAGCAGTATCAAGGAAAGCTATTAGATGAATCAGATTTTATTGTTCCAATATTTCTCATATATGTTTTTAAAAAGTAGTTATGTTTACAGACTAAAAGTCTCTTGATTTAAATTTCCCCTTTCAAAGCAGAAGAAAATATGTACTTCTTTTCTGTAATATTCCAAGCTACTAAAATATAACCAATGAAGTCATTTGAATCATTTTTAAGCTAGAATTATTTGTTTCCACCCTGCAATTATTCTGAAGAGGAAAACAAATTATTCTGCCATTAGAGAAAAAAACACCAACAAGAAGACCTAATAAATAAGATCTAAAGATGTCGGTGAACACACAGTTGACCTACAACCTGAAAGAAACTTCTCCCAAACAATCAGATGACAAACTGGAAAATAACATCTGGAATTTGGCCGGGCGCGGTGGCTCAAGCCTGTAATCCCAGCACTTTGGGAGGCCGAGATGGGTGGATCACGAGATCAGGAGTTCGAGACCATCCTGGCTAACACGGTGAAACCCCGTCTCTACTAAAAATACAAAAAACTAGCCGGGCGAGGTGGCGGGCGCCTGTAGTCCCAGCTACTCAGGAGGCTGAGGCAGGAGAATGGCGTAAACCCGGGAGGTGGAGCTTGCAGTGACCTGAGATCTGGCCACTGCACTCCAGCCTGGGTGACAGAGTGAGACTCCGTCTCAAAAAAAAAAAAAAATCTGGAATTTAATCCCAGGAAATTAGATCCAATCTGAAATGCTGGGCAGCAAGCACAGCGCTCAGTGGAATATGGTATCAGGTAGGATGGCTAGTGTATAAGGATTTAAGCACCATGGTAGCAATTCTACAGACAGCTATTCACAACAGTGGCATTTGAAAACCATAGGCCTCTGAGAATAAAAGTCATAATGGAGCAAAATAAGAGTACTGGTATGAAGGTCATAAATACCATACGCATTCAATTATTTTAAAAATGGCAGTATATTTAATAATTACTCCTCCCCACAAAGCATGATGAGAGAACAAAGAGGACAGGAGCAGCCTCACAATAAATGACCTCTAAACAAAGCAGAAAAGAAATACACTAAATCAGATACAATGTTCTGTGAAAACTGTTAGCAAAGGCTAGAAGGATCTGAAGTTTGTAATAAGAATCCCAGGAAGCCACATAACTTCTAGATAGTATACAAAGCTAAAGGGAAGATAAGACATTTTCAGGACACTAATGGCCACCTAAGAGCTATGAGTATCCTGCCTCAGTTCAGCAGTCTGTAGGCCAAATCAACTGTGCAGAAGATTGAAGTAAGCTGGGATCAAAGTGCAGCGTAGGGTTATAGGAAGAGGCCAGGCAGAAGTCTGCAAAAGATATAAATGTTGACAAGACTGAAGCTAATGGTATGATCAGAAAGGCACATGGTCTTAGCTGTGCCATCAATCAAAGTAGGCTTGAAGCACAGTCATAAACAAAGGATGGAACTAAGTGATGGAGGCCTAACACCTAGGGCGGGAATACTTACTATATAAGATTGAATCTGCTATGGGGTCCAAAGCAGATTCCAAAAACAAGTTCCTGTGATAGTTAGTTTTATGTGTCAGCTTGGCTAGACCACTGCACTCAGATATTTGATCAAATAGTATGTTTCTGTGAAAGTGTTTTTGAGATGAGATTGATATAAAATCAGTTGACTTGGAGTAAAACAGCTTACCCTCCATAATATGGGTGAGCCTCATCCAATCAATTAAAGGTCTTAATAGAAAATGACTCACTGCCCCTGAGGCAGAGGGAATTTTGCCAACAGATCACCTTCAGACTAAAACTGCAACTTTTTCTCAGGTCTCCAGTCTGCTGGCCCACTCTGAAGATTTTGGATTTGTCAAGCTTCTACAATCATGTGAGTCAATTCCTTAAAATAAGCCTCTTTCTGTACATACATCCTGTTAGCTCTGTTTCTCTAGAGAACCCTAACTAATACAGTCCCAATATGAAGAATTTAGAGGCCAGGCACGGTGGCTCACGCCTGTACTCCCAGCACTTTGGGAGGCTGAGGCAGGCAGATCGCAAGGTCAGAAGTTCAAGACCAGCCTGGCCAACATGGTAAAACCCTGTCTCTACTAAAAATACAAAGATTGGCTGTGCGTGGTGGCAGGCATCTGTAATCCCAGCTACTTGGGCAGCTGAGGCAGGAGAATCATTGAACCTGGGAGGCAGAGGTTGCAGTGAGCTGAGATCGTGCCATTGCACTCCAGCCTGGGCGACAGGCTGAGACTCCGTCTCAAAAAACAACAACAAAAAAAGAATTTAGAGGAACTGCTTCCCTATTTCACACAGTCCTGCTCCCCAGGAGGTCTTTCCTGGAGCTATCCATCACTTGCATAAGAGCCTTGCCTTCTTCATCTTTGTCTTTCACACCATGACTAGATAGGACCTGAAACACAGCAGAAAATTAACAATCCCTTTTAGACATATCTGAGATTAAAATGCAGGTACTTTCTGTCCTGTGTGATTTCTCAAGACTGTATACATTGCTGATATACAGATCAGCATTGGAGCTTTGACCTCTTGTATTTCAGAACTGGGCTGTTTCACCCCTCGTTAGGCAACCTGGTAGTCCCACCACTTCTGTGAGGTCACTATATTGATGCCAAACAGTGTGGACACCCAATGGGGATAGCACACTACAGCCCAGAACTTCTGGACTCCAGTGATCTTCCTGCCTCAGTCTCCCCAGTACCTGGGACTACAGCCCCAGCTCAGTGCTGATATACTCTACTCAATTCCTTATGTGAGCAAGCAAAGCCTATACAAATATCTGAGCACCTAAAATAATATCGCTTGTCCTTGTTTCTTTCCAGTGGCTAATTTAGAGAGCTGAATTTAGTCTTGTTCCCATTACAAAGGCTTAATTTGATTATTTAAAGATAAACTCCAATCTGTTCTCCAAAATGCTTCCCAATTCTTTTTTTTTTTTTTTTTCAGAAACCCAAAGGTTGAACTGTAGAGTCAAAAATCAAGTTCCCCCAATCTAAGAACTGGGAATAAGTCAGAAAGTAGCATCTAACAATAATACTAACCTTATATTTTACTTTTTTAAAAAGAAAATGGGCTTATATTTGCCTTTTTGAAAATTTGTATAAATGTATGGGGTACAAGTGCAACTTTATTATATAGATGGACTGCATGCATAGTGGTGAAATCAGGGTTTGTAGGGTATCCATCACCCAAATAATGTACCCATTAAGTAACTCCCAATCATCCACCCTCCTCCCATCCCCTCACCCTTCCTAGTGTCCATTGCCTATCATTCTACATTCTACATCCACACATACACATTATTTAGGTCTCACTTATAAGTAAGGACACAAGGTATTTGTCTTTCTGTGTCTGAGCTGTTTAGCTAAAGACAATAGCCTCTAGTTCTATCCATGTCACTACAAAAGACATTATTCCATTCTTTTTTTATGGCTGAATAATATTCCACTGAGTATAGATACCACCTTTTCTTTATTAAATCATATGTTAATGGACTCTTAGGTTGATTCTATATCTTTGCTACTGTGAATATTGTGCTGTGATAAGTGTAAATATGCAGGTATCTTTTTGATATAATGATTAATTTTCCTTTGAGTAGATACACCATAGTAAGATTGCCAGATTGAATGATGGTTCTATTTTTAGTTCTTTGAGAAATCCTCATACTGATTTCTGTAGAGGTTGCACTCATTTACATTCCTACCAATAGTGTGTTCGCATTCCCCTTTCTCTGCATCCTCACCAACATCTGTTTTGCTTTGTTTTGTTTACTTTTAACAATAGCCATTCTGACTGGTATAAGATGATATCTCATTGTGGTTTTAATTTGCATTTCTCTTATGATTAGTGAGTTAAACATTTTTCGTATGCTTGTTGTCCATTTGTATGTCTGCTTTTGAAAAATGTCTATTCTTGTCCTTTGCCCACCTTTTAATAGGGTTAGTTTTTGTTCTTGTTAACTTCATTATAAATTCTGGATATTAGTCTCCCGTGGGATGCATAGTTTGCAAATATTTCCTCTCATTCTGTGGTTGACTGTTCATTATGTTGATCACTTCTCTTGCTGTGGAGAACCCTTTTAGTTTACTAAAAGCTCATTTGTCTATTTTTGTTTTTGTTGCTTCTGCCTTTGAGGTGTTAGTCATGAACTCCTTGCCTAGACCAATGTCCACAGGAGTTTTCCCTAGGTTTTCTTCTAGTATTTTTATCATTTCGGGTCTTACATTTAAGTATTTAATTTATCTTGAGTTGGTTTTTGTATATAATGAGAGAGAGGGGTTCAGTTTCATTTTTCTGCAGGGGGTAATACCTACCCTTTATAGGGCATTTATTGTTTGCCAAGCACTTGTGTCAGCCCCCCTAACATGCTTGATTTCAAAATACCACAATAATGTAAGGATTGTTACCCTGTTTTACAAATGAGAAAACTTAAGCTTGGAACAATTTTAAGTTTACATGGCAGAGCGGGATTAGACTCAAGACTCTCTCATTCCAAAGCCCATTCATACCCCCAAGATAAGTAAATTTATAACAAAACAGGTTTTATTCTCAGTAAAGGATGCAAAGAATAAAAACGTTAGTGCTGTGGCTTGGCAGCTAAACAAAATATATCCTAAAGCAATAATGTTGACAGCATCTAAATGAATTCAAATTGTTATCAGAACACTGTTGGATAGTTTTTAAGGTCAATCATGGTGGACAGGAGGTGGGACTAGATTGCAGCTCTGGACGGAGCAGTGGGCGGCGGCTTGCATTGTGAATTTTAGCACCAGATCAAATGCAAGAACTAACCAGCAATCCTGAGAGGACCCACAGACCCTCTGAAAAAAGCAGACTGCTCCTGCAGGACCCAGGAGACACCCCCAAAACTGCGAATACAGCAACTGCGGAAGTGGGAAAGGGAGACCGTCCTCTCCCTAACACACACCCCCACTGGAGAAGCTGAAGGTCTGTTTGAGGAGGAAGTTTCCCACTTTACCTGGAGCTGAGTCAATTGGAGAGCCAAGCAAAATACAGGGGTAGAGGAAGCAGGGGAAAGGCCTTGGGAGCTCGCTGGGTCCCCTAGCAGACCACTGCTGCCTGGCACCACAGGGATCCAATGGGAGAGGAGCAGAGGGTAAAACTACACAGGGAGAAGGAAATCTCTAGCTGAACTTTGCAACAATTTGAACCGGATGAGAAGCCTCCAGGCCAGAACTGGAGGGAGGGTGCAAATCCAGTGTGCAGACTCCACAGGTAGGGGAAAAATCAAGTTCTTTTCTTTCAAAACTAGGAGGCAGACAGCCTGGGACAGGTTTTCAAGCTCTTACCGCTCTCAGCCTGGAAATGCTCTGGGGGATGTTGGGAGGTGCACTGTGGGAGTGAGACTAGCCCTTCGGTTTGCATGGGAGTTGGATGAGACCTGTGACTGCCAGCTTTCCCCTAACTTCCCTGACAACCTGCATGACTCAGCAGAGCCAGCCATAATCCTCCTAGATACACAACTCCCCTGACCTGGGAATTTCACTCCCACTCCGCACAGCAGCCGCAGCAAGACCCACCCAAGGACAGTCTGAACTCAGGTACACCTAGTCCACCCCAAGCTGCTGTTCCTTTCCTACACGCCCTGGTAGCAGAAGACAAAGGGCATACAGTCTTGGTTGTTCTAGGCCCCATCCACCGCTGGTTCCTCCCCAACATACCACAGCTGATGCTCTCTGGAAAGTGCCACCTCCTGGCAGGAGGCCAACCAGCACAAAAATAGAATATTAAACGACCAATGCTAAGAACCCTCACAGAGTCCATTGCACCCCCTAGTCCACCACCTCCACTGGGACAGGCACTGGTAACCATGGCTGAGAGACCCATAGATGGTTCATATCACAGGACTCTGTGCAGACAAGCCACAATACCAGCCCAGAGCCAGGCAGACTCACTGGGTGGCTAGACCCAGAAGAGAGATAGCAATCACTGCAGTTCTGGAGGAGTCCTTAGGGTTTTTAAGGTAAATAATCATATTGTCATAAACAATGACAGTTTGATTTCCTCTTTACCAATTTGGATGCCTTTTATTTCTTTCTCTTGTCTGGTTGCACTGGCTAGGACTTCCAATACTATGTTGAAGAGGAGTGGTGAGAGTTGGCATCCTTGTCTTGTCCAGTTCTCAAAGGGAATGCTTTCAATTTTTCCCCATTCAGTATTAGGTTGGCTGTGGGTTTGTCATAGATGGCTTTTATTACATTAAGGTATGTCCCTTGTATGCCGATTTCGCTGAGAGTTTTAATCATAAAGCGATGCTGGATTTTGTTGAATGCTTTTTCTTCATCTATTGAAATGATCACCTGTAGGAGAATGAAACTGGATCCTCATCTTTCACCTTATACAAAAATCAACTCAAGATGGATTGAGGACTTAAACCTAAGATCTGAAACTATTAACATTCTAGAAAAGAACACTGGAAAAACCTGTCTAGACATTGGCTAGGATTTCATGACCAAGAACCCAAAAGCAAATGCAATAAACACAAAGATAAATAGCTGGGACTTAATTAAACCAAAGAGCTTTTGCACAGCAAAAGGAACAGTCAGCAGAGTAAACAGACAACTCACAAGTTGGGAGAAAATCTTTACAATCTATACCTCTGACAAAGGACTAACATCCAGAATCCTCAATGAACTCAACTCAGTAAGAAAAAAACAAACAATCCCATCAAAAAGTGGGCTAAGGACATGAATAGACAATTCTCAAAACGAGATATGTAAATGGCCAACAAACATGAAAAATGCTCGCTATTACTAATGATTAGGGAAATGCAAATCAAAACCACAATGTGATAGCACCTCACTCCTGCAAGAATGGACATAATCAAAAAAAAAAAAATCACAAAATGTAAATACAAAAACAGTAGATGCTGGCATGGATGCAGTGAACAGGGAACACTTCTACACTGCTGGTGGGAATGTAAACTAGTACAGCCACTATGGAAAACACTGTGGAGATCCTTTAAAGTAAAAGTAGAACTACCATTTGATCCAGCAATCCCACTACTGGGTACCTACCCAGAGGAAAATAAGTCATTATTCAAAAAAGATACTTAAACACGCATGTTTATAGCAGCACAGTTCACAATTGCCAAACTGTAGAACCAACCCAAATGCTCATCAATCAACAAGCAGCTACAGAAACTGTGGTATATATATCTCTAATGGAATATATATATATATAATGGAATATATATACACACACATATATATGATGGAATATATATACACACACATATATGTATATGATGGACTATATATATATAGTGGAATACTATGCAGCCATAAAAAGGAATGAATTAACAGCATTTGCAGTGACCTGGATGAGATTGGAGATTATTTTTCTAAGTGAAGTAACTCAGGAATGGAAAACCAAACATCATATGTTCTCACTGATATGTGGGAGCTAAGCCATGAGGACACAGATGCATAAGAATGATGCAGTGGACTTTGGGGACTTGGGGGAAAGGGATGGGGGTGAGGGACAGAAGACTACAAATATGGTGCAGTATATACTGTTAGGGTGATGGGTGCACCAAAATCTCACAAATCACTACTAAAGAACTTACTCATGTTACCAAATACCACCCATACCCCAATAACCTATGGGGAAAAAAAACCTTAAAAAAAAAAAAAGAATATTGCTGGATAACTTCCCAGGTAGAAACAGTTAAAACTATATCAGGTTAAATGTTAAAAAAATTAAATGTCTTCATTTCAAAAGTTTTAAAGAGTTTAGGCAGAGACAAGATTGTGTCCACTTCCATTGTACTCAATACATAACTGTTTGGACGAACGGAGGCAAGATGGTGCATTTCCGGGTTCTTCTTCACCAACTTTTCCCGCGGGCGCGAAAATGCAGCCGGCGCCCGGGAAGGTGCAGACCAACCGGGCATGCGCCAGGTGACATCAATCCAAAGAGACCAAGATTTACCTGGTCGCACCTGCGGAACACCCCCCGACACGCCCGTGCCCCGCCTATTGCCCTCCCACTCCTAGAAAAGCCGCTTCTGGCCAGCATCCCACGCGGCCTTCCTCAGTCCCTCACTTGGGTCCGGACTGTATTAGGAACTCCGCCCGAGAGCTTCACCGGGTGACTCTCTTGGCCTCCTTTGCCGGAGGCCGACAGACCTCTCCCTATCCACCTTCTTCCTTGAAGCTAGGTGACCAAAAATAAATTTGCAGTTTTGCTCCTACCCTTGCCTACTCGCTGGTTATTTTGTGCTCGCTCTGGTGGTCTTAGAAAAACAAATCAATAACAACTACAAACTCTGAAGAAAAATTTTAAAACAACTATTTGAAAGCTCTAAATAATTTACACGAGCAGAGGGAAATTGAGCTGGAGCTGACACTTGAAAGAAGGGGATGGCACTACATGGTCTCTCTGTTTTTGTTTTTGTTTTTTTTAATGCCTTTTAGCCTGAAGGCAGGCATCATAGTTCCTATACAGGGTGGCTAAAACTACAACACAGATATGATCATGACCACGACTCAGCAATTTCTCAAAGCGTAGGATAATCTTCTTAAAAGTAACAAAGACTTTAATAAGTGCAGTTTAAAGTTAACTGACTCATATACTTCAATTATTAACTATTTATTTATGCCTTAACTTTGGTCTACTTTAAATAATATATGTATATCTTAATTTTTTATACTTCCCCTAAAGCCAAAACCATCTTAAGATAAGCAAAGCAAGTAGGTGCACAAAATAGCAATTAGTAGGAGGCACAATGAAATTTTCTTTGAACTACATGATAATCATATTCCCATTAAATGCACTTCCTTTTATTAATGACCCCTTTTAATCTTCTCTTTTCAGGCTTCTCAGATGGAATATTAATTTGAGGAGAAGAATGATAGTAAAAAATAAAGAAAACTTTAAATTTAATGTGGAAATAACATTTTATCTTAATAATCATAGTCATAGATTCAATTAATTTTAAATGTAATATTTTATTTTGACTGCCAAAGAAAAACTTTTTAAAGCTATATTGTTCCTGAGCTCTCCCAGTCCACAGAGAGTTGATGACTAATTTTAACAAATAAAGAATTTAACAAAAAGGCAATTATTTCTTATCATTCCATCATCACTACTGAAGCTATATCCCAGTAAGATTTGCCAAGTCTCACAGAACTATTTGGTTCAACAAAGTTGCTTGCTATGCTTGGGTTTAAATTTATTACTAAAGTGTCCGTTACTCTATTCAAAATTGCTTGTGTAAATTCTCAATCTTGTATGCCACTTTATGAAGCCCTCTCAGATCTTGGTACCAAAAAGCAACTAAGACTCTAGGGATCTTATACTTTGCTTTTTTTTTTTTTTTTAAATTTATTTATTCAGTCACTAGAAGCTCAAAATCAACTATGTGGCCCATCTCTAGCAATTCCATAGCATTGTGGCATGGAATTCTTCACACTAACCTTACCATTTTCTTAAAATGGTTAGGGAATTACATTAGAAAAAAAGTGAAACTTACAGTGAGTTTTAAAATTATCAAGATTGTATATATGTTTTCATAGACTTTAAATGTTGACTCACATTTGATAACATAACAATATTAAATATTACAGTGCTAAATATAATACTTACGAATTAATGGGAACATAAACTAAATGTGTGGTTACGAACAAGAAAAAACTCATTCTGTTCAGTGCCTCGCTTCTCTGGCAAATGACACAAATGCTGCCCCACGCTCATTCTGTTGTTGTGTGATGTATACTGACGACAGCCTCTTCTCAGCCACGGTTATCACATGTAGAATGTGGAGGTTCTGCTCCATCCATGAACAGTCCAAATGCCCCAGCAGCAGTCACCCAGCTGCAGTCATGGATCGGCCCCAGGAGCAAACCTTCCTCTATTGAGTGGCTATGTTCACAAACTGATTCAAGTTTGAGAAACACTGAAGCTCTTACTATGAGCTGAGCTCCATACTAGATAATTTATATTTATTCTATTTAACCCTCATGATCCTGACAGGTATGTGGTTTTACCCCAATTTTAGAGACTGGGACTATAGAAATCAAGGTCACAGTGACTCAAGAACAGTATCAATGTTGAGACCCAAACTAGCTTTCCTTGACTCCAAATTCTCCATTCTTTCCACCACCCAACAGCTAACTAGAAAATACATTGTCATACACTGGCAAAAATTCAGAAGCTGAATTTATTCCTGTTGAAGCACTGACAGAAGGTGAAATAATTTAGATAAAGTTATGTTAATGCTACCGGCTGGGCATCTCTTCTTAAGGCATCTTGGAATGTTGTGAGAAGATTGTTTGTTGATGAACAAGTGATCAGGTGGAGTTAAGGGCTAATCTTGCTGCTTCTTTTTTCCTCTTAAGTAACAAAGACACATTTATAATTGTGAAACTACTCTCCAAATACTATACTCATTTTAGGGGATTTATTTAAATTGGTAGCTCAATGACATTTTTCATATTTTTAGAACTGAGATGGTGGTGGTGTTACCTGTAGGCCATTTAAATGCTCTGTGTTTAACTAAACGTTAATATAATTTTTTGAACAGTAATAATTTATAAAATAAAGTAAAACTCCTATGCTAATACCATTAGAATACAGATCTACAGTCCTTTATCCAAAACCCTTGAAGCAAGATGTGTTTCAGGTGTGTATGTTTGTGTCTCTGCAGGTATATGTATTCAGACAGTAATTTAGTAAATACTTCATAAATTAAACAGTATTATGCATCTTTTAGGATCTGAGAAGTAAGTAGGTACATGTTCAACTTCGGATAAGTTGAGGAAAATTTAATACAGGCACTATTTGCTAAGGTGCAGAAAAACCACAAAGGATAGCTTGATAACCTGAAGCTAGCGCTATAGTGACTATTATCACCTCTGGGTCACAATGGGTAAAGGAAGGGAGCTGTTACTGAAAGCTGAAGACTAAGAGGCCTTGTTGGGGGTGGTACCTTTCACACGCTGAGACCTTCAGTCTAGAGACACACTACGGTGACCCCTCATGAAGAGAACTAGGTGAATTAAATACCTCACTCTGCTGCCTCGCTCCAATATCTCGCCAAGGACTTCCATCGGCCGAAGCTAATGGGAAAGCAGATAGCAGAGAGCCTGTAAACACAGACTGCATACTTACAATCTATACTGTCAGACTCCTGGACACATAGCTAGATGGAGAAAGGTGGACAGTGAATCTGGAGGTATAAATGAAAGCTATCCAGCATTTGCCCTGAGTAGGGTCTGGAGTAGCATACATTAATCAAATATATCAATATTTCTGCCACAAAATGTATAAAGATGCACACTAAATGAGATAAAGACAACAAATAAATTTTCTTTATTCCACATCAAGTTTTGCTGCCAAATGAGTAAAAAAAAAAAAAAAAAAAAAAACTTTTGATTTTCAGAGGCTTTGGATATAGTTATTATCTCTATTTTAAAGATGAGAACAAAGGCTTACAAATGTGAAATAACTAGTCCAAGGTCACAAAGCCAGGAAATGAAATCATCAGGATCTGAGCACAGTTCTGACTCTAGAACCTCAATTACTAACCACTCTTCTTTGCCCCATTACTTTCCTGATAACACAGTATTATAAAGGATTCCACAATGTACACGTTTACCTTATTTGCTGTATAATTCCTCATCTTGTAAAACCATGCAATCTGGTATGAATGTACCAATAATTGGCACCATTACATAGTACCAACAAACTCTGAAAGAAAAGTATCATGCCTGTAGATTTGAAGCCTCAATGCATATGGTCTTAGCTAACAATGTAATCCTAAGTGTTTCCCTCCCCTTTCATGATGCACTGTACTTGGTGTTCTCAGTGTTAACTTGTTCCCAGTTCCAGTGTCGCCAATCAGCCAATCATCTGAAAAATATCTTATAATTCATAGGTGATACACAGCACCAAAGCTTAGAGCTTCTTTTCTTTTGACTGAGTTATACTTTTACCACTCTTATTGGGCACAGGTTACAATTTTAATTGTATTTTTTACACTTAAAAACTTAATCACATCCCAATTTTAATCATCACAGTGGATACAAAACAAAATAAAGCCGAATGTGAATAACCTTATATTTTCGTGTATTCTCACTAAGATTCCCAACTTTGCAACATAGTAATTCAAATCCAAAAATCCCAAGGAAAACAATTTCCTTATCTTGAATTAGTAAAAAAATTCTTCTCAGCACTGCTGTGTAAAACCTCCATCTCCTCAAACCTGCCTTCATCTAGGTGAGCCTATTTACCTGCTTTTCTTCTCTGTCAGCTGTCCACACCATGGGCTTGACTGCTGCCCAGCAGGAAGTGTATTGAAAGTCCCTATGAATAAGGCATACAGCCTCCAACTTTCTCTCACCTTGGGTGCCTACATAGGTTCCTACTTTCAGCTGCACATTTGGATTCTACATCTGACATTATCCCAGCTGCTAGCTTCCTGGTATTTTCTCTAGTCCAACTCACTTAAGTACTTACTCACAATCTGCAAATCCCAGTTTGACTTATCCTTCCTGGTCCTAGAATTGTTTTATGAAGGATGGTTTTTGTTAGCTTAGAATTTTACAGCTTGATAACAAGGCCTGAATATGAAAAATGTGTTTAGTGATTCTCAGTACATGTGGCAAAAAACACATGTATATGATTTAGCTAATTCAAATCTATTACTTTTCTTCCCTCAATATGAGCTTTATTTTTGTCATAGAATTTACAGAAACTGTGAAGAAAACAAGTTTACCGACTTTCTCTTTTTTTCAAAGTACAGTAAACTTGTATCTATCAGAATTTCTTGAAAGTGAGGTCTGAATAATAGTGAGTAGCCACAAAGATAAAAATTGTTAGTTGACCATCCAAATACAGTATATATTCTATTTTCCTGGGCACAAAGTAGACTACATTGCCAGGCTTCCCTTGCAACTAAGTGGCTATGAGACTGAATTCTAGTCAAGTGAAAGTTAAGAGAAGTGCTATGTTCCACTCTAGACAAAACTCCTCATGCTCATTCCTCTTATGTCTGGCCGGGATGCCCTACAGTACCTAGGGTAACCTTAGAAGCCACATTCTGATTATGGTAGGCTTCCCTATCTGAGTCCCTAAATGACCCACAAGGGCCACCTAGTGACCTGCTTACCTTCCCTGTAATGAGCAGGAAATAAATTATTGGTTTTAAGCCATTTTATATTTTGAAGTCTATTCTTTTCATGGCTAGTATTACCCTAAGTAATATCACATATTATATCACATGAAAGTGGAACTTTATTTTTTTTCCAGCATCACTGACATTTCTTGGAGAGAGGGCTTGCTATTTGTTGGTGAAATCATGAAAAAAAAAAATTGCCTGTCTCCTGGAGCTTCTGAGAGGGAAGACATAGAGGCCTTGAAACTCTTCTCCCTAAAAGTAAAAGTAATTGAAATTCCTCTAACTAGACTTGAAGTACTGTATTGACCAAAAATGAGTGGCAGGGAAAAGAATATGAACCCAGAGAGAATGGCAGCTTTGGCAGTTTTACCATGGAAATGGTTATGCAACTAAGCTATAATTTGGGGAGCCCAGGCCAATTGTGGCACACGGCATTCTTTACTGAGGTTATAATGAGAAGGGATCATTCCCCCCAATTTATTTGTTTCTACATTCAACAAATATTTACAGAATATTTGCCATATAATCCTTACTCAATTCCTCCAGAAATCCTAAATCTCTTATGAACACACTAGCTAACATCTTCAGCCTTAGTTTAACACACTACTTCTTTCTTCTCATAGTACTAGAAAACTGTCTTTTAAAAAATGAGCCATATCCCTCCCCACTCTCTCCAATAAAAGGCCTTTTTTCTTCTACTTTTAAGAGAAGGGATCAACATGTGTCTTGCTCCTTGCTGCCACTTCTGTATCTACAGTCTACTGTGATAATTCAAGCATTCAGCCCTTTTTGAGGCTCATACCATCTTATAAGACCAGCTTAAGACTCTTGGTAGGAAGAAACAGAAAACCAACTCTAATGAGCACAAAGAGGGAACTTTATTGATAGAACACTGGCCAGTCTCCATGGAAATGAACAAAGAGATCAACAACTACTTTTGGTTAAAGCAGAAGCAAAATCAGCTATGGGAAACTCTACAGTGGAGTTTGGGCACCTATTCTCTGTAGCACTAGTGTTAATTTCAAATTTCCATAAGAGAGTCTGAGTAGCACAGCTTTAATCAGTTGTGAACTCTTGGGTTCTTCAGTTGTGGCAATTGAGTTGTAGTTATATGGTGCTAACGACCAACTGAACTCCACCCTGGGTTTTAGGGAAAAGTCCCAGAGAAAGAAAATGCCATGCACTGAGCACTATCCCAGAAAGGTGCCCACAACATGCCAACCCCTGGCCTTGCCCCACATATGAACATCCACTATGTCCTGTATATCCAAAGATGCCACAATCCAATTATCCAGCTACAAGAACAATAAAATCACTCCCCACAAAGGGAGATTATTCAACATACCCAAGACCCTGTAATCCATCTATTCCACTACAACTACAATATAATCACTACCATCCCCAAAGGAAGCCGACCCCAAATCACCTTCAACAACTACATCCAGGAGCAACATCATGGACCCACTCTTCTTCAAGTCCAGAATCCTCATGAAGTGTTCAGAATTCCTCTAGTTCAGCAGTAACCACACATTATCAACATACAAATTTCCAACAGAGAAATTGTTTTCACTTCGACTCTTATTTTAAAAAGGAAAAAAAGAAGACAATTATTAGCAATAAACAAATGCAAACGGAAAATAAGGCTGTATTTCTACCTTGGTTGGCATTTGAAAATTCCTTCCTCCAGGGACTCACTACATATACCTTGCATTTGCATTCAAAAAATGCTTCCTGGTAAGGTTTTTGCCCAGAGGGGTAACCCAAACCTTGGAATTGTATGACCCAAGGTTATCTCTCCTTCCAGGCTAAGTGGATAATGAGACTTACTGCCTAAAGTTATGTCTTGAAAGTTTTTCTCTTATTTAAAGCCCTTCGCTGTCATTGTTGATAGGGGCTATGATGGTGTAGCAGTTCTTTTCAGCCTCATAACCGAATAACTTTCTGAGTTATCTGTAATTTTTTACCCTCTGTCAAGTTTTCACAAGGAATTCCTCACAGAGTCTCACATAAGCTAAGTTGGCAATGTAACAGATACTGACGTGCCAAAGTATTTCAGAAACAACTGAAACCATTATTTAAAAGTTCCTCTAACTTCTTCCTACAACAAAACTTATTTGTATTGGTATGTCACTTTCCTTTTATTCTTCCCTCTTGTCAGTCAAGAAGTGTCACTTCTGGCCGGGCGCCGTGGCTCACGCCTGTAATCCCAGCACTTTGAAAGGCCAAAGCGGGTGGATCACGAAGTCAAGAGATCAAGACCATCCTGGCCAACATGGTGAAACCCCGTCTGTACAGAAAAAAATTTTTAAAAATTAGCTGGGCAAAGGGCACGTGCCTGTAGTCCTGTAGCTACTCGGGAGGCTAAGGCAGGAGAATCGCTTGAACCTGGGAGGCAGAGGTTGCAGTGAGCTGAGATTGTGCCACTGCACTCCAGCCTGGGTGACAGAACAAGATTCTGCCTCAAAAAAAAAAAAAAAAGTGTCCCTTCTATCTGTGCTTTTGATTCTGTTGATGGATGGCTATATTTACTTTAGTGTGTATCACCATCTGATATTCACTAAGTACAAAATAACTCAGCATATTGCCCATCTTTCTCTTAAATTTCCTTTTTCTATTATTATCACTATCATTCTTCCAAGTTACCTAGGAGCTGTCTTTGATTCAATTCAACAAATATTAAAACTCTCTTCTTGTATGCAATATACTCAATTAAGAAATATGTTCCTAATTCTGATTGGCAAGTAAGAAACACTTGGTAAAATTGATATAATGGGAATTTTGGAACTTAGAAATATGACCACGTTATTGCTAGTCTATTAAGAATCAAAGATTGCCTCTATCATCCAATCCCTACCATCTTTACAGGGCCTAAAAAATTGATAACCATGACGACTACATCTTCAAGCAAGTAACTGACTTTTTTTAAAGAAAAAGCCTTATGGGATGGTGGGATGAAAAAGACCAGCTATGAATTCGATTTAATACAATTTAACAAACATATCAAACAACATGTTAGACAACAGAAGAATTTGAGAACTACAAGAAATAAAAAGATCATAGGTAAGATGGCAAAAGCAAACTATGAAAAGACTCTTTTTTGAGCACTTAGAGAGGCACGTGGTCCAAGCTTGATGCTCAATAAATATTTCCTGAATGTTTGTATATGTCAAAATGGTCCCACAACAGGTCTTCAAACTTTAAGGTACATCAGAATCACCTGATGGGTTAGTTAAAAGAAAAACTGCTGAGACTCTCCTCTAGAGTTTCTGCCTCATCAGTTTCACAGTGGAGTCCAAGAGTTTGCATTTCTAACAAGTTCCCAGTCAAGAACCAATGATCTAGACCAGAATTTCTAAACTGGAGTATGACTGACATTTTAGACTGGATAATTCTTTGTTGTGAGGGGCTGTCCTATGCATTGCAAGATCCTTTGCAATATCCCCATTCTCTGTCCACTGAATGTCAATAGCATACAATTCTACTCCCACCCCTCCCCCAACATTGCTAAGTCCCCTAAGGGGACAAATTGCCCCTGACGGAGAACCAATGCTACACATTACACACATCACCTTTTTGAGCAGTTTACTA
The DNA here is from genome assembly GCF_000951035.1 of Colobus angolensis palliatus. Taxonomy (NCBI): domain Eukaryota; kingdom Metazoa; phylum Chordata; class Mammalia; order Primates; family Cercopithecidae; genus Colobus; species Colobus angolensis. Next base: position 633,658 of record NW_012112808.1, on the reverse strand, counting down.
AACTAACAGACCTAGTTATTCCTATAAGCACTGTGATCTAGATTTTAGCAGAACATTATATAACATTTCTCAAGCTTTCCCCATGGATAAAATAAAAATATTGGCTCAATAATGAAAGAATTAGAAGGCTTCATATCTATTTAACTATTGGATCCAAGTTTTGATGAACAGATCTATAGCAGACAGGCAAGCCATTCAAAGCTGTATCATTTTGAGCTATTTTTCTCCTACACTAGGGAGTCAGATAGGCTCCACTCCTTGCAAAAACAATCAAATGGTAGTGACAGAGACAGGAGGCAGAGAACTCTCCTAGGCAGACAGGGGAGGGTCCCAGGAGAACCTCCAACCCACCAAGTTCACTGGCACAGGCCTAAACATGCCTGCAGTAAAAAATTCTGTCCCTTAACACATGCACAGTTAAGGGAAATAAATCAGCATGAAGTGGCTCAGACTAAGGGCCTGCGTGTGTACTGGAAGGACGGAGTGGAGCCACCAGGAATTTGCACCTTATACAAATAGGGAGCCCAGCCCCATCAGCTTTTATATCAAAGTCCTGGTATTCAACTGTGAAGGCGGGCAACTGGCAACCTGTTTTCAGAACTCCTCTTTTGGCTGAGGGCTTTCCTTTGTGCTTAATACATTCTACTCCACTCATTCTTCAATGTCCATTTGCCTATTTCTTCCTGGTCGTGAGACAAGAACCCAAACCTAGCTGAGCTAAGGAGCAAAAAATCCTGCATCAATAGGAACTACCTAGAGTATCATCTTAAGAAGGATTCCAGAGATGTTTTCAGGAAAACTGAGAAAGATTATTGAGGTCACTTAAATAATGTCTTGTATGGGCACCAGAGAAATAAATAATGCCACAATACAGATTCCTGTTCCAATCAGGGTTCCTGTTCCAGATATCTGACCAAATCTATATTTTCCCTGAGATTTTTGAAATCTGAACAGTTTTTTAAGTCCAGAATATATGCGTAGCTAGTTATAGCATTTCCTCTCTCTACAGCCTTCTCTATCATTTCTACTTCGTGAAGAAATTCCTCCTCTATTCCAGAGTTATGTAGAATACTAGGTCCTGTGTCACTTCTATGCCTTATGAGATTCTATGGTTCTTTAAAAAGTAATAATTGAGGTAAGGCTTCAAGAGGCTGACTAGAAGTTCCAGGCACTTGCCTCCTACAGAAAGCAGGACCAAAACAGTGAGTAGATAACCCCATTTTGAATAAAGCTTCTAAGACAGAACACTGGAATTCAGCAGGAAAGTGGCAAGAAACCTCTGAGACATGGTAGGAAAGGGATGTGAAACAGCTGGCCTGGCTGGGATCAGTTCAGAGCCAGAAGGAGCTTTCCACTATGAAGAAGGGGTATGTGAGAGATTCCCAAGCAGTCCACATTCCCATTGCAGACTCCTATTGGCCCTCATGGGCCCTGAGACTAGCATAAGGAGCTTCCTGGAGTCCATATGATGGCATTGTTTCAGAGAGGAGTTCACACTGGGTCACACACACATACCCAGACAGAAGCAGCTGTGGTACAGCACCATTTTAAGAGTTCAGCCCCCACCAGACTTTGTCCTGCTCTGGGACCCAACAGCTCCTGCATCTTCACACCTCTGGAGCACTGCTGACATCCCCTCACATTTACTCAAAATCTGCAGCCTTCAACACCAGCTAGACACAGTGATGTGGGTCCCTAGAACTCTAGCCCACACAATATCCTATACTCAAGAGAACAGCTGGTGCAGCACACCAGGGAGCCTACCCCTGGGACAAAGGAAGCTGACGCATGCATTCCCCAGAGCCTGAGAGCTGCTTGCCCACCAGGGCCACTGCTACTCACAGCAACCCCACCCTCTCCAGCAGCAGGTCTACCATGCACCTTCAGGAAGCCTGGGGACTAGTCCAACTGTACACCATCCCTGGGTCTTAGGACAGTCCTTCCACTGCTGGCACCTACACGTACCACTCAGGGGCCCAAGGGGTTAAAGTGCCATAGCTACCGCCACCACTGATGCCACACACACTGCCCAGGGACAAAAGGACCTGCCCGCCTCGCCCACCCTGCCACCACCAGCACCCAAGCACATCACCTGGAGGCCCAAGGACTAGCCCACCTGGACCTGCCACCACTGCCACCCACATGGGTGCCCAAGGACTTGAGGATTGGCATGCCCAGACTGCCACCTACCTAAGGACCAGCCTACCTGTCATTCCTGTCCCCAGCAAAGCCTCACCACAGCCTCCACTAACAACCACAGCCTAAGCCTCTGAGGAACTCACACCACCGACACTGATTACAGCTAAAGAAATCATATGAAGACTACACTACTGTGCTCACCCAGAATCAAAACCAAAACACCCTATCCAACAAACACTATAGATATGTTTATAGAAAAAAAATCTTTCTCAGTGAAAGCCAATCCACGAAATTGGAAGAAATAAACGTTACATCAGATGCACAGGTATCAACAGAAGGACACAAGAAACACAAAAAAGCAAGTAAACCTGATACCTCCAAAGAAACACAGTAATTCTCCAGCAACAGAACCCAAAGGAAAAAGAAAAAATCTATGAAATTCCTGAAAATAAATTCAAAATAATGATGTTAAAGAAACTCAGATACAAGAGAACACAGATAAATAATTCAAAGAAATCAGGAAAACAATTCACGATCTGAATGAGAAATTCAATAGAGATAGATATTTAAAAGAACCCATTAGAAATCTTAAAACTGAGGAATTCAATGAATGAAATTAAAAAATACAATTGAGCTTCAACAGTAGACAAGATCAAGCAGAAGAAATTTCTGAACTTGAAGACAATCTTTTGAAATAACACAGTCACACACAAAACAAAAAGAAAAATAAATAACCTAATAGAAGTACTGACTTTTTTTTCTGAGATGGAATTTTCTTTTGTTGCTCAGGCTGGAGTGCAATGACACGATCTCAGCTCACTGCAACCTCCACCTCCCAGGTTTAAGCGATTCTCCTGCCTCAGTCTCCCAAGTAGCTGGATTACAGGCATGCACCACCACATCCAGGTAATTTTGTATTTGTAGTAGAGACTGAGTTTCACTATGTTGGTGAGGCTGGTCTCAAACTCCCGACCTCAAGTGATCCACCACCTCGGCCTCCCAAAGTACTACCCTTAATTAAAGAAAGTTCTAACAAATGCCCAGATGTTTGAGAATTTCTACCTCCTTTAGATCTCTTCCATTAGCTCCTTAAGAACTAAGAATCCATTGCTTTCTGCAACTAGGGAGGCTGTAGAATACCTACATTATTATAGCACTTCTTTTCTTCTTTTATTCTTGTTTACTTCTGATTTAGAGGTTCTGCCTTCCTTCTAAGTAGTGTGCTCTTTTGAACAATAAAAATAAATAAGCAAAAGTAAGTTACAAAAGAGACATAATTATGGAGATTCATTCAGTACTTATGTTGTCTTTGATGTGTCAAGGACTGCAATTATTTTTTAATGAAAAATTCTCGTGGAGTAAAAATAACTAAAGTAGAAGGAAAATAGGCTATAAAATAGAAGTCTTTCTCCTAATCTAATAAAATTTCCAAATTCCTGTATTTCAAAAAACACTGTACAAATTGGGTGTGGATCAGATCTTAAGCAGTTTTGACACCAATGAACCTAGGTAATAAACAAACCTCAAAGATGAGTCACTGAATTTCGATTAACAGGAATTTTAAATACAATCACTTTCGGTGGCGAAAAGAAAAAGCCTTATTCAACACTGCCAAATCATTATATCTTTATTAATCTGCCACTCATTTTAATATGCAGCTAAAACGCAAATAAGGGTTATCAAATAATTAGCAGTAAAATGACGAAAAGAAGAATTATTCCTGAAGATAAACGACTCCTACTTATATCATCTTGGAAATAGCAATTACGTATTATTTAGGAGTTTCAGTATTATAGTCCAATATTTTAACACTTTTATATGGTCAAACTTTTCTTGAAATACTAAATCTCATATTATTAGCAATATATATTATATATATTGTTATATGTGACATGCATATCTATATATCCATCCCACTTTTAGGTTTTAATATTTGTTCCTAATGCATACTGATTTTCTTTTTTTCTTTTTTGAGACGGAGTCTCACCCTGTTACCAGGCTGGAGTGCGATGGTGCAATCTCAGCTCACGGCAGCCTCTGCCTCCTGGGCTCAAGCAATTCTCTGCTTCAGCCTCCCAAGTAGCTGGGATTACAGGTGCCTACCACTACGCCCAGCTAATTTTTGTATTTTTAGTAGAGACGGGGTTTCACTGTCTTGGCCAGGCTGGTCTTTAACTCCTGACCTTGTGATCCACCCGCCTCAACCTCCCAAAGTGCTGGGATTACAGGTGTGAGCCCCTGCACCAGGTCTACATATTGATTTTCTAATGAAAACATGGCCATCTTTAATGACTCTTTCTATCTGATTATTCAGTACCATTTCTTATCATGCTGGTCATGATAAATATTACATAACAGTTCCAAAAAGTACCTGTGACATCAAGGAATACTATTTACTCTCCATCAGAACAGATATATTCATCAGGAAATCGTAAAGAAGTTCTCAGTTTTATTTTATTTTTGAGATGGAGTCTCGCTCTGTCACCCAGGCTGCAGTGCAGGGGCACCATATCAGCTCAATGCAACCTCTGCCTCCTGGGTTCAAGTTATTCTCCCACCTCAGCCTCCCAAGTAGCTGAGATAACAGGCAGGTGCCACCATGCCCAGCTAATTTTTGTATTTTTAGTAGAGATGGGGTTTCTCCATGTTAGCCAGACTGGCCTCGAACTCCTGACGTGAAGTGAGCCACCCACCTCAGCCTCCCAAAGTGCTGGTATTACAGGCGTGAGCCACCACATCTGGCTTGTTCTCAGTTTTAAATAATAGACAGAAGTCCAGAGATGATAAACTATCATCAGTGAGGCACATAGAACCTCAAAGAACAAGGAAGGTTAGATTCTTCTTTCCCTTTGTAAGATTTATGAAAGCAAAAGACAAAATATTATAATTTTAAAGCACAAAATATGCAAGTTTATGAGCCTAACTATAATTTATTGATAAAAACACAATAATTCAATTCTCAATTTCTACCTTGCAAAGAGAAAAGGATATTTAATAAGCTGATTGCATAGCTTAGAGATTATCCAAGGCCTTTCTTCCAAGTTTTAATGAGTTCATTGAAAGAGAAGAATGTAATTTAAAATATTTTTCTACTAAGTTGTAATTCTGATACATAACTGATGCTATAAAAAATAAATACCACATTGGTTAAAAATCTAACACAGAAGGAAAACATCTGTAGTGCAAGTAGAGAAAAATATAATTTAACATTAATCTTAGAAATGAAAGGCCTTTGTAAATAGAAGCAATCACAAAAGAAATAAAATTGTGTTTAAAAAACATAAACAAAAACATAGGTAAAAAGGAATAGTCCAAAAAAAGACAAATGGCTAAAAAAAAAAAAATTACCAGCAAACATAATAAAAATTAATATGTTGGTTAAAGGACTTATACAAAGATACAAAAGTCAGACTAGAACTTTAAGAGAAAAACAGGCAAAAAGGCATGAATAATTAACACAAGAGGAAGTTCAAATAGAAAGAAGCAAATTACAACAAAAGTAAGAAAAATCCATGTTTAGTTGTCACATTAGCAAAGATTTAAAAACATAAAATCAAGAGATGACAATGATTTACCAAACTGTGCACACATAAATTATTGCAGAAATGTAACCATTAAGAAAGCTATTAAGGGACCGTGTATCAATAGCCTTAAATTTTTTAAAACTTTTATTCAGTAATTTTATTTCTAGGAACCTATCCTAAGGAAATACTCTTAAAGAGGAGGAAATGGTTTTTCCTTTTTTCTTTTTTGTTTAAGTTCAGGGGTATATGTTCAGGTTTGTTACATAGGTAAACTTGTGTCACAGCGTTTGTTGGACAGATTATTTCATCACCCAGGTATTAAGCATAGTACTCACTGGTTATTACTCCTGATCATCTCTCTCATCCCAACATCCCAACCTCCTCCCTCTGATAGGCCCCAATGTGTGTTGTTCCCCTCTATGGGTCCATGTGTTCTCATCATTTAGCTCCCACTAACGAGAACATGCTATATTTGGTTTTCTGTTCCCATGTTAGTTTGCTAAGGATAATGGCTCCAGCTCCATCAATGTCCCTGCAAAGGACATGATCATGTTGTTTATTATGGCTGCATAGCATTCCATGGTATTACCAGATTTTTCTTTATCCAGTCTATCATTAATGCGCATTTAGATTGATTCCAAAATATGCAGGTTTATGAGCCTAACTATAATGTATTGATAAAAATGCAGTAATTCAGTTCTCAATTTCTGCCTTGCAGGTGTCTTTGCTATTGGGAAACACTCTTAATCATGACATTGGTTCTTATGATATTTACAATAGATACCACAAGAAACTATATAATATCTAAGAATAGGTGGAGAAGAAGGAAGTAAGTAAACCATCACAAATTCAATCCTCTATCATGTATTGACACTGGAATCTTCAATAGTCCACTTACCTTTCCTGTATCTCATTTTTCGTTTTTCGTTTTTAAATGAGGATAATAGTACCTGCCTCAAAAAACTGTTGTAAGGACGAAAATAATTAATATATGAAAAATAATTAGCCTGGTACATAATTATTACTGTAGAATTATATGCAGTCATTTAAAATTAAGAACATGGAAATGGCTTATAACAGAATGCTACATGAAAAAGACACTGTAACATGGTATATAGTAACATACCAAACAATCCACAACATGAACTACACCAAAATGTTAACAATGAAACAAAACAAACAAAAATCAAAAATATTTTGCTAAGGAATAGAGTAACATAAATTCAGAGTGTACTGTGCATTTTAGCTATGCAAGTTAGCGTTTTAGCTATGCAAGTTATCTTCTCCGGCATAAGGCTAAAAGTTGGTTTAACTGACTAGAACTAATTATTAGTTCTCTGGAGCTAATGATTGTTAACTATGCAGCTGTCTAAACTGAAAGCTTTTCTTCCTGAAACACTTTTTACAGATTCCAACTTCTTAAAGTCTATTACAGAACTCTTGGCTGGCTGCCCTCCAGGTTTTCTAGCAAAAGCTCTAAGTGTAGAACCCTTGTCACTCACTGACATACAACAAAAACAATGTCTATTTCAGTTAGATTTGCAATATTAGCAGTCTGGAATCAACAGTTCTTGAAAAGAACCATCATTTTATGTAGGGAAAAAGCTGTATGTATTCTACGTATGATAACTAATTTTCAAAGTCACATTCTCCCTAAAGATAAGCTTTAGTACCAACCAAAGGTCAAATATTGTGCTTTTTAAAGAAAGAGTAGTGAGGGGGAAAGGAAGGAAGGGAGGGAGGACAAGAAAGAGAAAAAGAAAGATAGACAGAAAAAAGAGAAAACGCAAGAAAGAGAGAAATTTAAATTGCATAATGATGATGTAAAAGAAATCTCTTTTAGCTTTAAGATGTGTAAATAAAAGCAATTATATTTGATGTCAGCAATCCCCATCACTGCAGAAAATGCTCATTTAGATTATTTACAAAGGTAATACAAAGGGTACTTTGTCTTCATGAATTCTTACTGATAAGCATGTTTTAAGGAGAGAGGAAGAGAAAGAGAGAGGAGAGAAAAGGAAGAAAAGGATGAGAGACTGGAAAGGAAAAAGTTGGGGGGAAGGCAGAGAGATTGATTATTGTCTGTTACCAAACTAGAAACAGAAATAACACTGTCCACCAGGGGACTACATAATACATGTGAACAAACATTGATGACCTGGGTTTATTAACATAGAATATGGAAAAGGTCTATTTCTTTTAACATTTTGTGTCCATTTGATGAATAACCAGAGTTTTAGATTCTGAAAGCAGTAAAATCAAGTTTCTAACTGAATAATAAGAAACACAATGATTGATACAGAAATTATAAATTGGCTCTGGACTAGTATGATTGATACATCAACTTATATCTGGCTTCAAAGGCTCATAGATTCAAACTAGAAGCAATGTTTGGTCATGTAATCCATCTCACATCATTCTCCATTGTTTACTCCTATCAGATGTGTATACAAAGGGAAGAGTCAGTAAACTTACTAGATATCAAATTACCAGCATCTCCTTGCTCTTCCCTAATAACTAAACCAGGGGCTCTCTCTTCTCTCTCTTTTCCTCTCCCTCTCTCTCCCTCTCAACTTCTCTCTCTCTCTCCCTCCCGCTCTGTTTCTCTTTCATACACACACACACACACACACACACACACACAAACACACAGCTCTCTAGCCTGCAATAAAGTTGTTATAAAGTAGACAGAATGTTGAACTTATGGCCCCAGATCACCACTCACCATTCTCCACCATTCCCCACCCTGTGAAGTACAAAAGGGAAAATAATTAAGCTCATATTACATATCTACCTTTTTTTGTTAATGTAATGTGTCATTTCTAAAATCATACCCATTAGATGATTTACATCTAAGATCGGCCTTTAGTGTACATAAGCTATACACATGCACACAAATTTTAACACTGTACACACAATGTTTTTAAAAAGTTGTTTAGCTTTAAACACATCTACTTCCTACTTCTCTGGTAAGAGTGGCAAACATGCCAGTTTCTTTTTTCTTTTTTCTTTTTTTTTTTTTTTGAGATCCATGGAGTCTTGCTCTGTCTACCCAGGCTGGAATGCAGTGGTACAATCTCGGCTCACTATGATCTCCACCTCCCAGGTTCAAGCGATTTTCCTGCCTCAGCCTCCCAAGTAACTGAGATTACAGGTGCCCGTCACCATACCCGGCTAATTTTTGTATATTTAGTAGAGACAGGGTTTCACCATGTTCACCAGGCTGATCTCGAACTCCCAACCTCAGGTGATCTGCCCGCCTTGGCCTCCCAAAGTGCTGGGATTATAGGCGTGAGCAACCGAGCTGGGCCATCAGTTATTTCTACTTTAATGTCTGTCATCCCCTAGGATCAGTACAGCAAGCTGATAAGAAAATTTCAGTTGAAAGTTGCATTTAAAAATTCACTTGCAAGGTGTTAGTAATAATACCTTTTGGAAGACTAAAAATATTTTCGGTTATTTAGAAACATCTCTGCTTTATCAATTAACCACAGCACAGTTTTGTTCCCAAGTCAACTTATCCTTCTTGATGGCTACTTTTCCTTCTTATCCAGGCTACTTTTCTTTCTTGATGCTCCTATTAGTTTATGCTTAAGAACGCAAAGAATGCATCTTAATGCTACCCAATAGAGAACATAATAAAGATGGTAAGTGTCCCATAAGAATAATGATATTATGCATTTCAAATGCCAAAATAAAAGTGTGTTTAACTGTTTGGAGCACTTGTCTTCTCCCAGAAATATGTATGGCCTGGAGTTAACTCTGTGTTCTAGCACACAGAGCCCTCTAAATGTAATTCTCCCATAATAGACTAATACGTTGTGTATTTGTGTACAGCATGTACTATTTTACCTGGCTGCAGGAACTACTCACCCTCTCCATCTGATTACAATGAGAGCATCTGATGATTGGGCAGGGCCCAAACTGGGACATTTCCTAGGACCCATAAACTTTGGAAATAGGAAACTCAAATCAGTATCTAGTTTTTCTGTAGTGGCAAAGCTTTATTATGTAAAATTAAGAGCTGTCAGCAATCATATTTTCTGAATATAGAAAGCTATCCTACAGAGAAAGAGAAGTAGAAGACCCAAATATATGAATAAGCCAAAATAAAAAATAGCCAAGAGTCCCAAAAGTATGTGAGCCCTATTTCCAAAGCCTAGCTATATGCCTGTCTCCATCATGCCTCAGTCATGCTGAAATATGCACCAAGATATTCTACATTCTCCCTTTTATTTAGGTTATTTTGAGTTGCGTTTCTATTGCTTATAATCAGGAGTTCAAACTAATACTTGGTGTCAGACTATTTTTAGAACATTCCAGAGGAATGCTATGAAGCCATCTGATAATGAGTGGCAGGGGCAAAGCACAGAAATATTCTAGTTCATTATAACAAACGTAATTTTAATGTCATTCTGGCCATATAAATACCTATTCTTTTACTCCCTCAGTCCCTCAAATGGCTGACAGTCTAATGGAGAAGACAGATCAGAAAGTCATGTCAGCATAGTGTGATAAGTGCATCACAACACAGATTTGCATTTCACAGATCTATCTGGGGTGGCATTGAAGTGAAGAGGGTATTAGAAGGTACGAGAACCAAATTGCCTAAAATCTTAGAGTACAGGGAAGACTTGGCCTTGGGAGAGGGGAGGAGGTGAAACGGGAAAAGTTCCCTTGTCCCCCTCACAGGGCGGTGTGATGGGGGTGTGGCTCATTTCTTCAGTGCCCCACTGCTCAAACCTCTAGGGGAGCATACAGACAGGCAGGCTGTGGGGATCCGACCCCACAGCAGTGTCTAGCGGTGAATGTTTACAGCTGAAGCCCCTGTGGGTGTGTGTTACACTGGGCTCTTTTAGTTTAGCTGTCCATAGGTGGCTTGTGTTAGCTCAATTAGACCCCTGCCTTAACATAAGGACAGAGAGCTTTCTGTATCCGGGGGTTCTGACCTTGGCGTACTTGAAGAATAGGATCACACCTGGGCTTGAATAATGAATGCAAGGTTTTATTGAGTAGAAGTAGCTCCCAGAAGATGGGGGAGCCAGAAAGGAGATTGGTTTTCCCCTAGAGTCGGGCTACTTGGCGGTCTGGGCTCTCCCTCAACTGCCCCAGCCAAACTTCACATCGTTCTGCCAGTCGGTGGCCTGCTAGCATCCGATGTGCTCTTCCACCTCGTGCTCCCCTCAGTGTCCTCTCAACGTCCAACATCCAGTTGCTTGTGTCTTCTTCCGATGTGTTCGTCTTGATGTCCAGCCGCCTGTGTGTGTGTGTCTGCCTGCTAGGGTCTCGGGGGTTTTTATAGGCACAGGATGCGAGCATGGCAGACCAAGGTGGTCTTAAGAAATGCTTGGGGCAGGAAAACAAAAACACCTGTCCTCAACTAGATCCCTGGGCACAGGCCTGGAGGCGGAGCCCTAGCCAGGGACCACACCCTTCTCCCCTTCCCTATCACTGAAGGGGACCCTTCCCTTCCCCTTCCCTTCCCCTTCCCTTCCCAGCACTCCCCTTCCCCATTTCTGTATCAGAAGGATATTCCAAGCACCTAAGCAGAGAACAGCACACACAAGTGAAAGAGAAAACAAGGCAACAAGGAGAGTTTCCTGGGCAGATGGCTGTGGAGTTTGGTGTGCTATACTATACTCTATCTTTAACCATTTTTGACAACTTTATTTTTATATCCCTTTTTGCAACTGGTTTCTCCTTTCCACATTTCCCAACTAGCCCAAAATAAAACTCATTTTAATAATAAAATGCATATTTTCTATTAATAGATAAATTCTTCATTTTAAAAAGGCTAAATAAGAAGTTCCTTCTAAAAAGAATTCAAGTTAAATTTAGGCTCAATCCCACAAAGTAGGAGAAAAGGATCTTCTGAGTCTCTTATATTATCACTTCATTGCAGACTAGATACATTTTCATTCACTTTTATGTTCTCATTACACAAGTGTTGATAAGCAGGTTAGATTTGGTAATATTCTCTCACCTGAATTGCACATCTAATAATGCTAGATAAAGACCGTCTCAAGCTTGTTGGTATGTTTACACTGCTTGATTAGGTAATAAATAATGACCTTTCTTAACATCATGTAATTCTCTCTCTAGGCATCACACCAAGCTTTCTTTTCCACTACCAGACAGTCCCACCCTTGTTCTGCTTTGAAATCATTTTAGTCTCATCCAAGAGTGTTACTGCTCAGCCAAGTCCTCCTCTGGTTTCCAACTTTGCATCAAGGCACACTTACCCCCACTCCATCTGACTCAAGGAAAGCTGTCACTTATCCTGTCTTCAGTGGAGTTAGAGCTGTGTTACTTGTGTGCCTCCTCACTGTTAGCCACAATTTGAGCTTCCTGCTTTATCCTGGGTTGTTTTTAACCCATGGCCACAGTATCACTTATGAATTTGTCTCAGCAGCTGGTGAAAGCAATTATCCCCTATCCCTATAGCATGGCTTCTAGATGAAGACTGGTAGGGCTGCCCTCGTTCACTTCTAGTTAGCTATCTGAGCCAAGATTTGTCCGTCATTTTCAAGTCAGGTCTCAGCAGGAAGTGATCCCAATTTTGACTGGGCAGGAACATAAACAAAAGCAACTGAAGTCAGGGCAGCTACATGTTGTAATGGTTTCTGCCTTGATACACAACAATGTATCATTAGTTCTGTCCCTGTCATAAGCAACTTACCCACCCACAAACCTTCTGAGATCCATGTCTTCAGGAGCAGCCACATTCCAGTTCCCAGGCAAATTCTGATATAGAGCATTAAGAGTGAGTAGGTACCTATTCCCCACCACGAGGAGGAGTTACAACCAAATCAGTCCCTCCAGTAGACTGATCTGGAGCTCAGAACCCCTTTAACAATTTAACTCTCTCAATCTGCGCTGTGTGAAAGGTTAGCACTCCTTCAATTGGACCTTCCTCTGATAAAATTCTGTCCCCTAAATTTTTATCCCTATCTTCCTTCCCAATATATTGTGCAATTATAAGACTGAGACTCTAATTTATTTTCTATGCTCATTATTTTCCATTTGGCCTCAACTAAGATCCATACTCCGCTCCACTACGTGTTTCAGGAGGCTGACCCCTAGAGATTTCTGCCTCGTTCCAATTGAGCCAATTGGCACTACAGCAGGCGATTAGAAGGGGAAAAGAGAAAAGGGTCAGGATATTTTTTTCTCTGTCCTGCCCTGCTTCAGTGTTCCATCTCTGACTATAGCTGCATTCCTCCACAACTACAGCTCTAGCTCCTCCTGCAGGACTCAAGTTCTTACCTGACCCGGGCAACACTACTTCTTCCCATTGATCCCTAGGTCCTAGGGTTGGTAATACCTTCCTACTGATACTGGTCTCTAGGAGGCTCACCAGCCATTGTTTTATACCCTTAACCCTGCCCATTCATCTGTAAGTAGTCCCTTCATTAAAGTCTCTTCTTTTGAGCTATCTAAGATGAACTGTGTTTCCTTCTGGGGCTCTGATAATATAACCCCGATAGTGGATATCTACTGTTTTTCTGGGCCCAAATCCACATCCCATTTCATATAGTGCTTAATAAAAGCAGCTAGTTTTCAGTTAGGTTTATACATCCACAATACAAAGCCCACATATTTTGGGGTAACTTATTCTATCCCTGGCTCTGTGGATTAGGTAAGAGGCTCAAGTCTGTGTTCATCAATGCAATCCTAGCTCACTAGAAATGAATGGTTAGGAATGGGTACACGCTTTAAGACAGTTCAATTAGACTGAAGTCCAGAGTTTCTGTACGATGGCCAAAAAGGCTTTCTTCTACCAGATAAGATTGTATTGAGGATATGATATTTGTAACATGTCAAGCTGAAGGTGCCAGGAGCCCACTGTTTAGATGAGGATGCTCCTAGGCAAAGGCAAAGCAGAGAGAATTACAAAGAATCCAGGCCCTTAGTGACATTATTTGTGCAGCTGGATCATGTTTATTTGACAATAACTCCCTATGAATTGTTCAGTCAGATGAGCCAACAAGGATCATTTTTTCTTCAGCTCCTTTGAGTTGGGTTATCTGCCACTTGCAGAAGCAAAAATCCTAAAGGGTACAGGACCATTACAAGTTCCCAGTCCAGTAATTCGCTAAATCTACCTCAATCCCCCTATGAAGGCTATGAAATTACTATGCATAAACAGATGGCCCAGAGATCAACAAGCAGCTTATCTATACTCCCAAGTGGCCCCTGTGGGGAGACTCCTTTGCCTGCGTCATCCACCTGTTTGGGCACTTCACTATGTCACCTCAGACCCCAGCTACACAGCTTCATGAATCACAAATGAACATGGCCAAAATCCCTAAACAGCATGCCTAACTAGACCTGTCCTGGCATCTCCCACATGTAGTGTAGGACCAGTGCCTCTTCCCACATCTATCTTACTTATTAAAAGTATCCCACTATTCCTTGCTAATATATCCTAAGATACACCTCCCACGTGTCTCCTGAAGTGTTACTTCCCTATCCTCCCACACTTGCTAACCTTCTCCTCTTGGATGTTGCTGCTCATCAGGTCCCAAACACACTCTCAACCTGCTACTCAAATAACCCTATCCTGAGCTAGGATAGGATCCATTTATAAAGACAAATAAAACTGAGTCTCAAGAAGGTATCCTCAAGAAATGTTTAGGTTAGTAGGAGGAACAAAAAAAAAAAAAAAACACACACAAATAACTCTAGTTCTAAAATGATATGTGTCATAATAGAGAATCCCAAAGAAGAAAAGAAAACTTCCAACTAGGAATATGAAGAAGAGAAAGTGAGAAGGAAGGCACTAACATTTATAGAATGCCTACTAGTGTCTAGATCCTCTGAAAGACTCTGTAGTGATGTGTAGCTCTCACCTGGTATATTATATCCAACAGCTTAATCAATATTTACTTTGCCCCTCCCCTCCCCCACAAACTATACGGAAGCCAGACAGTATTTTTAAAAGGTAAGTCAGATCAAGTGACTTATCTCCTCAAAAACCCTCTGATGGCTCCTCATCTCATTCAGGACAAAGTCCTCACGAAAATTGACCTAAAAGACCATATATGATCTGGCTTGTTCTTTCTGCCTCTCTCTGTCTCTGCACGAGCCAATTCACCTCTTTTCTGTTCTGGCACATGCCAAGCACACACCCACCTCAGAGACTTTGTACTTGCAGTTCCCTCTGCCCGGAATGCTCTTTCTTCAAATATTCCCTGGCTCTTCCAGGTCCCTGCTCAAGTGCCATCTTCTCAGTAAGTCCTTTTCAGACCATCCTATTTTAAAATTGTTTCTCCACTTTCTGCCTTCTCTACTCTCCCTCTCCTCTACCCTTCTCTATTTCTCAAAATATGTATTTTGGTTTTTATTTATTGACCTGTCTATCCCCACCAGGGTATAAATTCTGTGAGGCAGAGATTTTGGTCTATTTTGTTCTACTGTTAGGTGATATCACTACTTAAATATTTATTGAATGACTGGATTATATACCATTTAAAATTTAAAACGATCCTGAGATTTGGCTATTGTTTACATTTTGCAGATACTAAGGGTCAGACTGTGGTAATTTTCTCAGGATCAGAGAGCTAGTGAATTTTAACGCTAGAATCTGGAATCAATCTGTTGGATAATAAGGCTCACATGCTTAGGGAAAATATCAAGGACTAAGGAGCTGGGCTTTATAAGATGAGTAGAGTTACTGTGTTTGAGGGCAACAGGAGTAAAAAACACCACAGGAAGAACATAAGTAAAGATATGGAGGCACAAGAGCTTGAGGCACATATATGAAACAACATGTACACAGATGTAAAGTAGATGTGGACAGTATGCACATGAATGTAATGTGCCTCTGAGATTTAAAAAACCAACCAGGATAAAATGAGGCTCATTCCCACGGTTAAATAATGAATCCTATGGCCGGGCACTTATAATCCCAGCACTTTGGGAGGCCGAGGCGGGCAGATCACGAGGTCAGGAGATTGAGACTATCCTGGCTAAACGGTGAAACCCCGTCTCTACTAAAAATACAAAAAATTAGCAGGGTGAGGTGGCGGGCGCCTGTAGTCTCGGCTACTCGGGAGGCTGAGGCAGGAGAATGGCGGGAACCCGGGAGGCGGAGCTTGCAGTGAGCAGAGATCAAGCCACTGCACTACAGTCTGGGCAGCAGAGCAAGACTCCATCTCAACGAGAAAAAAAAGAATCCTATTCTTTCCCTCAGCAAAGTGGGGCGTGGGTAAAATAAAGCTGTACAAAGACGGTAAAAGTAGTTTTCTGCCCAGGCTGAAAATGAAACTCAAACCCATATTTTTCAGCAACTTTATTCAAATTTGTCTCCTTACCAAAGGAGACACATTTCAATTACACGTTATCCCACATTAGCATGGATAATCAAAAGTTAGCTATACACAAAAGCTATTTTCTGTAAGTATTCTAAACACTAATTAGGAAATTCAGCCTAAATACTGTATCTTCAAAAATAATTCTGGACACCATGTTAAGAATGTATACAGATGTGATAAAATCTAACATTTAAATGTTGTGTCTGGGTATTTTACTGGTAAATAAAAAAACCATAAAATCACAGAATTATAGAGGTAGTAGTACCCTTAGAGACCATCATCAACCTTTTCATTTTGCAGATGAAGAATTAGAGCCTAAAGAAGTAAAGTGGCATATCCAGGTGCACAGAGTTCATGAGTGCCAGAGTCTGAGCCATAACTCAGTCTCTTGATTCCTAGTTCACTGTCCTTTTTGTCACCTCAAGAGCCTACCTCTTATGGAAGTTTTAGAGATAAAGATACAGTTCTGTGTATGAAATTCCTTAATGTTGCTTAATGGCACCCCCTTGAGTGAACCTTTATGTAAATGTCAGGAAACCAACAGTCACAGGTTCAATTTCCAGTTAATATAGAGACTTTGTTCATTGAACATTAACTGAAATAGTTTTTATGCTAATGAGTTTGTTTTATCCTAGATTTTCATTAAAACACCATCAAGCTGTTTAAAATATGTAAAGTGTTCTTACAATATAAGAATCCCTAAACCCACTATAGAATACAGTTGAGAGATCAGACATTCATGATGACTTCTGTACAATTCTGGACTCACATATTTCACTCTCTTCACAGAAGTTGCCTTTTCAAGGAAACACATTGTCTTCTAGACCCTCCCATAATGTCTGCATTCCATCATGGTCTTGACCTCAGCCAGCCTTGACCTCAGCCAGCCTCACGCTTTCCCTTGAAATTATGCACTAGTATTTCTTCCTTTAGTACTGATTTTGTATATGTACATAAAATTTTAAACCCCTATAACCTTAAAAACTGTAATTTAAACCTCATCTGAGAGGTAGATAAATCTAAAGGAAACCTAAAAGCTGCTCTAATTAAGCAATCTCAAACATACACAAAAAGCCTTTCTTTAAAATAACTAAAAATGGAAAAATGCAAAAAATAATAAATAGAAGTCTTTTGAAAAAGCAATACTTTTGGTATGGCACTGTATATTTTTGTTGAAATAAGTACATTTTAAGGCTTAGTGTCTTATGTTTAATTATCTCTAAGATCAATTTATCTTCTCAGAAATTTGGCGTTTTTTTAACATTATGTTTTTCTTTCACATTTTGGGAATTTTAGTAAAGTAACCAAAGCATGAAATAACCGCAAGCAATCTTATATAATAATGTACCATGAAATTTCAATGGAATTACTGCAAACAAAAAATAAAGATGTCAATGTAGCATCACAGCATGAAGCAGCACATGTAAGCATTAGTTAAAAAAAGGCACATTCATTCATTCAATTGAGTTACTGCCACTCTACCACTGAATGAAACAGAGAAAAAGATGAATGCACAAAACAATCTACTGCATTAAGTGAAATAGAATGAGAAGCACTTTAATTGGATAAAATTTAAGAGCTGAATTACAAACGCCATATAAATAAATAGCTCTAAATAATGTGTTTTTCCAGTTAAATAATGACTTTAATAAAACAGATGAAAATGTAGGCTGTGTTGTTTTTTCTGCCTGTCAGAATCTCATTAGCATTCCAATTTAAATTCTACAAGTACACTCAAATCTCTCATTTGTACATCTGGCATAACTCAAAACACTGCCTTATTTGTTAAAAAAAATTTAAGGCAAATGAGCCAATTCACAATATCTTGCACTGGTATCTTAATGGGTAAAAACAATGTTGTTATTTCAGTGTTGCATAACAACAGGGGTTTCCATGTGGAGAAACTGAAAAAATTTAGATAACACTTTCAAAGAAAATTTGTTTTTATAAGAAAATCCTGAAAGCATGCAATTGAGTGCTAATGTTGTCTTAAAACTATTTCATATACAGAATTATCATATAAAACATATTTATCTTTAGGATAAGCTTTGGAATATTATCTAAAGAAACAATTAATGAAGCTAAAATTCCAGGTAAATATGGTATTAATTCTAAGTTTTTTTGTGATAAAAGTTACACCATCGTCAACACTTAAAAAATAAAATGCAGGGGAAAATTTATCAAACTACTTAAGTTTAACGATAACTCTAAAACTGTAATATATATAAGAAGTACATAAAGATATCTCAAAACTGGGTATTCCTAGGAATTAGCCCCAGAATTCTGATTCATAGATGGGGATAAGAAATTTAAATTTTTAACATATACCACAAGTGATTTTGATGCAAGTAGTCTGTGGACCACAATTTGAGAAACTCTAACCTGCAGGTTAAAGTACATACACCTTAGATTGACAAAGTTTTTCATAATCTGGTTTTACTCTACCTTTCAATCACATTCCACAGGACGAACTACCAAATTCAGTCACTTGAATCTCATTACTTCCATCTTACCTTAGTGCTGAGTATCAAAGTCTCAATCTGAACCTCCTCAATCTTTTGTCTTAATATCACAATCTATCCCTGGCCTTTTTGATGCCCAAAACAGACCAGTTAAAGTCCAGCTTAGTACAGACCAGTGGATCATGGGATATGAAAAAATAGGTAATAGGCATCGGGCTTAATAAAGACCTCAGAATCAAAGCAATCCTAAGTAAAGTATCCCAACAGACAGGCTGAGCACAGGCAAATAAGGAACCAGTAGTACAGAGATACTACTTTGGCTAAGACTAATTGGTCCTTACAATGCTAACTTTATCCACTTACTTAACAATTTCATCTTGAAAAGGAACTTGGATAAATAAAAAAGTAAGCTGCTTTACGTCATATTTAACAAAATTTTTATTGTAATTACAACTCTGGACTAATTTTTAGGTCAAAGAATAAACCAGCTATATGTCCTTTGTTGATTTTTCTGAAATTACTTCATGATAGTGCGATATAATATCTGCAAATTCACATTTAACACCTAGAAGACTGTAACAAATATCATCTAACAGGAATATTCAAAGGTTTATCTGGTTTACAAATGGTTTCTCTTAATCCTTTGTTCTTCCAATCAGTTCCTTTTGAAGCATCATTATATCATTACCCTTGACAATCCTCTGCTTCAATTGTAAACTGTCAAATCCTCATGTATCAGTGGTTTTACATGGGATTCAATAGATTCTCCAACGTCATTTACACCAATGTCACAAAATCTGTATCTTTCTCAAATTTTTCTATTTTTTATGGTCAATTTACATTGTATTCTTTCAGGTCTGGAATAGTCAACTAAAATGTATGAACACATCTACCACATTTCTTTTTTTTTTTTTTTCTCTTTTAAATTTTTGCATTCTTTCTCAACTTTTAGTTTAGGTTCAGGGTACAAGTGCAGGTTTGTTACATGGGTAAATTGTATGCTGCTGAGGTTTAGTATAAGAATGACCCTGTCACCCAGGTGGCAAACACAGTACCCTATAGGTAGTTTTTCAACCCTTGCCTCCCTCCCCATCTCCACCCTCAAATAGTCCCCAGTGCCCAGTGTCTATTGTTCCCATCTTTATGTCCACATGTATATAATGTTTAGCACCTACTTATAAATTAGAATATGTGGTATTTTGTTTTCTATTCCTGTGTCAGTTCACTTAGTAAAATGGCTTCTAGCTGCATCCATGTTGTTCCAAAGGACATGACCTTGTTCTTTTTTATAGCTGCATAGCATTCCATGGTATGTATGTACCATATTTTCTTTTTCCAGTCCACTGTTGATGGGCATCTAGGTTGATTCCATGTCTTTGTTATTGTAATAGTGCTGCAATGAACATATGAGTGAATGTCTTTTTTTTTTTTTTGGTAGAATGATTTACTTTCGTTTGGGTATATACCAAGTAATGGGATTGCTGGGTCGAACAGTAGTTCTAAGTTCTTTGAGAAATCACCAAACTGCTCTCCAGAATGGCTGAACAAATTTACATTCTCATCAACAGTATATAAGTGTTTCCTCTTCTCTGTATTTTTGCCAATATCTGTTATTTTCTGTCTTTTTAATAATAGCCACTCTGACTGGTGTGAGATGTCATCTCATTGTGGTTTTGATTTGCATTTCTCTAATGATTAGTGGTGTTGAGCATTTTTTCATCTTTTTTTGGCCACATGTATGTCTTCTTTTGAGAAGTGCCACCTTTCTTAACCACCAAGTAAATGGCAAAAACACTGATATGACAGGCAAAGATAGAAGTTGTGTTAATCTGATAACAACTAATTTTATTTGTGTTCACTAGGGAATGCCTTCAAGGCACATTTTATTCTCTATAGAACCTAGGTATATGTGTATTATAAATACACACTATGGAAATCCAGGAAAGCACTCAGTATTGAAAACATCTGTCAGAAGCTAGCTGAGTTGGGCATCAAAAAGGCCAGGGATAGAGCTATACACCTGGGGAAGAAAGGCTGGTAAGAAGATAGCACACCCCTATGTACTAGGCTTGCCAGTGAATTGGGACACACTCTGATAGCAAGCCAGCTAAGTAAGGAAGTTTTTAAAAGTTTCAAAAAAAAAATACCTGCAGATTTGAAACTCTAATATTTATATAATGTAGTATATTGCATACTTACTATGTGTATGCTAAGTGGTTTTTATACATTTTCTCATTTAATCTTCATAAAAGTCCTATGTGGCAGGTAATATTATTGTTATCATTTACAAAAGAGGTGACTGAAAGTTAAAAAGACTAGCTTATCTAAGCCCTTAAAGCTAGCAAGTAGCTGAGTTGAAATCTGAATTCAGTAATTCTGACCTTAAATTTGATCCTCTGAATTACTCTACTATAGACCTTTGCATTTTATATTATTTTACTTTATATTTTATATTTTTACTATCTTAAAGATGAATGAAATGTATACTTATAACTCTGCTTTAATGGCATATTACCTATTTTTCCATCCTCAGCATCCAGCAGTGTATTATACACAGTGAACTTTCAATAAATACTGCTTGAATTAATTGTTGGTCATATCCATAATTAAATTAATGTCAGATCTTAGAGAAAATGCACAACAACCAATACCATTCCTTTGGGATTAAGTTTGCCTTTATGATTTCCAAGAACAGACTGAGGAGAACTGCATCTCTCCCTAGGTGTAGACAGTCCTTCTGAGAAATATGAAAGAAGGGCGTTTTAATATCTGAGAGTGGATCAGAACATTAAAAAACTTTAAGAAAATGAAGTACTTCTTTTCCAGATTAGCATAGCTACTTTAATTGATGGTTTTGTGATTTCCAGATACTAAAGCTATGATTTCAAGAAGTCTCCATCATAAAAAGGGGGTAAATGCTAGATTCTATCGCTGTACTACAATGCAATGAATTGATTCAACAAACCATTATTGAGCATGTACACACACAGTTTCAGGCACATCTACTATGTTTCAGGCACCCTACAGTTCTAGGTATGGGGTATAGATATACAAGATGTCTATATTCATGAAGCTTATATCCTAGTGAGATGCAATAAATAGTGGATAAGTAAACAAATTAACTAGATATATTCTAGAAAAATCCATAGTCTCAGCCCAAAAGCTTCTTAAGCTGATAAATAACTTCAGCAAATCTCAAGATACAAAATCAGTGTGCACAGAAAGGGGATCATC
Organism: Colobus angolensis palliatus; assembly: GCF_000951035.1. Taxonomy (NCBI): domain Eukaryota; kingdom Metazoa; phylum Chordata; class Mammalia; order Primates; family Cercopithecidae; genus Colobus; species Colobus angolensis. The sequence goes on along the minus strand of NW_012112808.1, from coordinate 611,983 downwards.
ACACATCAGGGCCTATTGTGGGGAGGGGGGGGAAGGGATAGCATTAGGAGATAGATCTAATGTAAATGATGAGTTAATAGGTGCAGGACACCAACATGGCACATGTATACATATGTAACAAACCTGCACGTTGTCCACATGTACCCTAGAATTTAAAGTAAAATTAAAAAAAAAAAATCAGTGTGCAAAAATCACTAGCATTCCTATACACCAACAACAGTCAAGCCGAGAGCCAAATCAGGAATGCAATCCCATTCACAATTGCTGCAAAAAGTATAAAATTCCATAGGAGTACAGCTAACTAGGAAGGTGAAATATCTCTACCAGGAGAACTACAAATCACTGCTCAAAGAAATCAGAGAGAACACAAACAAATAGAAAAATATTCCATGCTTATGGATAGGAAGAATCAATATCATGAAAATGGCCATACTGCCCAAAGCAATTTGTAGATTAAATGCTATTCCTATTAAACTACCATGGACATTCTTCACAGAACTAGAAAGAAACTATTTTAAAATTCATATGGAACCAAAAAAGAGTCCAAACAGCCTAGGCAATCCTAAGCAAAAGAACAAAGCTGAAGGCATCACACTGCCGCGACTTCAAACTATACTACAGGGCTACAGTAACCAAAACAGCATGGTACTGGCACAAAAACAGACACATTGGCCAATGTAACAGAATAGAGAAACCAGAAATAAGACCATACACCTACAGTTATCTGATCTTCAACAACCCTGACAAAAACAAGCAATGGGGAAAGGATTCCCTATTCAATAAATGGTGCTGGGATAACTGGCTAGCCATATGCAGAAAACTGAAACTGGACCCCTTACTTACACCATGTACAAATTCAACTCAAGATGGATTAAAGACTTAAATGTAAAGCCCCAAACTACAAAACCCTGGAAGAAAACATGCAATACAATTCAGGACAAAGGCACAAGCAAAGATTTCATGACGATGATGCCAAATTGTAAGAAAAGCAAAAATTGACAAATGAGATCTAATTAAACTAAAGAACTTCTGCACAGCAAAGGAAACTATCAAAAAGAGTAGGCAAAATGAAAGATAATTTTTGCAAACTATGCATCTGACAAAGGTCTAATATTCAGCATCTCTAAGAAACTTAAACAAATTTACAAGGAAAAAGTAAACAACCCCATTAGAAAGAGGGCAAAGGAAATGAACAGGACTTTTCAAAAGAAGACATACATGCAGCCAACAATCATATGAAAAAAGCTCAACATCACTGATCATTAAAGAAATGCAAATCAAAACCACAATAAGATTCTATACCATACCAGTCAGAATGACTGTTATTAAAAAGTCACAAAATAACAGATGCTAGTGTGGTTATAGAGAAAAAGGAATGCTTATATGCTGTATAATTTACACTCCCAGGATGGGAGTATTAATTACTTCAACCATTGTAGAAGACAGTGTTGTGATTGCTCCAAGACCTAAAGACAGAACTACCATTCAACCCAGCAATCCCATTACTGAGTATATACCCCAAAAATATATAAATCTTTCTGTTATAAAGACACACGCACATGTATGTTTATTGCAACACTATTCACAATAGCAAACACACATGGAATCAATCTAAATGCCCATCAATGATGAGTGGATAAAGAAAATGTGGTATATATATGCCATGGAATACTATGCAGCTACCATAAACAACACAATCCCTTTACAGGGACATGGATGGAGCTAAAGGTCATTATCCTTAGCAAATTAACACAGAAACAAAACCAAATACAGCATGTTCTCACTTATAAATGATAGCTAAATGATAAGAACATATGGACCCATAGAGGGGAACAACACACACTGGGGCCTATCAGAAGGAGGAGAGTGGGAAGAGGGAGAGGATCAGGAAAAATAACCAATGAGTACTAGACTTAATACCTGGATGATGAAATAATCTGTACAACAAATAGGTAAACTTGTGTCATGGGAGTTTGTCATACAGACAACAAAATGCACTTGCACCACTGAACTTAAAGTTAAAAAATTAACTAGGTATATTTAGTTGCGAAGAATGAAACTCAGTGGGGTGTTGTGGGAAGTCAGGGACCCCAAATGGAGGGACCTGCTGAAGCTGTGACAGAAGAACACAAATTGTGAAAATTTCATGGACATTTGTTAGTTCTCCAAATTAATACTTTTATAATTTCTTATGCCTGTCTTTACTGCAATCTCTGAACATAAATTGTGAAGACTCCACAAACATTTTTATCACTTCCCCAGTCAATACTCTCATAATTTCCTATGCCTGGCTATACTTTAATCTCTTAATCCCATCATCTTCGTAAGCTGAGGATGTACGTCGCCTCAGGACCCTGTGATGATTGTGTTAACTGCACAAATTGTTCATAAAGCATGTGTGTTTGAACAGTATGAAATCTGGGCACCTTGAAAAAAGAACAGGATAACAGTGATGTTCAGGGAACAAGGACGATAACCATTAGGTCTGACTGCATGGGAGCCAGGCAGGACAGAGCCATATTTCTCTTATTGCCAAAAACAGATATGAGAAATATCGCTGAATTATTTCCCCAGTAAGGAATACCAATAATTAACAGCCCTGGGAAAAGAATGCATTCCCAGGCTGGGGGAGCTGTAAAATGGCTGCTCTGGGAGTGTCTGCCTTATGCAGTTATAGATAGGGATGAAACACGCCCTAGTCTCCTGCAGCGCCCCCAGGCTTATTAGGATTAGGAAATTCCTGCGTAGTAAATTTTAGCCAGACTGGTTGTCTGCTCTCAAACTGTTTCCTGATGTTTATCAATGACAATGCGTGCACAGTGGGACCAGAAACCTCATTTGTAATTCTAGTTTTTTGCCCTGGCCTTGTGACCTTGCCCTGCCCACTTGCCTTGTGATATTTTGTTGCCCTTGAAGCATGTGATCTCTGTGGCCCACACCCTATTTGTACACTCCCTCCCCTTTGAAAATTCCTAATAAAAACTTGCTGGTTTTACGGCTCAGCAAGGAACCTGCCGACATGTGATGTCTCCCCCGGACACTCAGCTTTAAAATTTCTCTCTTTTGTACTCTTTCCCTTTGTTTCTCAGACCAGCCAACACTTAGGGAAAATAGAAAAGGAACTACGTTGAAATATTGGGAGCTGGTTCCCCCGACAGTGGTTATGAAAGGGGTAGCTTATCTAGCTAGAGAAGTTAGAGAAGAACAGTCTGCAGTGTGAATGATGAGAAGGAGCCAGTAAAGCAAAAAGGTCTGGAAAAGAGCAGTCCAGGCAAAAGGCACTACAAGCACTGACTCCAGAGTCTTTCTGTTTAAGCTAAGGAAACAGGAGAAAGTGACCCGGGAGAAAAAAGCTCCCAAACTGTAAGTGCTTTTTCATCTCACACTTAAGAATATTTTTAAAAACTAACATCTGTGGAACTTCAACACATATAATTTAACTCAAGACATACCAAAGACCTAAATGTAAGAGCTAAAACTCTACATTTATATGCTACAGTTATATGCTATATAACTCTAAGAAGAAAACATAAGGGTAAATATTCATAACCCTGAATTAGGCAATAGTTCCTTATATACAACAAAGGTACAAGCAATCATATTTGAAAATAGATAAATTGGACTTCATCAAAACTAGTAACTTCTGCGCTTCAAAGGACACTATGAAGAAAGTGAAAAGACAACCCAAAGGATGGAAAAGAATATTCACAAATCATATACCTGATAAAGGTCTAGTATTATAATATAAAAAAACCTAACAACTCAGTGATAAAAAGACTAAATATACCAACCAAAAATGGGTAAAGAATTTGAATAGACATTTCTCCAAAGATACACAACTGATCAGTAAGCACATGAAAAGATGCTCTTCATCCTTAGTCATTTGGAAAATAAATATAAAATACACAGTGTAATACTACTTCACTAGGATGGCTATAAGTTGTTCCTTTAATTGAAAATTATAAGTGTTAGCAGGAATGAAAAGAAATTGGAACCCTCACACATGGCTGGTAGGAATGTAAAATGGTGTAACCTCTGTGGGAAAAAGTTTGGTAGTTCTTCAAAAGGTTAAACATAAGAGTTAGCACATGACAGCAATTCCACTCCTGGGTATCTAACCAAGAGAACTGAAAAGATATCCACACAAAATCTTGCAAACAAATGCTCATAGAAGAATTATTCATAATAGCCAGAAAATGAAACAACTCAAATCTCTATCAACTGATGAATGTATAAACAAATTTTGGTGTAGCCATATAATAGAATAGTATTTGGCCATCAAAAAGAATGAAGTACTGATGCATGCTACAGTGTGGATGACACTTCAAAGCATTATGCTAAGTAAAAGAAGCCAGACACAAAAGGTCACATATTTCCATTATATGTATCTGAAATGTCCAGAATAGGCCAATTTATAGAGATGGAAAATAAATTAGTGATTGCTACGAGCTGGAGGAGGGGAAATGGGATGTGACAAAGTTGAGAGGTGGAGGATTTCCTTCTGGGGAAAAAAAAAAAAGATCTGGAACTAGATAGTGCTGATGGCTTCACAAATTCATAAATACACTAAAAACCAGCAAAATATATACTTTAAAGAGGTAAGTTTTATGGTATGTGGACTGTATCTTGATTTTTTAAAATCTGAAGCAAGCAAAATAATCAGTGCTTAGCAAAATGATGGCTCCCCATCATTTCCGTCACTCTATTGTGATAATAACATAGTCAAGAAATGACAGAAGGTCAGACACACTGGCTCACACCTATAATTCCAGCACTTTAGGAGGCCAAGGTGGAAGGATTGCTTGAGCCCAGGAGTTTGGGACCAGCCTGGGCAACATAGTGAGATCCCATTTCAACAAAAAATAAAAAAAATTAGTCAAGTGTGGTGGCATGCACCTGTAGTCTCAGCTATTTGGGAGGCTGAGGTGGGTGGATCACTTGACCCCAGGAGGTCAGGGCTGCATTGAACCAAGATCACCGCCACTGCACTCCAGCCTGGGCAACAGAGAGAGACCCTGTCTAAAAAAAAAAAAAAAAAATGTAATGACAGAATAACAACCTTACTAACAAAATTAACTAACTGAAATTACAGAAAGCAAATAGAAAGATAATCAATCTTTCTGTATAAATTTTCAGATAGTGAAGACATGTTTCTTCCAAGTCAAAATATGATTAACACATATATCCATACTAAATTACTAGTCTACTTTATAATACATATTTATAAAAAATAACTTTAAAATATCAAACACAAGACACTTGATTTATATTGTAATTTCTTTGCACAATGTCTAACATTTGAGCAATTTACTATTAACATTCTTTTAAGATACTGCAGGAATTAAACAAAGTGGCACTTTTATTTTACTACTGATCACTACAATCATATGTAAATCAATTATGATTTCAAACCAACATAAACAGAAAAATAAGATAAATAAATGAAAATAATGAAATATTAATTACTTCAACTTTTACTTCTCTCTGGCAGTTTTATTGCTTCATAATTATTCTTAGACTGAAAGAAAGATAATCTAAATGCCTGAACAACACCTCAGGCAATTATAATAACTCGCATATATATAAGTTTTTTAAAAAGAAAACTGCAACAAAAGGATAAAAGCAGATGAAAATCTCAGCAATTATACATACTCTTTACCATACCACTAAATAATATACTGTTCTAGTTTAACCAAGTGGCTGGTTCAGGAGTAATATCTCAATGCACTCACCATAGAATATCAAGCAAGAGTAAACCTGGAATGTATCCAAAAATATTTACATAACGAACCAGAAGTTTATCCTCTAAAACATGCTCTCTGCATTAAACCTGTGCGGGTCATATGTTTCCATTCAAGCAGTACAAACTCAGCTATAATAAGCAACAAACTCTCCATCCTTTTTTTTTTCTCCCTTGCTAGGACTGCTACTTACCTATCATGTAATACCCAATAACAGTCTAGAGAACAGAAATTTTAAATTTCTAATTTGATCCATAGAGATAGAAAGCAGAATGGTAGTTGCCAGAGGTTGAAGAAGGGGTAATAGAAAGTTATTGTTTAATGGGTACAGTTTGGGATGGTAAGTTCTGGAGATGGAAAGTGGTGATGGTTACACAACAATGTAAATGGAGTTAATGTCACTGAATTATACACTTTAAAACAGCTAAAATGGAAAATCACATCTTATTTATATTTACTACAACTTTTTAAAATGTAAAACAATTTCTAATTTTACACTAATATTCTAGACACACTATCTAGTCTGAGCATCCCATCTTGTCAGATATACTCTCAGACCTTTGAGCCAAGGCCTGGGCTACTTAATCTTTTTAAAATGCTCTATTGTACTTCCACCACTTGAAGAACAATAAATCCTTCAAATTCTGGCACAAATATCATATCTTTGGTAAACCTCCCAAAACAAGCCTATTTCCAACATATTTGTGTCATATGTCTATTGTGTTTTAATTAGTCTTTCCCCTTTGTTAGACCAATCTTGATGCAAAAATGATTTCTTACTCATCTTTGTATTTCTAATGTAATCAAACAAATATTTGTTTGTTAAGTAAATAAATGAGTGAATCAATCATTGGCAAATTGGAGAATGGCCAGAGTAGATAGACAGGATAGTACATTTATCTGCTAACAATGAAAATGAAGAATCGTTGAAAAGTATGAAGATTAACAATAGAAAACTTAGCAAGGCACAGGAATAATCAACATTATGATGACCTATAATGTAAAAAGACTTGTTATGTTACACTATGTATTTTCAATACTAGCTAACTACTTTCAATTAGAAAGAAAATCTCAGAAATAGTAACATATCTTCTTACAATCAGAAAGATTTCAGTTAATAATCTAATGACTGCTCATTTATTTTCAAAAAAGTAAATATGACATCCCACAAGAGACTATGTTCCTTTGTGAGTCATTTGGCTCTTCCCTCTTCTACAGTCAGGTTACATCATGAGACAAGTTTGGGATCGGTCAATGATCTCTAAACTCCAAAGATAGTCACCAACAATTCCTTCCCCCTCCTGTATGCACAAACTACTCTTTGGTTTTTTGCTAGCCTATGACTGCTTTAACAATAGAATATGGAGGAAATGATATTCTGGGATTTCTGAGCCTAGACATTAAGAATGCTTGGTAGCTTTTGTTCTTATACTCTTGGAGTTTGGAAGCATCGTGTAAAAAGTACAGGATATGTTGCTGGAGAGATAAAGGGGAAGTTACTGAAAAGGGCGTGAGACTACATGAAGAGGAAGAGAGGCCAAACTTTCTCTACATCCAAGTCAAACCTCTAGATGACTCCTCAGGTATCATTTCACTACAATCAAAAAAAAAGCTGACTTGGCTGATTTCAGTTATTTATTTTGTTTTCTGTGTAAAATATTACTATGAATCTAAGAGTCAATGCTATACAAAAAAGGTATGCCTTCCTCATCCATACTACTCTGTTATTATTCTCCTTTATTCTAACCCATTTCCACTCAATCCATGTATATAACTAATTTCTTCAGAGTCTTACCTATTACTCCTGTATATGTTTTTCCCAGAAATGAGCAGAACACAAATGTACTTTCTAGTATCTCCTTTTTCCTCATATGAAAGAAGTGCCCTGGAGACACTCTTTCACACTTTGCTATTTTTTCATAACAGAATATTCTAAGGCCGGGCGCGGTGGCTCAAGCCTGTAATCCCAGCACTTTGGGAGGCTGAGACGGGCGGATCACGAGGTCAGGAGATCGAGACCATCCTGACTATCACGGTGAAACCCCGTCTCTACTAAAAATACAAAAACTAGCCGGGCGAGGTGGCGGGCGCCTGTAGTCCCAGCTACTTGGGAGGCTGAGGCAGGAGAATGGCGTAAACCCAGGAGGCGGAGCTTGCAGTGAGCTGAGATCCCGCCACTGCACTCCAGTCCGGGCGACAGAGCGAGACTCCGCCTCAAAAAAAAAAAAAAAAAAAAACCAGAATATTCTAGAAAGTACTCCAAATGCATTCATAGATATGTTCCTCATTTAAAAAAATAATTATTTTTTAATTGACACATTGTGATTATATATGATTATGAGATAAAATTTGATATTTCAATACAAATCTATGTTGTATAATGATCCAATTAGAATACCTACTTTATCCATCACCTCATGCATTTATCATTTCTTTGTGGTGAGAACATTTCTTTAGACTCTTTGATCTTTTGCCTCTTCATTTTTAAGAGTTCTTTATGTATTAGGGATATCAGCCCTTTTCCTTTATGTATTAGAGATATCAGCCTTTTCCCTAGATGTTGTGAATATTTCCTTGCACTTTGTCAGTTGTCTTTTGACTTCGTTTATACTAGTTTGAGCATAAAAATTTTTAATGTTTTATGTATTAAATTTATCAATTGTCTCTTTTATTGCCTCTGATTTTCAGTCAAAGTTAAAAAGCCTTTCCCTATTCAAAATTTAAAGAAAAATTTAAAGAAAAATTATTTTCTTCTAGTGCTTGTATGGTTTTATTTTTTACATTTAGATCCCTACTGCATTATTTTTGGGTGTAATAAAAGATATGGTATAAAGTATCTTTTTCCAAATGGTGATCTAGTTCTTCCAGAACCATTTACTAAAAAGTCTGTCTTTAGTCCAGTCATTTGTGATGCTATATTTATCATATGCTAAATTTCCAGAGGTAGTTGAATTTATTTCTGGACATTCTATCCTATTTCATCGGTCTATTGGTCTATGCAAGCATGAGTATAATGATGTTTTAGTTATAGAAGAAATCTTGGCCGGGCGTGGTGGCTCACGCCTGTAATCCCAGCACTTTGGGAGGCTGAGGCAGGCGGATTACCTTAAGTCAGGAGTTCGAGACCGGCCTGACCAATATGGAGAAACCCCTGTCTCTACTAAAAATACAAAATTAGCCAGCTACTTGGGAGGCTGATGCAGGAAAATGGCTTGAACCCAGGAGGCAGAGGTGGCAGTGAGCCGAGATCGTGCCATTGCACTCCAACCTACACAACAAGAGTGAAATTCCATCTCAAAAAAAAAAAAGATATCTCCTATTTTACTAGGTTTTAATGTCTGATAGGGCTAGCCATCGCTTGTAGTTTTCTCTTTTTTGACCTTTTCCTGACTATTGTGACTTGTTTGTAACAATACAAATACAGGATCTAATTTCATAAAATAGTTTCTTGGGACATTTGTTGGTATTGCATTAAGTTTGTACATTAATGTAGTAAGGAGAACTAACATCTTAAAAATGTCGAGGGTTTGTATACAAAGAGGGGAAGTCTCCATTTTTCAACTCTACTCATGTGTTTCTGGAGTATTTAAATATTTTCCTAGTACAGGTTTTGCATATTTCTCACTAAATTAATTCTTAAGGATTTGATCTTTGTTTCAACAGGAATGGCTACTGATTTAAGCTCCTAAATTTGGGAATGGTTTCTCACACAGCAATATACAATCAAAACAGATGAATTATCACAAATCTGTCATTACCCACAGATAATCAAGTCAGAATTCTGGCTGTATTATTTTGAGGTAAAGGGGATATTTGATGGATAAGAACTGATTTTAATTCCTCAAAAACAAGATAAAAATGAAGAGCATAACATCTCTTCTTATATTCCAAGAGATATTTAAAACATAATTAAAAGTTTCAAATACACATGGCTTTTAAGGTTTAACAGGAAAAACTGAATGCTTTAGAACACAGCACTAACTGCCAGTTAATTTTCTCAAGCAATTTTTGGTGAAAGAAAGGGCTAAATATCAAAGAAAAGAAACTTCAGATGACAGGAGTTTGTAATTTGATATTACAATAGTGAAATTATAGAGAAATCATTAGAAAAGTAGTTTCATATCTATTCTAAAATTGTCACATTTTAGCAACTCCAGAGAGCACATTTCACTTTATGCATCTGTAGAAGTTACCATGAAAGGTCACCACCTTAACTGCACAAACACATTATTATGTAAAACTAAGTAGTAAAAAGTCACACACATTTAGTTCAAACCCTTATGCCATCTGTTGCATGTGTTTTATGAATTTTAATTATTTTGGAGACTTGCAGAAGCTCTACATTTTGAAAAATGCCTTCTGTCACCACAGGCAATCTCACAATCCTATGATGCATAGTAATCTCTCAGATAAACATATCTAATAAACCAGGAAGAAAAATAGGTTCAAGTTAGATTCATCTGGATTCTACATTTTAGGTAATGGCATTGGGAAATCCAAGATCAACGTAAACTTACAAATATGGTTAACAATCGATAGTAATATTTACAGGAGACATATCTCTGGATTCTTTATTAATCCTGAACTATATTTATATTTGTTTGGAGCTTAATTTTAATAAGTAATACATGAAAAATTAGGACAACAAGATTAAACCTCATTTGCCTATAAGACATTAGGTTGGCAATCTCATCCACCAAATACCGAAACCCTGAAAGATAACTAATAAATGTTTCAAAGTTTATGTTATTAAGTTTACATTCAAAATTCAGCAGACAGTTTTTGAAGCTATCACCCAATATCTGCTTGCTCTGATTTTAGGAACAATTTGAACAAGTTGTGATAAGTTTCCCAGCAGATATTAATAATAAAAATCAAGAAATTACTTTGCCAGAGATTAACTCATCTGTGATTTACGAAAGCCTAACTCACTTGGTGGCAGGAAAATATCCAACTCTAGCATCCTGTGCCTTTGACACTGGTGAGGGGGAATGTCTAACTTCAGGCACCTCTAGACTTCCTGTCTCACATAAGGAGAAACACAGAAGAAGCATTTGAGAAAGTCACAGACTGGGGAAACAGACTCATATACAAAATAAAACTTAATCATAGGATCACAGAACACTTTCCCTCCCTCCACACTGTATTAGCACATCAATTAGGCTCCTGAATAATAACAGTGGATTACAGCTGAAAGAACTGCAAGTCATAGGTCCTATTTAAGAAGGAGTCTTTAGGAAAATCCAAAGACAAGAAGGGAAACATAAACAAGAACAGTAGAAGAAAATTTAGCCTAATATGTGGAAATAATGACAGATAGGAGGACTACCTTGCAGCTCCCACTCAGATGGACAGAGCAGCGTGTGGAGATTCACATCATGAACTTTTCCTCCAAGAACTACTGCATGAACATACCAGGAAAACCCAGAGAACCGACAAACCCTTTGAAGAAAGGAGATTGCTGTTGCAGGCCCCAAGAGACAGCTGGAAAACTGCTAGTGTCCAGAGTGTGAAAGTGTAAAAGGGGAATCGTCAGCCCCTGGAACACACACTCTCACTGGGGAACTTGAAGTCCCCGATCACAGGAGAAGCATTTGACCTTATCTGGAGCTGAGACAAATTGAAAGAGTTGAGTGAAATACAAGGGTAGAAGAAGCAACATAAAGAGCCCTGTGGGCACTCTTGGTCCCCAGGGAAGGCATTTCTGACTTTGTCTCACAGAGGTCCATGAGAAGGGCTACCAAAGGAAAAGACCACAGCAAGAAGGAAACTTCCAGCTAAACTTTGTAACAATTTCAACTGAACACAAAGCTTCCTGGACAGAACCTGGGGAAGGGGGCAAATCAGGTGTACAGACACAGCACAGAAGCCATGGCAGGTGGGGAGGCATGAAACTTGAAAGCCCTGCTTGCTTTCTCAGCTGGAATGCCTGGGGCAAGTTCTCAGCACTGTTCACCTGCTACCCAGAAATAAACTCAGTGTTGTTGGAGGGGCATGGTGGGAGTGAGACCAGCCTTTTGGGCTGTGTGAGAACTGGCGAGGTCTATAAATGCTAGCTTTCCCTGGCAACATGCGTGTTACAGCAGAGGCAGCCATAATCTCCGTAGGAACATAACTTGATTGGCCTGAGAACCAAATCCTCATCCCCCACAGCAGCCACAGCAAGACCCACCCAATAAGAGTCTGAGCTCAAACATGTTTAATTCTCCCCCAACCTGATGATCTTTGTCTACCAGTCCTGGTAACCAAAGACAAAGGACATAATCTCTTGGGAACTCTATGGCTCTGCCTGCCACCTGAGAAACCTGAATACTTATCCAAGGGCAACCCTAGGGCAAGCCTGTATCCTCTCTATACAACCACAGCTGATAAACACTCTTGAGAGCACCACCTCCTGACTGGAGGCAAACCAACACAAAACCAGTACACTTCACAAAAACACAACCAAGGACCCTCACAGAGTACACTTCAATCCCTTGGAACCTCAATCAGGGCAGGTGCTGGTATCCATGGCTGAGAAACCTGAAAATGGTTCACACATCACAGGACTCTGTGAAGACACTCCCCAGTACCAGCCCAGAGCCTGGTAGCTCTGTTGGGTGGCTAGATCCAGAAGAAAAATAACAATCACTGCAGTATGGCTGTCAGGAAGCCATATCCTTAGGGGAAGAGGGAAAGCATCACATTAAGAGAGCACCCTGTGGGACAAAAGAATCTGAACAGCAGCCCTTGAGCCCCAGATCTTCCCTCTAGGATAGTCTACCCAAATGAGAAGGAACTAGAAAAGCAATTCTGGTAATATGAAAAAACAAGGTTCTTTAACACCTCCAAAAGACCACAGTAGCTCACTAGCAATAGATCCAAAGGAAGACAAAAATCTCTGAATTGCCAGAAAAAGAATTCAGAAGGTCGATTATATTAAGTGAATCAGGGAAACCAGAGAAAGGTGAAGTCCAACTAAATTTAATTTTAAAAATCATACAAGATCTGAAGTGAAAAATCTTCAGTGCAATAGACAGCATAAATAAAAAATAATCACAACTTCTTGAAATGACGGGCACACTTAGAGAAATGCCAAATACACTAGAAAGTCTCATCAATACCATTGAAAAAGCAGAAGAAATAACTTCAGAGACCGAAGAGAGGGCTTTTGAATTAACTCAATCCAACAAAGACAAAAAGAAAAGAAAAATGAACAAAGACTCTAAGAAGTCTGGGATTATGTTGAATGACCAAACCTAAGAACAATTGGTGGCCCCAAGGAAGAAAAGAAATCTAAAAGTTTGGAAAACATATTAGAGGGAATAATCAAGGAAAATTTCCCTGGCCTTGCTAGAGATCTGGACATCCAAATACAAGAAGCTCAAAGAAAACCTGGAAAATTTATCACAAAAAGATCATCACCTAGGAACACAATCATCAGGTTATCTAAAGTGAAGACAAAGGAAAGAATCTTAAGAGCTATAAGGCAAAAGCATCAGGTAACCCATAAAAGAAAACCTACCAGATTAACAGCAGATTTCCCACCAGAAACCCTACAAGTTAGACGTGACTGGAGCCCTGTCTTTAGCCTCCTTAAAATAAGTATCAGCCGAGAATTTTGTATCCAGTGAGACTAAGCTTCATAAATGAAGGATAGATAGTCTTTTTCAGACAAACAAATCCTGAAAGAATTCACCACTACCAAACCAGCACAAGAACTGCTAAAAGGAGCTCCAAATCTTGAAACAAATCCTCAAAATACACCAAAATAGAACCTCCTTAAAGTATAAATCTCAAGGGACCTATAAAATGGAAACACAACGAAAAAAAACCAAGGTATTCAGCCAAAAAATTGCATAATAAATAGAGTAGTACCTCACATCTCAGTACCAATGTTGAATGAAAATGACCTAAATAATCCACTTAAAAGATACAGAATGCCGGTTGGGAGTGGTGGCTCATGCCTATAATCCCAGCATTTTGGGAGGCCGAGGCAGGTGGATCACTTGAGGTCAGGAGTTCAAGACCAGCCTGGCCAACATGGTGAAACCCCATCTCTACTAAAAATACAAAAATTACCCAGGCGTGGTGGCAGGCACCTGTAATCCAACCTACTCAGGAGACCGAGGCAGGAGAATTGCTTAAACCCAGGAGGTGGAAGTTGCAGTGAGCCGAGATCACTCCACTGTACTCCAGCTTGGGTGACAGAGTGAGACTCCATCTCAAAAAAAAAAAAAAAAAAAAAGATACAGAATGGAAGAATGGATAAGAACTCACCAACTAACTATCTGCTGTCTTTCAGAGACTCACCTAACATATAAGGACTCACATAAACTTAAGGTAAAAGGGTGGAAAAAGATATTCCATGCAAATGGACACCAAAAGCAAGCAGGAATACCTGTTCTTACATCAGACAAAGCATACTTCAAAGCAACAGCAGTTAAAAAAGACAAAGAGGGATATTATATAATGATAAAAGAACTTGTCCAATAGTAAAATATCAATAGAAAAATATCACAGCCCTAAATATATATGCACCTAACATTGCAGCTCCCAAATTTATAAAACAATTACTTTTAGACCTAAGAAATGAGATAGACAGCAACACAATACTGTGGGACTTTAATACTCTACTGACAGCACTAGACAGGTCATCAAGACAGAAAGTCAACAAAGAAACAATGAATTTAAACTATATCTTAGAACAAATGGACTTAACAGATAGTTACTGAACATCAACTATCAACTGCAGTTGATAGTTACCAACAACTGCAGAATATACATTCTATTCATCAGCACATGGAACCTTCTCCAAGATAGATGATATGATAGGCCACAAAACAAGTCTCAATAAGGAAAATTGAAATTATGTCAAGTACTCTCTCAGACTACAGTGGAATAAAGTTGGAAATCAACTCCAAAAAGAACCCTCAAAACCATGTAAATGCATAGAAGTTAAATAACCTGCTCCTGAATGATTGTTGAGTCAACAATCAATAAAATTCAGATGAAACTTTTAAAATTCTTTGAACTGAACAATAATAGTGACACAGCCTATCACAAATTCTGGGATACACCAAAAATGGCACTAAGAGGAAAGTCCATAGGTTAAATGCCTACAACTAAAAGTCTGAAAAACCATAAATAGACAATCTAAGATCATACCTCAAGGTACTAGAGAAACGAGAACAAACCAAATCCAAATCCAGAAGAAGAAAAGAAATAACAAATATCAGAGCAGAAGTAAATGAAATTGAAACAAAAATAATAGAAAAGATAAATAAAACAAAAAGTTGGTTTTTGAAAATTAATTAACAATCTTAATACCATTAGCAAGATTAACCAAGAAAAGGAGAGAGAAGATCCAAATAAGCTCAATTAGAAATGAAATGGGAGATATTACAACCGATACCACAGAAATACAAAAGAAGTCATTCAAGGCTACTATGAACACCTTTATGAGCATAAACTAGAAAACCTAGAAAAGATGGACAAATTCCTGGCAATATACAACACTCCTAGATTAAACCAGGAAGAAACAGAAACTCTGAACAGACCAATAATAAGCAGTGAGACTGAAATGGTAATTTTTAAAAATTGCCAACAAAAAAAGCCCAAGACAAGATGGATTCACAGCTGAATTCTATCACACATTGAAAGAAGAATTGATACCAATCCTATTGACAGTACTTCACAAGATAAAGAGGGAATCCTCCCTAAATCATTCTATGAAGCCAGTATATCCCTAATACCAAAACCAGAGAAGGATATAACAAAGAAAGGAAAACTAAGGCCTAATAACCCTAATGAATATAGATGCAAAAATCCTCAACACCATACTAGCTAACCAACTTCAACAGCATATCGGAAAGATAATCCACCATGATTAAGTGGGTTTCATACCAGGGATGCAGGGATAGTTTAACATACACACGTCAATAAATGTGATACACCACATAAACAGGATTAAAAACAAAAATCCCATGATCATCTCAATAGAAGCAGAAAAAGCACTTAACAAAATTCAGCATCCCTTTATGATGAAAACCCTCAACAAAATTGACATAGAAGGAACATACCTTAACATAATAAAAAGCTACCTATGACAAACCCACAGCCAACATTATACTGAATGGGGAAAACTTGAAAGCATTTTTCCTGAGAACTGGAACAAGACAAGGATGCCCATTCTCATCACCTCTATTCAACATAGTACTGGAAGTCCTAGCCAAAGCAATCAAACAAGAGAAAGAAATAAAGGGCATCTAAATCATTAAAGAGTTAGTCAAACTGTCACTGTTTGCTGATGATATGATTGTATACTAAGAAAACCCTAAAGACTCCTCCAAAAAGCTCCTAGAACTGATAAATGAGGAACTTTATCTTGAAAGAAATGTTTGGCAGGGCATGGTGTCTCACGCCTGTAATCCCAGCACTTTGGGAGGCTGAGGTGGGTGGATCACGAAATCAGGAGTTCGAGACCAGCCTGGCTAACATGGTGAAACCCCATCTCTACTAAAAATACAAAAATTAGCTGGGCGTGGTGGCATGTGCCTATAATCCCTGCTACTCCGGAGGCTGAGGCAGGAGAATTGCTTGAACTTGGGAAGTGGAGATTGCAGTGAGCCGAGACTGCACCATAGCACTCCAGCCTGGGCAACAGAGTGAGACTCTGTCTCAGGGGGAAACAAAAAGTTAACAGAAGTTCTTAAGAGACGATAATGGCCTAGGTTAGAAACTTGGATTATATAAAGAAAAGATGAATGCTACAGACAACAATGTATTCAAAATAATAATAGGAACAATGTATTCAATAACTAAAGCTTATGGATAAGTAAAATGAATAACAAAAATATTACAAGAGATGGGAAGCAGGAACTGGGAATACCTGCCCTACTTATAAAGCAAAATAATGTTATTTATGTATATGGCCAATGCTGGGGCAACAGTAAATTTTTTTAAAAAAGTATAATTGGCCAGGTGCGGTGGCTCACGGCTGTAATCCCAGTACTTCGGGAAACCAAGCAGGTGGATCACCTGAGGTCAGGAGTTCAAAACCAGCCTGACCAACATGGAGAAATTCCATCTCTAGTAAAAATACAAAATTAGCCGGGCATGGTGGCACATGCCTGTAATCCCAGCTACTCAGGAGGCTGAGGCAGGAGAATCACTTGAACCCAGGAGGCAGAGGTGGCAGTGAGCCAAGATTGCACCAGTGCACTCCAGCCTAGGCAACAAGAGTGAAATTCTGTCCCCCCACCAAAAAAAAATGTATAATTGATAAGTTTATATTGGAGAAAAAGTTTAATTATTTAAATACTCAATGAAAACCAGAGCGCTTTTTTTCCCCGTCATGTTCCAGTTAAGGTATGTCCCTTCTATGCTGATTTTGCTGAGGTTTTCATCATAAAAGGATACTGTATTTTGTCAAGTGCTTTTTCTGCTTCTGTTGAGAGGATAGTGGGATTTTAGTGCTTAATCCTGTTTATGCAGTGTATCACACCTATTGACGTGTGTATGTTAAACCATCCCTGCATCCCTGGTATGAAACCCACTTAATCATGGTGGATTATCTTTCTGATATGCTGTTGAAGTTGGTTAGCTAGTATTTCACTGAGGATTTTTCCATCTATGTTCATCAGGGACACTGGGCCATAGTTTTCATTTTTTTGCTATGTCCTTTCCTGGTTTTGTATTAGGGAAATACTGGTTTTACAGAATGATTTAGGGAGGATTCCCTCTTTCTCTAATTTGTGGAATAGTGTCAATAGGATTGGTATCAATTCTTCTTTGAATGTTTGATAGAATTCAGCTGTGAATCCACCTGGCAAAAGGCAAAGGGGAAAGATGAGTAGGTGAAGCAAAAGAGTTTTTTAGGGCAGTGAAACTATCTTGTATAAGTGGATACACAACATCATGCATTTGGCAAAGCCCATAGAACTGTATAACACAAGGAAGGAGCCTGAATGTAAACTGTGGATTTTAGTTAATAATAATAATGTATCAATATTGGTTCACCAATTGTAACAAATGTACTACAATAATGCAAGATGCTAATAGTATGGAAAACTCTGTGGAGGGGTATGTGAGGGGAAATATGAAAACCCTGTGGCCGTTCTGCTCCATTTTTCTTTAAAAATTAAGCAGAAGTTTTTAAGCAAACTTAAAACTGCTCTAAAAAAATTAAGTCTTGATTTTTTAAAAGACAGCCATAATTTTCTCTTTCTAGATTTCTCCTTCTAATGCTGCAACAACTTAGAAGGTATCTTTGAATTGATAATAACATCTCTATAGTGGTTCATTTATTCTCTAATTTATTCATTGATTTAGTCATTTAATGCTAAAATATTTATGTGTTTGTAGATCATACTCATAATTTTACAAGTATAACTTCCTCTATGTCATTTTATTCCTTTTTGAAAATGTTTACATTATTTTCAAATTTCGAGATTATGAATAATCTATTGTATAAGTTTAATATCTTAATAGATTAATGTCCTCTCTGAAGCAGGCAGCTGGAATTATTTGTATAGATTACTATGAGTACAGTCACCAAGACATGTACAAATAGGGCCCATTCAATTTTAAGTGGATATTTCTTTTGACTGATGAGTTAACTTTTTTGCTTTATCAACTAATGTTCCAATTATTATGCTATATACAGTACTATACTGGGGTGAGATGAACAGAGTTAGCAGCTCCTAAGACTTGTTCTTGGCACACAGGAGAGTTTTAACAAAGTTTTCAATGTTTTTTGAAATAATATTTTTGGATATATAGAAAATATTACAAAAGATATAACTCAATAAAAGCTTAATTATAATTAAGAAATTATGGGTCTTTTGAAGTTTTACCTCAGTAATATAAAAACATTTTAGGCCAGGCACGGTGGCTCATGCTTGTAATCCCAGAACTTTGGGAAGCCGAGATGGGGTGGATCACCTGAGGTCAGGAGTTCACAACCAGCCTGGCCAACATAGTGAAACCCGGTCTCTACAAAAAAAGTCACAAAAATTAGCTGGGCATGGTGGTGAGCGCCTATAATTCCAGCTACTTGGGAAGCTGAGGCAGGAGAGTCATTTGAACCCGGGAGGCAGAGGTTGCAGTGAGCCAAGACAGTGCCATTGCACTCCAGCCTGAGCAACAAGAGCAAAACTCTGTCTCAAAAAAAAAAAAAAAAAGTAACAATATATAAAGATATATATAGTCTCTGATCTTAAACACCATCTTAGGACTTTACAGTTAGTTTGCGAAGAAGCATATAATCATGTGAAAAAATAAGAAAACTTGAAATAAATAACATAGGACCAAAATACAGAAAATATCACATTGTCAATAATTAACTATTAAATTAATGGCTTATATAAGTGCTACGGTAATTCTGAGAAGGGTCCAAAACAACAAAAACCTACCTTCCTGAAATGGGCTACATTGAGCACAAAAAACAAAAAATCAAGACATGTTAAAGAGTACATGTGCTGACCTGTTGAGGTAAATTTCAGAAGCTGAAAGACTGGAACAAAAACCAGAAATGCAGAGTGGGGCAAAATTTAGATCTTGAATTCTAGGCTAATGAGTTTAGATAGTAACTATGGAGAATACAAGGCATGGAAAGTTGTTTAGGGGAAAGCAATATGCTGAAGTAAACAGTTGTATCCAGTTTGTATTTGTTCAGGGAGGTGGGAGTAGACTAGAAGAAAAGTTAAGTAGCTATAAGGAAATCTATTATGGGACAATAGGATAAATGGCTGAATTGGGAGAGGAACAATGAGAATGGAAATGATACAAAAGCTACCTCCCAGAAAAAGAAAAGAAAAAACTGCAGGGAGATGAGTGGGATCGAAGGTGAATCCAAGTTTCTGAAACTAGGGAGAATGATAAAAGTGAAAAAAATTGATTTCAGACATGCTGAAGTTGGACTATCTGGGAGACCTCCAGGTGGAAATGAACATTACATAATTTGATGATATTAGAATTGGAGCTCAGTTGTGGATTAAAACTAAAGAGAAATATTCTGGAATTAACTTGAAAGAATATTTGAATCCCTGAAAATAGATGCTATTTTCCAAAGGAGAAACTGTCTACAGGGAGATAAGAATAGAAAGCTAAGTGAAATTTTGAGAACCCACTTTTTGGGCACAGATGAAGAAACAGATGCAAGTATAACACACACACACACACACACACACACACACACACACACACACGGAATAGTCTAAAAGGAAAGAGTCTAAAGAATTACCATAAAACTAGAAAAATTTTATTCTACCATATTATCATGAAAATATTTCCTATAATCCATATATCCCTTTCTAATAACCTCAGAAGCCTATGGCCATCACAAAATAATTATTTTTAAAAACATTTCTTTATACAGAAGATACTAGATCTCAAGGGACAACCTGTGTGAACTGTATTTTACCATTTATTTATGATAAATAATTCACTATTGATACATTATTTAGCAATAAGCCAAAATGAAAAAAAGATTATTTCAACCAGAAATCATACTGTGTTAATTCTATTAAGACATACGCAAGAGCCTGTTATGTTTCATTAAAATGGGAGAAGTTAATTCCTTTCTGAAAATCATGGTAACAATAACATTAGAGATTAGAATCTAGAGCTTAATGTCCTAGTGAGGACTTACCTAGTAGAGATAGGTTCCTGAAAAGGCCAAATAGGCAGGATAACATAGCCTAATGACTAAAAATTTCCACACTGATAACCGAGGGATTTTCATTCATCCATCAATGCATTTACTCATTTATTCACTAAATTACTGAGTAGCCACTCCATGGCAGGCACTAAGAAAATAAATATAAATAAGCTATATCCCTGCTATAAAGGGCATTATTGTCTTTAATCAAAACACATTTCAATGTTAGGAAAGAAAAAGTACAAGTATCTTCATTATTTCTCTAAAGATGTATAATTTGAAAGTAGTAAGTGACAAGTTCAAGATGGCTGACTAGATGCATCTGGTACTCTTGTCTTCCACAAAGAAGAACTCAAATAGCAAGTGGATAATCACACTTAAAATAGATCATCTAAGAAAGAACACTGGCATTCAACAGCGAAGTGACAGAAACACCTAAAGCAAGAAAGGAAAGGGAAGCAAGGCAGCCTGCTTGACTGAGATCAGTTGGGAGCCTGGAGAGGCTACCTAATGTGGAAAAATGATAAGTAAGAGATCCCCCAGCAGGCTGCGTTCCCACTGTGAACTCCTGCAATCCTAGTCACAGGAGAAACACAGGAAAAGACTTGACCCCTGCACGCCCTGAGACCAACACAGAGAGCTGCCTGCAGACTGTGCGATAGTACTGAGAGGTGAAGCCGGCTGGACTTCTGGGTTGGATGGGGACTTGGAGAACTTTTCAGTCTAGCTAAAGCATGGTAAATGCACCAATCAGCGCTCTGTGTGTAGCTAAAGGTTTGTAAATGCACCAATCAGCACTCTGTAAAAACGCACCAATCAGTGCTCTGTGTCTAGCTAAAGGTTTGTAAACTCACCAATCAGCACTCTGTAAAAACACATCAATCAGCACTCTCTGTCTAGCTAATGGTTTGTAAATACACCAATCAGCACTCTGTAAAAATGCAACCATCAGTGCTATTTGTCTAGCAAAAGGTTTGTAAACGCACCAATCAGCACTATCAGCGCTCTGTGTCTAGCTAAAGGTTTGTAAACTGACCAATCAGCACTCTGTAAAATGGACCAATCAGCGCTCTGTAAAATGGACCAATCAGCAGGATGTGGGCAGGGCCAAATACGGGAATAAAAGCTGGCCACCCAAGCCAGCAGCAGCAACCCACTCAGGTCCCCTTCCATGCTGTGGAAACTTTGTTCTTTCACTCTTCACAATAAATCTTGCTGCTGCTCACTCTTTGGGTCCACACTACCCTTATGAGCTGTAACACTCACCGCAAAGGTCTGCAGCTTTACTCTTGAAGTCAGCGAGACCATGAAGCCACCAGAAGGAAGAAACTGCAGACATACCATCTTTAAGAACCGTAACACTCACCACCAGGATCTGCGGCTTCATTCTTGAAGTCAGCGAGACCAAGAACCTACTGGAAGGAACCAATTCTGGACACATTTTGGCGACCCAAATGGGACACATTTTGATGACCACAAAGGGACTATAACGTATCGCCAAGCAGTGAGTACCATCAGACCCTTTTCACTTGCTATTCTGTCCTATTTTTCCTTAGAATTTGGGGGCTAAATACCAGGCACCTGTCAGCCAGTTAAAAGCAACTAGCATGGTCATCAGACTAAAGACACGGGTGTCAGGCTTTCTGGGAAAGGGCTCTCTAACAACCCCTGACTCTTCAGAGTCGGGAGCGTTGGTTTGCCTGGAACCAGCTTCTACTTTTCCTGTACTTCTGGGCTGAGTCAAGGATCAACAGAGAGGAAAGCCATTCAGCTCTGGGGTCCCGACAACAAGTTGGAAGTTGGTTGACCCTGAGGCCATGAGCAGAACTCTCCAAGTCATGTCGCCCACCCGGGACTCACCCATCTATCCTATCTATCCTGACCCTTGCCTGCTGGGTCCTAATGCTTGTCAGACAAACTTTCTCTTGCCTCTCTTCTCTGAGGCTTGTCCCGCTTCTAAAAACCACTCCCTGTCTCTGGTGTTTTCTAGCTTCTCCTGTAAGAATAATTTCTAGTTTAAACTCTAGGACTCTGTTACCTTCTTTAGGCACCTGGGCTCACCAATCAGAAAGACATAATTTTTGCCCAAAGCCCTGTTGGGTCAGGGGACTATCTGATCTGGAATTTTAGGATCCCCCCTCAGACTAGCAGGCTTAACAAAAGCTATTCCACATGTTAGGATATGGGGAGCTTCAGAAAGTATACCCTTCCTATTCATATACGTGGGGACAAAAAGGCATCACTCTTCCAACTCTGGAGATCCCTCTCCTCCCTCAAGGTATGGGCCTCCACTTCATTTTGGGGGCATAACATCTTTATAGGATAGGGGTAAAGTCCCAATACTAACAGGAGAACGCTTAGGACTCCAGCAGATTTTTGAGACTGCGTAGCTAAGGGCCACTGAATCCGATTTTTCTCAGTCCTCTTTGTGGTCTAGGAGGACAGGAAAGGGTGCGGGTTTTCGAGAATGCGTTGGTAAGGGCCACTAAATCTGACCTTCCTCGGTCCTCCTTGTGGTCTAGGAGGAAAACTAGTATTTCTGCTGCTGCATTGGTAAGTGCAACTATTCCAATCAGCAGGGTCCAGGGAATGTTGCGGGTTCTTGGGTAAGAGGTATTTCTGCTGCTGCATCAGTGAGCACAACTATTCCAATATGAAGGGTCCAGGGATTGTTGCGGGTTCTTGGGCAGGGGAAGAAACAAACAAATCAAAAATGTGGGCGGCTTTGTCTTTCAGATGGGAAATACTCAGGCATCAACAGGCTCACCCTTAAAATGCATCTTAAGCCATTGGGACCAATCTGATCTGCAAACCCTGAAAAAGAGGCAGCTCATTTCTTTCTGCACTACGGCCTGGCCCCAATATTCTCTTTCTGATGGGGAAAAATGGCCACCTCAGGGAAGTATAAATTACAATACTATCCTGCAGCTTGACCTTTTCTGTAAGAGGGAAGGCAAATGGAGTGAAATACCTTATGCCCGAGCTTTCTTTTCATTGAAGGAGAATACACGACTATGCAAACCTTGCAATTTATATCCCACAGGAGGACCGTTCAGCTTATCCCCATATCCTAGCCTCCCCATAGCTCCCCTTCCTATTAATGATAAGCCTCCTCTAATCTTCCCTTCCCAGAAGGAAATAAGCAAAGAAATCTTCAAAGGACCACAAAAACCCCCGGACTACTAGTCATGTCCCCTTCAAGCTGTAGGGGAAGGGGAATTTGGCCCAACCCGAGTACATGTCCCCTTCTCCCTCTCTGATTTAAAGCAGATCAAGGCAGACCTGGGGAAGTTTTCAGATGATCCTGATAGGTACACAGATGTCCTACAGGGTCTAGGGCAAACCTCTGACCTCATTTGGAGAGATGTCACGCTATTGTTAGATCACACCCTGGCCTTTAATGAAAAGAATGTGGCTTTAGCTGCAGCCCGAGAGTTTGGAGATGCCTGGTATCTTACTCAAGTAGATGATAGAATGACAGCTGAAGAAAGGGACAAATTCCCTACCAGTCAGCAAGCTGTCCCCAGTATGGATCCCCACTGGGACCTCGACTCAGATCATGGGGACTAGAGTCGTAAACATCTGTTGACCTGTGTTCTAGAAGGACTAAGGAGAATTAGGAAAAAGTCCATTAATTATTCGATGATGTACACATACACCATAACTCAGGGAAAGGAAGAAAATTCTTCTGCCTTCCTTGAGCGGCTATGGGAGGCCTTAAGAAAATATACTCCCCTGTCACCTGACTCACTCAAGGGTCAATTGATCCAAAAAGATAAGTTTATTACCCAATCAGCCACAGATATCAGGAAAAAGCTCCAAAAGCGAGCCCTGGGCCCTGAACAAAATCTGGAAGCATTATTAAACTTGGCAACCTCGGTGTTCTATAATAGGGACCAAGAGGAAGAGGCCCAAAAGGAAAAGCAAGATCAGAGAAAGGCCACAGTCTTAGTCATGGCCCTCAGACAAACAAACCTTGGTGGTTCAGAGAGGACAGAAAATGGAGCAGGCCAATCACCCAGTAGGGCTTTTTATCAGTGTAGTTTACAAGGACACTTTAAAAAAGAGTGTCCAATGAGAAACAAGCTGCCCCCTCGTCCATATCTGCTATGCCAAGGCAATCACTGGAAGGCGAACTGCCCCAGAGTGCAATGGTTCTCTGGGCCAGAAGCCCCCAACCAGATGATCCAACAACAGGACTGAAGGTGCCCAGGGCAAGTGCCAGCTCATGTCATCACCCTCACTGAGCCCTGGGTACATTTAACCATTCAGGGACCAGAAAATTGACTTCCTCCTGGACAGTGGTGCAGCCTTCTCAGTGTTAATCTCATGTCCTGGACGACTGTCCTCACAGTCTGTTACCATCCAAGGAATCCTGGGAGAGCCTGTAACCAAGTATTTCTCCCACATTCTCAGTTGTAATTGGGAGACTTTGCTCTTTTCACATGCCTTTCTTGTTATGCCTGAAAGTCCGACACCCTTATTAGGGAGGGATATATTAGCCACAGTTGGAGCTATTATCTACATGAATATGGGAATGAGTTACCCATTTGTTGTCCCCTACTTGAGGAGGGAATCAACCCTGAAGCCTGGGTATTGGAAGGACAATTTGGAAGGGAAAAAAATGCCCGTCCAGTGCAAATCAGGCTAAAAGATCCCACTACTTTTCCTTATCAAAGGCAATATCCCTTAAGGCCTGAAGCTCATAAAGGATTACAGGATATTGTTAAACATTTAAAAGCTCAAAGCTTAGTAAGGAAATGCAGCAGTCCCTGCAACACCCTAATTCTAAGAGTACAAAAACTGAATGGTCAGTGGAGACTAATGCAAGATCTTAGACTCATCCATGAGGCAGTAATTCCTCTATATCCAGTTGTACCCAACCCCTATATCCTGCTCTCTCAAATACCAGAGGAAGCACAATGGTTCACTATTCTGGACCTCAAGGATGCCTTCTTCTGTATTCCCTTGCACCCTGACTCCCAGTTTCTCTTTGCCTTTGAGGATCCCACAGACCACACGTCCCAACTTACGTAGATGGTCTTGCCCCAAGGGTTTAGGGATAGACCTCATCTGTTTGGTCAGGCATTGGCCCAAGATCTAGGCCATTTCTCAATTCCAGGCACTCCAGTCCTTCAGTATGTGGATGATTTACTTATGGCTATCAGTTTGGAAGCCTCATGCCAGCAGGCTACTCTGGGTCTCTTGAAATGTCTAGCTAATTAAGGGTACAAGGCATCTAGGTCAAAGGCCCAGCTTTGCCTACAGCAGGTCAAATATCTAGGCCTAATCTTAGCCAGAGGGACCAGGGTCCTCAGCAAGGAATGCATACAGCCTATACTGGTGTATCCTCACCCTAAGACATTAAAACAGTTGCAGGGGTTCCTGGGAATCACTGGCTTTTGCAAACTATAGATCCCTGGATACAGTGAGATAGCCAGACCACTCTACACTCTAATCAAGGAGACCCAGAGGGCAAATACTCATCTAGTGGAATGGGAACCAGAGGCAGAAACACCCTTCAAAACCTTAAAGCAGACCCTAGTACAAGCTCCAGCTTTAAGCCTTCCCACAGGACAAAACTCTTTATACATCACAGAGAGAGCAGGGATAGCTCTTGGAGTCCTTACCCAGACTCATGGGACAGCCCCATAACCAGTGGCACACCTAAGTAAGGAAACTGATGTAGTAGTAAAAGGCTGGTCTCACTGTTTATGTGTAGTTGCAGCAGTGGCCATCTTAGTGTCAGAGGTTATCAAAATAATACAAGGAAAGGATCTCACTGTCTAGACTACTCGTGATGTAAATGTCTTACTAGGTGCCAAAGGAAGTTTATAGCTATCGGACAACTGCCTACTTAGATATCAGGCACTACTCCTTGAGGGACTGGTGCTTCAAATACTTACGTGCATGGGCCTCAACCCTGCCACTTTTCTCCCAGAGGATAGGGAACCAATCGAGCATGACTGCCAACAAATTATAGTCCAGACTTATGCCGCCCGAGATGATCTCTTAGAAGTCCCCTTAGCTAATCCTGACCCTAACCTATATACTGATGGAAGTTCATTTGTGAAGAATGGGATATGAAGGGCAGGTTATGCCATAGTTAGTGATGTAACCATACTTGAAAGTAAGCCTCTTCCCCCAGGGACCAGCACCCAGTTAGGAGAACTAGTGGCACTTACCTCAGCCTTAGAACTGGGAAAGGGAAAAAGAATAAATGTGTACACAGATAGCAAGTATGCTTATCTAATCCTACATGCCCATGCTGCAATATGGAAACAAAGGGAGTTCCTAACCTCGGGGGGAACCCCCATTAAATACCACAAGGAAACCATGGAGTTATTGCACACAGTACAAAAACCCAAGGAAGTCACAGTCTTACACTACCAAAGCCATCCAAAAAGGAAGGAGAGGGGAGAACAGCAGCATAAACAGCTAGCAGAGGCAGGGAAAGACCAGCAGAAAGGAAAGAGATAAAGAGACAGAAAGAGAAAGAGAGAGGAAGAAACACAGAGACAAAGAGAAGGAGACAGAAAGAGAAAGAAACAGAGACAAACAGGGAGTCAGAGAGACACAGAGGGAGACACAGAAAATCAAAGAGAGAGAGAGGAAGAGACAGACAAAGAGGGAGTCAGAGAGAGACAAAGAAGAAGTCGAAGAGAAAGAGAGATGGAAGTAGTAAAGAAAAAACAGTGTGCCCTATTCCTTTAAAACCCAGGGTAAAGTTAAAATCTATAGTTGATAATTGAAGGCCTTCTCTGTAACTCTATAACACTCCAATACCACCTTGTTGTCAGTGTAAACAAGGGCGTAGACCAAAAGCACTGAGGCCACTGACAACCTGTAGCCTTCCTATCAAAAATCCTTAACCCAGTAGGGTTCCTAACAGCGGATCTAAATCTTAATTAATTACCATACAAAGGTCGGACCAGATCTAGGAGGAACTCTCTTCAGGACAGGATGATAGATGGTTCCTCCCAGGAGACTGAGGGAAAATGACACAATGAGTATTCAGTAAGTGATAAGGAAACCCTTGTAGAAGCAGAGTTAGGGAAATTGCCTAATAACTGGTCTGCTCAAACGTGCGAGCTGTTTGCACTCGGCTAAACCTTAAAGTACTTACAGAATCAAGAAGGAGCCATCTATACCAATTCAAAGTTAATACAGACTGAACAAGGTTTTATTAATAGCAAAGATAATTAAAATCCCAAACTTACAAGGTTTTCAACAAAAGTAAAGTTTGAAAAGTTAACAGTGTAACATGTAGTATCCAACTACCACACACTCTCAAAGGATTTCTCAGACAGTTTGCAAGAAATAACAAAATCTATCCTTACTCTACAATCCCAAATAGACTCTTTGGCAGCAGTGACTCTAAAACCACCAAGGCCTAGACCGCCTCACTGCTGAGAAAGGAGGATTTTGCATCTTCTTAGGGAAAGAATGTTGCTTTTACATTAACCAGTCATGGATAGTACAAGATGCCACTCAGCGTTTACAGGAAAAGGTTTCTGAAATCAGATGCCTTTAAAAGTCTTATACCAATCTTTGGAGTTGGGCAACATGGCTTCTCCCTTTTCTAGGTCCCATGACAGCCATCTTGCTATTACTCACCTTCGGGTCTGGTATTTTTAACCCCCTTGTCAAATTTGTTTCCTCTAGAATCAAGGTCATCAAGCTACAGATGGTCTTACAAATGGAACCCCAAATGAGCTCAACTAACAACTACTACCGAGGACCACTGGATTGACCTGCTGGCCCTTTCACTGGCCTAAAGAGTTGCCCTCTGGAGGACACAACAACTGCAGGGTGGGCCCCTTCTTTGCCCCTATCCAGCAGGCAGTAGCTAGAGCGGTCATTGCCCAATTCCCAACAGCAATTGGGTCTCCTGCTTAGAGCGGGGATTGAGAGGTGAAGCCAGCTGGGCTTCTGGGTTGGGTGGGGACTTGGAGAACTTTTCTGTGTAGCTAAAGGATTGTAAATGCAGCAATCAGCACTCTGTGTCTAGCTAAAGATTTGTAAACACACCAATCGGCACTCCATAAAACTGCACCAATCAGCGCTCTGTGTCTAGCTAAAGGTTTGTAAATGCACCAATCAGCACTCTGTAAAAACGCACCAATCAGTGCTCTGTGTCTAGTTAAAGGTTTGTAAACCCACCACAATCAGCACTCGGTAAAAATGCATCAATCAGCACTCTGTAAAATAGGCCACTCAGCACTCTGTAAAATGGACCAATCAGCAGGATTTGGGCGGGGCCAAATAAAGGAATAAAAGCTGACCACCCAAGCCAGCAGTGGCAACCCACTTGGGTCTCCTTCCACGCTGTGGAAGCTTTGTTCTTTCGCTCTTCGCAATAAATCTTGCTGCTCCTCACTCTTTGGGTCCACACTACCCTTATGAGCTGTAACACTCACTGCAAAGGTCTGCAGCTTTGCTTCTGAAACCAGCGAGACCATAAACCCACTGGAAGGAAGGAACAACTCTGGACACACCACCTTTAAGAGCTGTAAGACTCACTGCAAAGGTCTGCAGCTTCACTCCTGAAGTCAGTGATACCATGAACTCACCAAAAGGAAGAAACTCTGGACACACCATCTTTAAAAACTGTCACACTTACTGCAAGGGTCTGCGGTTTCATTCTTGAAGTCAGCAAGACCAAGAACCCACTGGAAGGAACCAATTCCGGATACAGTATTGCTCTAGAGAGAGAGAGCTCATACTGAGTCCTACAAACCCTGAGTCCTAAGCAGCTATGGCACAGCACCATTTTGAGAACTCAGCCCCCATCAACTGCATCATTCCCTGGGTCCCAACAGCCCCTGCATCCCTACATCCCTGGAGTGCCATTTACATTTGCTGCCTGCAGCAGCCTCTGCCAGGGCCAATGCAGAAGCCACTGGCAGCAACCTCAGCCCAGCAGCAGAGGGTTCATGCATTTTCACACACCCCAAGGACAAATTCAAATGCCCACATCCACTGCCACTATGGGCTACTGCAAGGCCAAAGCATTAGCAAAGTGCATGCGCCCCAGCCACCTGCTTACAGCTGCTCCTCCTGAAAGGCATCTTGCCCTCCTCAGTAGCAAGGATGTAGTACAGATGCTTCAAACCCTACCTGAAGATTCATCCTCCAGTAAATAAGCATGCCATCCAAGGACATGGTGATCAAACAGTTAAGTCCACCATCACTGGCACTTTGGCACTCCTCCCAGAGTCTATGGTCAGGCCCACCCAACCTGCTGCTACCACCACAGTTGGCAACCACACACACACACTGCCTGAAGCCCTGGAGACAGGCCCACCCAGCCTGTCACACCCACTGCCAACACTAGCACAGACTACTTTTGTCCCAGACAATTGTCCCACCACTGATACTGCCATCGCTCTCTCCATGCCAACTGCCCAGGGGACCAAGAACCTGCCTACCTGCCTGACCCACCACTGCCATTCCTGGCACCTAAGCAAGTCACTTGGAGGCTCAAGACTAGGCCTTTCTGGACCCACTAATGCCAGTGCCAGCATACACCAGGAATGCCAGTTGCTGCCTATAAGCAACTCATCTTTCCTGTAAAGATACACAGGCTGAAAGCAAAGGAATTGAAAAAAAAATATTCCATGTCAATAAGAATCAAAAGTAGGAGTAGCTATACTTAGATAAAACAGATTTTAAGTCAAAACAGTAAAAAGAAAAAAAGGTGGTCATTATAAAATGATAAAGAGATCAATTCCACAAGAGAATATAACAATTCTAAATATATTTGCACCCAACACTGGAACACCTAGATATATAAAGCAAATACTATTTACTATTAGACCTAAATAGTGAGAAAGACTTCAGTATAATAATAATTAGGAACTTCAACACCTCACTCTCAGAATTAGCCTCTAGATAGAAAATTTGCAAAGAAACATTGGATTTAAACTGCATATTAGACCATATGGACCTAAGAGATATTTGAAAACATTTCATCCAACAGTTATAGAATACATGTTCTTCTCATAAGCATATGGAACACTCAGCAGCATACACTATATATTAGGACACAAAACAAGTCTCATCCAATTCTTTAAAAATGAAATCATGGCCGGGTGCAGTGGCTCATGCCTGTAATCACAGCACTTTGAGAGGCCAAGGCAGGAAGATCACGAGGTCAGAAGACGGAGACCATCCTGGCTAACACGGTGAAACCCCGTCTCTACTAAAAATACAAAAAAATTAGCCGGGCATGGTGGCGGGTACCTATAGTCCCAGCTACTCAATAGACTGAGGCAGGAGAATAGCGTGAACCTGGGAGACGGAGCTTGCAGTGACCCGAGATCATGCCACCACACTCCAGCCTGGGCACCAGAGCGAGACTCTGTCTCAAAAAAAAATAAAAATAAAAATAAAAAATAAAAAAATGAAATCATATCAAGTTTCTCAAACTACAGTGAAATAAAACCATAAATCAATAACAAGAGGAACTTTTGAAACCATACAAATACACAGAAATTAAACAACATGCTACTGAATGACCACTTGGTCAAGGAAGAAATTAAAGCAATAAAAAAAATTCTTAAAACAATTCAAAATCAAAACACAACATATCAAACCTATGGGATGCAGCAAAAGTAGTGCTAAGAGGGAAGTTTATTATAGCAATAAACACCTACATCAAGAAGGTAGAGTTTATCATCATAGAAAAAAAACACCTGCACTCATGTTTATTGCAGCCGTATCCACAACAGCAAAGTCATTGAATCAACTTAAGTGTCTATCAGGCCGGGCACGGTGGCTCACTCCTGTAATCCCAGCACTTTGGGAGGCCCAGGCGGGCGGATCACGAGGTCAGGAGATGGAGACTATCCTGACTAATACGGTGAAACCTCATCTCTACTAAAAAGAAACAAAGAATATAAATAACGGGTGTGGTGGTGGGCACCTGTAGTCCCAGCTACATGGAAGGCTGAGGCAGGAAAATTGCTTGAACCTGGGAGGCGGAGGTTGCAGTGAGCAGAGATTGTGCGACTGCACTTCAGCCTGGGTAACAGAGTGAGACACTGTCTCAAAAATAAGGGGGGGTCTATCAACGACTGATTGGATAAAGAAAATGTGGTACCTATACATCATATAATACTGTGCACCCATTAAAAAGAATGAAATTGGCCGGGCGCGGTGGCTCATGCCTGTAATCCCAGCACTTTGGGAG
This sequence comes from Colobus angolensis palliatus, assembly GCF_000951035.1. Classification (NCBI taxonomy): domain Eukaryota; kingdom Metazoa; phylum Chordata; class Mammalia; order Primates; family Cercopithecidae; genus Colobus; species Colobus angolensis. The sequence continues at coordinate 580,407 of NW_012112808.1, read as the reverse complement.
GTCGACGTGGGCAGATCATGAGGTCAGGAGACTGAGACCATCCTTGCCAACATGGTGAAACCCCATCTGTACTGAAAATACAAAAAATTATCTGGGTGTGGTGGCGCGCACCTATAATCCCAGCTACTTATGAGGCCGAGGCGGGTGAATTGCTTGAACTCCAGAGGTAGAGATTGCAGTGAGCCGAGATCATTCCACTGCACTCCAGCCTGGCAACAGAGCAAGACTCCTCTCAAAAAAAAAAAAAAGAAAAACAAAAAAGAAATCATGTCCTTTGCAGTAATATGAATGGAGCTGAAGGCCATTATCCCAAGGAAAATAACTCAGAAACAGAAAATCAAATATTGCGTGTCCTCACTTATAAGTGGGAGGTAAACAATGGGTACGCATGAACATAAAGATGGAATAGACACTGGGGACTCCAAAAGGAAAGAGAGCGTAAGGGGGTGAAGATTTTAAAATTACCTATTGGGTACAATGTTCACTATGTGGGTGGTGGAAATACCAGAAGCCCAAACCCAGACGTTATGCAATACATCCGTGTAAGAAACCTGCACACACACATACCCTCTGAATTTAAAATAAAATTAAATTTTTAAAAAAGTGTAAAGATTTCAAATACATAATCCGAAAATACACCTCAAGGAACTAAAAAAGCAAGAAAAAAACAAACTCAAAATTAGTGGAAGAAAAAAATAATAAAAATCAGAGCAGAATTTAAACAAAACAGAAACTAAAAAACATACAAAAAGATCAAGAAAATGGAAGTTTAGTTGTTTTGGAAAGATAAAATTGACAGGCCACTTGCTATACTAACACAGAAAAGAAGAGCAAAGACCCAAATAAAATCAGAAATGAAAAAGGAGACATTACAACTGATACCACAGAAATATAAAAGATCATCAGAAACTAATAGAAACAGCTGTATAATAACAAACCAGAAAACCTAAAGGAGAAAAATTAATAAAATTCTGGTACATACAACCTACCTGGATTGAATGAGGAAGAAACAGAAAATGTGAACAGACAAAAACAGATAATGAGATTGACTCAGTAGTAAAAAGTCTTCCAACAAAGAAAAGTCCAGGACCAAATGGCTTCAATGCCAAATTCTACCAAACTTTCGAAGAAGAACTAACACCAATTTCCCCCAAACTACTCCAAAAAACTGAAGCAGAGGGAATTCTCTCTAATTCATTCCATAAGATCAGCATTATCCTGATACCAAAACTGAAGAAAGACTCAACAAAAAAAGAAAACCACAGGCCAATATCCTTAATGAACATAGAGGTAAAACTCCTCACCTGAATACCAGCAAATCATATCCAACAGCACATCAAAAAAATAATAAACATGATCAAGTGGGCTTTATCCCACTGAGGCAAGAACAGTTCAACACATACAAATCAATAAACATTTCACATCATATCGACAGAATAAAGGCCAAAAACCACATGATAATCTCAACACATGCAGAAAAAGCATCCGATAAAAATCAGCACCACTTCATCACAAAAATTCTCAGCAAACTAGGCATAGACGAACACAACTCAATATAATAAAGGCCATATATGACAAACCCACAGCTAACACCATACTCAATGAGGAAAACCAAAAAACCTTTTCTCCAAGAACTAGGAAAAGGCAAGAATGTTTACTTCACCACTCCCACTTAACACAATACTGGAAATCCTAGCCAGAGCAATCAGGCAAGAGAAACAAAGAAAAGACATCCAAATTGGAGAAAAGGAAGTCAAATTGCCCCTCTCTGCGTATGATATAATCTTATATCTAGAAAAACTTAAAACTCCACCAAAAAAACTCTTAGACCTGATAAATAATTTCGGTAAAGTTACAGGATACAAAATCAACATGCAAAAATCAGTAGCATTTTTATCCATACATATCAAACTAGCTGAAAAAGAAATCAACAAGACAATCTCATTTACAATAGCTACAAAAAAAATACCTAGGAATAAATTTAGCCAAGAAAGTGAAAGATCTCTATTTAAAAAAGCTATAAAACTATGAAAGAAATTCAAGAGAACACAAACAAATGGAAAGATATCCTATGCTCTTGGATAGGAAGAATTAATATTGTTAAAATGACCATAATGCCCAAAACAATCTATAAATTCAATGCAATGCCTATAAAAATACTAATGTTATTTTTCTTTTATTTATTTATTTATTTTTTGAGACAGAGTTTCACTCTTGTTGCCCAGGCTGGAGTACAATGGCACAATCTAGGCTCATTGCAACCTCTGCCTCCCGGGTTCAGGCAATTCTCCTGCCTCAGCCTCCCAACTAGCTGGGATTATAGGTACCCATCAAAACACCCAGCTAATTTTTTGTATTTTTAGTAGAGATGGGGTTTCACTATGTTGGCCAGGCTGGTCTCAAACTCCTGACCTCAGGCAATCCACCTGCCTTGGCCTCCCAAAGTGCTGGGATTACAGGCATGAGCCACCATGCCTGGTCAATGTTATTTTTCACAGAAATAGAAAAAGCAATCCTAAAATTTGTATAGAACCAAAAAAGAGCCCAAGTAGCCAAAGCAATCCTGAGCAAAAAAGGCAAAGCTGGGGGTCTCATACTACCTGACTTAGAAATATATTACAAGGCTATAGAAACCAAAACAGCATGGTATTGATATAAAAACTAACACATTGATGATCAATGGAATAAAACAGAGAATCCAAAAATAAATCCACATATTTTCAGTTAACTGATTTTTGACAAAGGCACCAAGAACATACTTTTGGGAAAGGACACCCTCTTGAATAAATGGTGCTGGGAAAACTGGATATCCATATGCAAAACAATGAAACTTGACCCCTATCTCTTACCATACGTATACAAAAATCAACTCAAGACCCAAAACTATAAACTTACTAGAAGAAAACATAGGAAAATACTTCAGGACATTGGTCTAGGCAAGGATTTTATGCCTAAGACCTCAAAAACACAGATAATAACAACAACAACAACAAAAATAGAGAGGTTAAGCTATTTTAAACTAAAGAACTTCTGCCCAGCAAGGAAAACAACAGAGTAAAGAGACAGCAGATGAATGGGAGAAAATATTTGCAAACCACTCATTCAACAAGGAACTAATACGCAGGATAATACACAAGGAACTCAAACAACTCAACAGTTTGAGAAACCAAATAATCCCATTAAAAAGTGGATAAAGGACCTGAATAAGCATTTCTCAAAAGAAGACATATGAATGACCAACAAGTATATGAAAAAATGCTCAACATCACTAATCATCAGGGAAATGTAAATCAAAACCACAATGAGATATTTATCATCTTACCCCAATTAGAATGGCTATTACTAAAAAGACAAAAAGAATAGATGCTAGCAAGGATACACAGAAAAAGGAACTCTTATACACTCTTGATGGAATGTAAATTGGTCTAGCCACTATGGAAAAGAGTAGATTTTTGTTAAAAATCTAAAAATGGAACCATCATATGATCCAGCAATCCCACCATGGGCTATCTATCCAAAGGAAAATATATCCGTATGTTGAAGACATACCTGCACTCATGTTTATTCCAGCACTATTCACAATAGTAAAGATATGGAGTCAGCCTAAGTGTCCATCAATGGATGAATGGATAAAGAAAATGTGGCTACACACAATGGAATAGTATTTGGCTATAACAAAAAATGAAATTATGTCTTTTGAAACATCATGGATTAAAGAGGAGGTCATTATGTTAAGTGAAATAAGCCAGGCACAGAAAAACCAGTCTCACATATTCTCAATCATATGTGGGAGCTGAAAAATTTATCTCATGAACTTTACTCATGAAGTTTATCTCATGAAGGCAGAGAGTAAAATGGTAAGATACCAGAGGATGGGAAGGATGTGTGGGTGGGAGGAGGGGATGAAGACAGGCGCAATGGGTACAAACAGTTAGATAGAGGGTACAAGTTCTAATTTTCAAAAGTAGAGTAGGGTGACTATAGTTGGCAAAAATGTGTTGTACATTTCAACGTAACTAGAAGAGAGGAGTTGAAAGGTTCCCAACACAACAAATGATAAATACTTAAGATGATGGATACCCAGAATACCTTTACCTGATCATTACACATTCCATGCATGTAATGAAATTTTGCATGTGCTCCACAAATATGTAAAATTTTATGCATCAATTTTTAAAAAGAGGATGAAAGAGAAAAAAAGAAGGTGGCATTCATGAAAGAATTCAACTCTACTATACCTTGATCTAAGGACTCCAAAAAAAGACCCTCATAGCATGAATAGGAAGTCTGACTTGCTCCTTTCTCAGTCTTTTAAGCCATCCTTTGTAGTTTAATTTTGCCCAGTCTAAAAGTCAGACACCTAATTTCATCTAAGTACCCATTTCTTTCAAGAACTGGAACATAAACCAGCATAAATTAATATTTTCTTAAAGCTAGCAGAGTTGGATCACTTGAAATCCATGACTTTGATGGTATACTCCTGGTAATGTGCAAAATATCAAACTCTGTGAAATTCAAGATTTAAAATCTTGTAAGACAGAAAACCATCTGTTCACAATGACCCTCACAGATAAATTACATTGACTATTGCAAAGTAGTTTCATTTATCCGAGTCAGAAACTATGCTTTAGACACTAACTCTCAGTAGTTAGCAATCACCAACTCCGGTAATCATACAATATTTAATCTTCAAAAGAAAAAGTAGTTTCAAGAAAGCAGAAATTATGCAAAGGTTAATTTCAGTTTGGATGAAAATTACATGGATAACTCACATAGAAAGCAATTTATATATAAAAAACAGCATAAATAAAATTGATACGAAATGCAACTTTAAAATCTGCAAACTAAACTTTTTGAATGATTCTACTATAAATTAATTTGGCTTGCCACTGATGATGAAAATGTAATGGGAACTCAAAACTGGATTAACAGGTTATGTAGGCAGAAAATGTCATTTTAGGTACTACAAGAATCAATTTTTCTTCTTGTTATTAAGCTAATAGCCTGGAGGAAATGAAGATAGTGGGTTATGAATTCTAGCATTTCATAGTTAAGCAATACTGCAAACAAAAATAGTTCCTGAAAAGGCAAAATAAGAAAGCTAAGGGGACAATGCATTCCTTAAAATATTGTTTCTCTATTTTATTTGGGAAATAGAGCCAAAAAAAGCAGTGAAAGAGCTATAACAGGCCGGGCGCGGTGGCTAAAGCCTGTAATCCCAGCACTTTGGGAGGCTGAGACAGGCGGATCACGAGGTCAGGAGATCGAGACCATCCTGGCTAACCCGGTGAAAATCCGTCTCTACTAAAAAATAC
>NW_012112808.1:513667-574812 GCF_000951035.1 Colobus angolensis palliatus | reverse complement strand
AGACTTTGTCACCCAGGCTGGAGTGCAGTGACATGAACACAGATCACTGCATCCTCAGCTTTCCAGACTCAAGCAATCCTCCCGCCTCAGCCTCCCAAGTAGTTGGAACTGCGAGCATGTACCACCACACCTGGCTAATTTTTGTAGTTTATGTAGAGACAGGGTTTTGTCATACTGCCCATACTGGTCTTAAATTCCCAGGCTCAAGCTATCATCCTGGCTCAGCCACCCAAAGTGCTGGGATTACAGGCAGAGCACACTGCACCCAGCTAATTAGTGTAGTGATTGTAAATTAAAAACTGATATTTATAATTAAATATTAAGATAAAATGATAGATAACTTTTATAGGCTGATTATTAATAATAGAAATTAATTCTGCTTGTTTTCACAGAAAAGGGTATCCTGAATTTTAAAAGCTTTCTAAAATGAGTTTAACCACAACAGAAAAAAAGTTAATAAAATGTAGTAAAATGCATCACTAAAGAGGAAATGAATTTCCTATCTTAAGATTAAAAAAGCCAGGAACACATTTATCTTGACTTGTTTAAATGAAGCCAGACTAAAGGCTTAAAGTTGAATTAGGTGAAAGCTGATAATCCCTTTTAATCAGTCATGTCTGTGAATTCTCTAGTCAAATACTTCAAAAAGGCCAAAAAGTAAGTTTTGAAATTTGTGACATTCCTTATACCACAGATAACCAATCTGTACATGAAACAGCATACTGATGGGGAGGTATTTATAACATTTATAACAGAAAAAGTAAAATGTATGTGAAGAGATAAGACATATAAAAGTAGAAATCTCGGAAGAAATTGTTAACTGATTTTCAGCCAATTATGTTTCTTCAATTTGAATGCTTTAGACACAAGCATTCAATTTGAATGTTATTACAGATATATTTATGATAATTTCAAATATACATTTATATATTTCATATATGGTATGTTTCATATATATTTCAAACATAGGTCAACATAAATGCATGTATATATGAGTTATATATATGTGTGTGTGTGTATATATGTATCAGTTATTTTGATTAAGGAATGACTCTCACTAGGAGTTTCAAGTCAAAACAAAGTACTCTTATTCTAAGTCAAATTAACAGAGATTTCAACTGTGAAACATACATCCAAGAGACTTCCCCAAGGCTCTCTTCTTTCCACCCAGTGTTGAGAGCTGGTGAGATGCAAAGAAAAAAGCACTTAGTTCTCATCCTTAAGGAGCTCACATTCTAGCAGGCGAGAGTTTCATGTAAACAAATAATTATGACATGCATTATAAATGCTAAAATAGAGATTCACACATAGTGTTTCCAAAGATCAGAGTGAAATTAGTTATTATATAGGCTTGTGGCCCAAGGGAAGATGAACTGCTACAGGCACAGTCAAAGGAATATGACACCAGAATTTCCAGGAAAGCTACGGCAGAGCTCGCTGATTAAAATTCAAACAGGTATTACTAGGGCGGGCGTGCTGGCTCACACCTATAATCCCAGTACTTTGGGAGGCCCAGGCGGATGGATCACGAGATCAGGAGATGGAGACCATCCTGGCTAACATGGTGAAACCCTGTCTCTACTACAAATACAAACGAAAAAAAAAAAACAGCCGGGTGTGGTGGCGGGCGCCTGTAATCCCAGCTACTTGGGAGGCTGAGGCAGGAGAATGGCGTGAACCCAGGAGGCGGAGCTTGCAATGAGCCGAGATTGTGCCACTGCACTCCAGCCTGGGCGACAGAGTGAGACTCTGTCTCAAAAAAAAAAAAAAAAGGTATTATTAAATTACATACTGAACCTAGCCTAGCAGGTTCCATTTTCAGTGTCCATGGAATTTCCCTTTGTTGCTGGTATTCTCCTTAGATAAAAAAGTATCATTCAGCCACAAAAGCTGCCCAGTACACTCGCCAGGCATAATGAGAAAAGGATCCATGCAATGTTTCAAGTCAATACTGATGACATCAGTTCAAAATCAGACACAGCCAAGTCAGCAGCACCATGAGGAATGAAAAAAAGCCATTTATCTTTTAAAAGCCTTTTAAATATTTAGTAGATCTAACACTATTAAGAAATAACATAGCATCAGTTCAAAGTCTTGGGAAACGCCTGCACTTTCCTTTCAGTACTTGTACATTTAAAATATTCCTATCGCATTTTAGTGTTCTTCACAGAGCAGCTGACAAATTATTTCTCCAAACTGGCAAAGGGTGTTGAAATCAGAATTTAAAACAAGAGTCAGCAGGATAAATAAATGGAAGAGGAGTCTTCTTCCTTTTTGATACTACATAAATATATTATTAAAACATTTGCTTTTTGTTATATGAACCTGATTGAAAAATAACATATATAAAACTAAAATTTTGCAAAATTTTTTAAATGGCGTGGTGAATGTCTTTTAATCAAGGACTTTTTTTCTTATCTTAATATGATTATTTTAGCTTTCACCAATCACAGAACATATATATCACATCTTTTCTGAAAATCATTCCTTGATCATTTTCCAGTTAATTATTTTCAGTTTTACACAATCAGAAAGCACTTGCTGAGGCATTTGTATTGTTTCCTTTGAGGATCAAAATAATAATGTTGATATGGTCTGTTCTCATTAATAGCTGCAACATTGGTTGTATCTGAAAAAATCTTAATATGCTCTTGGAACTGTAAAACCAGTACCCCAAGGAGGCCCCCAGGAACACAAAACAGCTGAAACTTTGCGCATCTTTCCCTCTCAGCATTCCCAGATGGACTTCTCTTTCCATTGTTTTTTTTACATTTTGAACATTCCTATTTTAATTACACTAAAGCATGTAGGGTTACCTGCCACCCACTAGGAAGGTTTTGCATTGGCTTTTTCTGAATATATATATATATATATATATACTTGCCACTGTTTTTATTTCTCACTCAAAAAGATTGTTTTGTTTTCAAGCAATCACACCTTACTACTAATGAAAGATTCACTAAATTCATCACTACTCTCGCTATTCTTAGAACTTTCTTCTCAAACGCTATGCTGGCACCAAGAAAACCCCAATATATTTTACTTGGTTTTCCTAACTATAACCTTAGCAGTACATTTCAATTCAATCAGAATATGAGAAGTTGATTATTGACATCTATCTATATTTATTTTTATTTATACCTATTCATCCCAATTTAAATTTATGATCAAAGCAAATTTAGTTGTTTGATTAACATTAAAAGGTTGTCAACACAGAATGGAAAGTTAATGTAAGCATACAATGATGAAAAACTGCTTAAAGATAGGTAAAAATGATCACATTAGCATAGAGTCCATGAAAATGTTTTATCAACAGAAACACAAGACTCGCCAAGATTATGTATTAACGGTCATTAATACAAGCATCAGTACCTGGACTAATTGAAAAATAAACAATACTAAAATAAAATTGTAGAGGAGGCCGGGCACGATGGTTCATGCCTGTAATCCCAGCACTTTGGGAGGCCAAGGTGGGTGGATCACCTGATGTCAGGAGTTCGAAACCAGCCTGGCCAACATGGCAAAATCCCATCTCTACTAAAAAAACAAAAATTAGCCAGGCATGGTGGTGTATACCTGTAACCCCAGCTACTCAAGAGGCTGAGGCAGGAGAATTGCTTGAACCTGGGTAGCAGAGGTTGCAGTGGGCTGAGATCGCACCACTGCACTCCAGCCTGGGCAACAGAGCGAAAAAAAAACGTAGAGAAAAAGGAACCGAATTTTAAAATACTAAAAATGCAATTATTGTTGACTGATTTAATTTATTTAAAGCACTAGAGAATATCTATTGTCAAATACGATAGACTAGATTGTGTTAACAGAATGATAAATTCAGCTTAATAGATCAGATATTTTAGTTGATTTTTAAGAAAGAAAACCTTAAGACTTTTTAAAAAAAATTTTATTAAGCCAAAATAGCTCTGAAACATGGAGTAATACACATAAAGCATGTAGCTTAGTGAACGAATGACTTAAAAATGAATGTTAAGATACAAGACAACAAAGTCAATTACCACCTCCAATTATCAAAGTGATCCTAAAGCTATTATTCAAGATAGTTAAATTTTTTATCCTGGAATCAGCTTTGGAGACAATACTTTGGATAACTGCCATATAACTAGACCATGTTTTCGTTTTTCTTTCAAAAACAATTACCATAAAATTGGTTACAATTATACTCAAAAACATGAGAATCTAAATCAAAATACAATACTTACAGGTAACATTCTGTACAGTAAGCAGCTGAGATCAGAGGGGGAAGGCAGTTTTGTGGCTGAGTCTATGAAAACAATGAATCCTTTTCTCTATTTGCCTGGCTAACATTTCCATGCCAAATTCTTACCTGGGTATTATAGCACAGGTTTCTAATTTTTATTAGGTTTTGGAATAAAACCTATGGACCTTCTGTAGTAGAACACACATAATACTATATACACAAAATCAGGTTCATAGACATCTCTTCTTCACCTCATTGTCACCCTCAAGCTAAAGTTTTACAACCTCAAGTCAAGAACTTACACAATATAAAAAGAAATCTACACTAGGCATAACATCATTGAAATATTTTTAAAACTTAAGCCCTTTAAGTGCATAATGTGTAACATAAAATTTGACTAGCGGATACAAGATAGCAGCAAAAACATCTCAAATGATTTAACTGCTTTCCTCCACAACTCTTCTACTATCATGAAGTGACAGACAGCAGGTTAAATACAGAATTAGTGTAGTTACTAACACATTACTTCTTCTGTTCCTTTGTGAAGAAACCTATCTGTAATTATTTGGTGCTGAATGATAAATAAAAATAAATAAATCCTTATGTTTTAAAGAATATCAATCAGCAGAATTCTCCACTATGATGCTGTTTTGAAAAGTTGACTTGCAGGAATCACTCTTAGTCATGTAAACCGCAATCCTTGCCTGCTCTTCTGAAACAGAAGATATCCATGTTACCATTATATTTTCCTGTACTGGTAAATTCATAATTGACTAGATTCCTCATCATTTTTCTTATCTCTCTCTTTCCCATTCTTCCTTTTTATTACTAAATTTCCCTAACCAATAAAAACTACTACCTTTTGATCTGAATTGATTCCAGCAAAGAAGTATTCTCTTTAAAAGAAAGCAGAAAGAAGATAAAAATCCAGAAGGGAGGAAGAAAATTCAAAAAGAAAAAAGAAAAATAGAGTTCTGTATCTGTACTGATCAAAAATGAGAGAGAATCTATTCCTTCTTCCTAATATTTTTGTGTTATCTTTAGTTATTTACATTTAAAGTCTGCTGAGGGAAAAAATACTGCTTGCATTTAGAAGAAAGATAGTAATTCCAAAAGGAAATGACTAACACTGACTTACCGACTTGCTTTTGTGTAACACTCACTATAACAAGCACAGACTTTACTTTGATTATGGGATAAGACTTTTAAGGCATAGCTTTGCTTTTATTTATAAAATGTAAGTAATAAAACAGGTTATTAGAATAAGTTACATGACAATATCCACACAACTTTCTAATTCAAACCTCATGTAAGAACCCTATTTTTAATATAGTCCTGCATCAGAATTATTAGTCTTTATAAAAACTGTCTCCAAACCTGTTTTTAACTTATTTGAGCATAGTTAGTGAAGGGCAAGTGAGAAAATCAGAGGGTCCAGGAGAGAGAAAGAGAGAAGAAAAATGCTAAGAGGGAAGCAGAAAAGTAGGGAGAAAAGGGAAGAGGTAAAAGAAGGGATGATGGGGGAAAGGTGGGGAGACAGAGACAGAAAGGAGGAGAAATTATGTTTAGGTATTGACAGATAAGAGGAATAAATCAGTTTATAGACAAAATACATTTATGTCTCAATACAGAAATACAATGTAAGGAGAAAACCACAGTGCTTTACCAAACTTAAGGTTTAGGATTTGTCTGGAAAAAAAATAGCAAGTTTTATTCTCTTTTTCCAGAGAAAAAAGACAATACTCTTAAGAAAAACACTGTGAACTAGGAGGAAAACTTTATATTGACACATTCATTTAAAATTGGTCATTTTCATGCAAGTGGCCAACAAACATATGCAAAAATGTTCAACATCACTAATTATCAGAGAAATGCACATCAAAACCACAATGAGATACATCTCACAGCAGTCAGAATGGCTATTATTAAAAAGACAAAAAATAACACACATTAGCGGTAAGGCTATGGAGAAAAGAGAACACTTATACACTTTTAATGAGAATATAAATTAGTTCAGCCACCGGGGAAAGCAGTTTGGAGATTTCTCAAATAACTTAAAACTACCATTTGACCCACCAATCTCATTACTGGGTATATATCCAAGAGAAAATAAATGGTTCTACTGAAAAGACACATGCATATGTAGATTCACTGCAGCCCTATTCACAGTAGCAAATCAACCTAGCTGCCCACCAATGGTGAATTAAATAAAGAAAATGTGGTACATATATACCATGGAATACTGCATGTCCATAAAAAAGAATGAAATCATGTTCTTTGAAGCAACATGGATTCAGCTAGAAACCATTGTCCTAAGTGAATTAACACAGAAACAGAAAGCTAAATACTCCATGTTCTCACTTGTAAGTGGGAGCTAAACACTGGGTACTCATGGATATAAAGATGGCAACAATAGACATTGGGGACTACTAGATGGGGAAGGTTGGGAAGGGACAAGGTTGAAAAACTAATGCTCCATACCTGGTGACAGAATCAGTTGCACCCCAAACCTTGGTGACTGAAACAGGAGCTAGGTATAGAGAGAGGTAGGGGAAGAAGAGTAGGAACAGCAGGAGAAGCACCTGAAACAGTAGAAAAGTGTCCTATGTTAAGGAACATCATACTTCTTACCACTGGCAACTGGGGGAAGGGGAAAGAAGACATCCGCAGAAGAGGGACCTATTAACTACTTAGGAAGGAAGCTACACTGAGCACATAGAACCTGAACAAAGAATCCAGAATGCAAAAAGTATTTGCTGAATTGTGGGCATCTCTATTCACAGTTCAGGAGCTGAGAGAGGATAAAGGCTCTGGGTAAAAAATAAAATAAGTAAAATAAGTGAGAGGAAACGACATTCTGCATACTACAACCACCAGCTTCTCTGCTTACATGAAAATCCTTCTCACCAAAGATGACTGGTTTGACAGAAAATAAACTATGAAGAATGTGGTCCCAAAACATTAATCTTGAAAGAATATGTAACAGTGCAGCTTCCTTGACTGTATAGAAACTGTTGGGCCGGGCGCGGTGGCTCAAGCCTGTAATCCCAGCACTTTGGGAGGCCGAGACGGGCGGATCACGAGGTCAGGAGATCGAGACCATCCTGGCTAACACGGTGAAACCCCGTCTCTACTAAAAAAATACAAAAAATTAGCCGGGCGAGGTGGCGGGCGCCTGTAGTCCCAGCTACTCAGGAGGCTGAGGCAGGAGAATGGCGTGAACCCGGGAGGCGGAGTTTGCAGTGAGCTGAGATCCGGCCACAGCACTCCAGCCTGGGCGGCAGAGCGAGACTCCATCTCAAAAAAAAAAAAAAAAAGAAACTGTCAAAGACTGACAAAAGTAAATCTGAAAGCCTGACAAGTGAAGAAGACCAAAATAATAAAATAACATTCTGAGGAAGTGACACCAAAAAAGACCTCATAAAATAAATCCTACAAAATCATTAAATTATGCAGTCATGTTCTTCAGATCCCAGTATACAAATGTATTCCAAAGTAATTTATTAAAGATGGTAAGATATCACAAAAATCTTCCTCAACTTCTTATTCACCAGCTTTGCTACTTATCTACTCGCATTCATACATTCTTCCCAAACATATGTCCTGAATATCTGCTCATGCCAAGCACTAAGCCAGGCCCTGATGATATCTACAGACCACACATATAAACAAAGGGTGGATAATCCATAATAACTCAAACATGAGTCAGTGGTAGTACTGAAATTCAGAAACTTTTAAAGCCTCAATTTAGCCAAGAAATTCAATTATCCTTCTACTACTACCTTAATTCTAATATCCAAGAGTAGTAAAACTTAACTAATTTCAGATTCAATTTTTTTAATCTGGTGAATTTGCTTATGAGTCATAAAAAGGTAAAAAATCAAATTCTTATTAAGAGAAGACTCGAAAGATCTAAAATTCCTAATAACTTGAAGGGAAGAGCTTTTCACTATACATAAAGTCACTCTTTTTTTCCAAACACTGTACTTGTATATAATATTTCCATTAAAAACAAAAAAGAGTGAGATCAGCATGAGGGTTCTAAAAATAGGTTTAATGAAAAGAAATACAGCAAACCCCAAGTGCTCAGTTTCTCTTTTTCAAATGATCTGAAGATCCACAACAGGTAGCAAGCATACATTTTCTAAAGCACAAACCAGAATTTGTACTAACTGGAAGGCTCAAATATGGGAAGTCTGTCCATGTGCCCCACTATAGGCTCCATCTCTGAGTTTCAGCATTCCTTGCTTTTCTATCTAAATTTACTCACATATTTTATAATGGATGCCCAAAAGAAATAACATACTACTTTCAACTGTCAGGTCTTCCCACTATTATTAAACTTGAGGTCAAGTAATATCTTATCATCTTTGTATACCTATCCCCTAACATCATAACTGTTCCATAGCAAGAACTACAGTAATAATTTAAATAATGATGATAGTTAACATTAGGAGCTTACTACAGAAGTACCTGGCACTGCTTTATGTGCTTAGCATATATTATTTAATTTTCAAAACTCAATGAGTTACTATTATGAATCTCATTTTACAGATAAGAAAACTGAGGCTCAATTTCTGTTGCTGAAGGAATGAATGGCAAGGAAAGAATATGGTCTTTGAATTCAAATAGAATCAAAGGAGTTTAAATCCTTATTACACATTATGCCACCTTGGGAAATGTCTTTATCTATTCTGAACTTCAGTTTCCTCATCTATAAAAAAGAAGCAATATCTACATCATTGTGTTGCTGTGAAGATTCAGTGTGATAACACCTGAAAGTACCTACCTCATTACCTGGTACAGAAGAAGCCCTCAGATGTTAGTCCTTCTTCTTCCACCCCACTGCCCCCCCACCCCCCACCCCGCTTCCCTTTTACCACTTACCATACTACAGGAAAAGCAGACTGGAGATACTCTCACCCCCAGGAGTTCTCAAGCTTAGACTCACCTAGGGAACTTACCATATACATAGAAAAGCCCTGGCCTATTTCAAGAAGCCTGGACCATTGTGTTCTCTATTAGCTCTCCATGTGACTGTGATAGATGGCAATGTTTGAGAAGCACTGCTCTATAAGCATTCTCTACATAGCCACTTGACCCTCTACCTCCCGTCCAGCAAGGGACTTTCACCTCCTGACGTTTGAAAAACACTTGAGGAACCTTCCTTCATCCTATCAATCGAAAAGACTGATAGGATGAAGCAAGTATCAATCTATCTTTTAGTATCAATCTAAAAGACTTCTCCACGATTTCCCTGATTTCTCCATCAGCAAAGAGAAAAGTAGGTGTTAAAGTAGGATTTTACAATTTCCAGAGGATAAAATATCAATCAGTGGATTCTAGAGTGACATACACCAGCAACTGGATTGTGGGGCCTCTCTTCTTGTCCCTCTCTCCCTCCCTACAATTAACCACTGAATTCTACCCAAGCCTACAGCTAACTAGAACAGAAGGAAACCTGATCCACACAAGCAGCAACCAGTGGAGAAGGGGCAGAACTATAAGACAAATTTAGTTTTCACTCAGCTTATCAAGGCCAACCACTAAATCGCAGAGCAACCCGATACTGACAGAAATCTTTTTTTTTTTTTTTTTTTCCTGATGCAGGAGTCTCTGTCACCCAGGCTGGAGTGCAGTGGCGCCATCTCGCCATCTCGGCTCACTGCAAGCTCAGCCTCCGGGGTTCACGCCATTCTCCTGCCTCAGCCTCCCAAGTATCTGGGACTACAGGCGCCTGTCACCACGCCCGGCTAATTTTTTGTATTTTTAGTAGAAACGGGGTTTCACCGTGTTAGCCAGGATGGTCTCGATCTCCTGACCTCGTGATCTGCCCGCCTCCGCCTCCCAAAGTGCTGGGATTACAGGCGTGAGCCACCGCCCCCGGCCACTGACAGAAATCTTTAAATGGGATAAAACTGTAACCAGTCTTACAGAAAAAGGAATGGTTCAATAGAATACTGGTTTACATAAACAATAGTCTCCCAGGCAGTGATTAAACAGACTTCCAATAAACTAATATGCACAAAACAATTATGTTAACATTATGTTAATATTGAATTTAATTAACTGTTCAAATTTTAGAAGAGTTAATTGCCTTTTTATTTTGGAAAATTTGAACATTTGCAATAAATCTTTAGGAAGCCCAAACTCTCCACGAGGATTCTAATAGAGAATTTAATTGTGAGAAAGAAGTAGAATAGCAATATTGTGTATAGTTTTCAAATTAGTTAACTATTTTGTAAATACTATTCAACTATTGAAGCAAATAGTTTTGAGAAAGTGAAAAGAATTAAAGTTAGCTTTAGATTTCTGGAGATTCATGCTATTAAAGCTCTGTTACCTAGGGCTTTACCAGTTAGAAAACTAGTGTTTCTGATATTCCCCAATACATATCTTCTACCAAGTGATTTCAAGCATAATGATCACAAATGGAAGAGTCAATATTTTCTAAAAGATTTGTATTTCTTTAGGAATCTATGAAAAATAAACACAAATTAATTGAATCAATGTTTTCTGAACTCCAACTCTGGGCTGGGACATATACAAAATATAATCATGATGTTAACTAACATTTATTTATACCTACCACAAACACTAGACGAGGTTATAAATTCTTTGAGAAAAGAGGTGAGGCAGTTTAAAACATGTAGAAAAAGGCAAAGATAAAATAAAGTTAATTAGTTAATACAAAAACACTGTGGTGAAACAAATCTATTCACCTTTGTTGTAAACTCCCTTTAAGCCTAGCACATAGGGACACACACAGTGCTTTTTCTGTAGAGGTATATAGTAATTCATAATTAATATTTCTATACAAGGGAGAAGGCACTCATAGTTGCAGGGAAGATTTGGTAGAAAAACCTGGAGGAATTGGGGAAATCTAGAGGATGTTTTCTCAACCAATGGATAAGGCAAAGCCCTGGACAAAACCATGATTATCTTTAAAGAAAAGGCAAGCAGTAGAAATGGGGCTGCGAGCTGAGCTACAGAGTGGCGAACATGATGAGCCCTGAGAGAAACCTACAGAAGAGAGGCATAGTCTGGAGGTGAAAAACTTCGTACAGCACAATGGGCAACACCCCCATAATTATGGACCACTAAAGTTGTGCTTTATATACAAATAATATACCAGCGTAGTCTCTCCCCACCTTCAACCATCCTCACAAACAAAATGTAGGCTGCTTCTAAAGGTCACTGAAGGAATACACAATTTCCTCTTGTGTGGAGATGTAAAAAAATGGCTGCTTAAGAATACTATAGAACTTAAAATTATAATTAACTGTAAATTTAATTATTTTTTATTTCCCTGGCTAGACCATAAGTGCTCTAAGAACAGACAATAGGATCATACCTTCCTATGGCCACACAGTTCTGGACCAGGCAAATACATGCACATAATAAATTTTAGTTGAATGAATGAAAAGTGAATCATTCCATATGTAAAAGGTAGGAGATCAATAAATGAACAGAAACAAGTTATGTGGAAGGTCAGACTGAGGGGATAAGAAAACCTAGAAAGTCAGACATCCCTAAAACTATTCCAATAAAAAGCTAAAGGCTAACACACTTTTACCAAAAACATAATTTATGAAAAGCAGTGATTGACAAATTTAGGTTTAGAATTAGAAGTGTGTAATATATTCTTTGTAATATCTATATTTCCACTTATCACTAATTTCAAAGTTTTTGCTTTTCTTTAGCATAGAAAAAAATCTGTCTTTATATGCACTCCAATTATTTAAGACACTCATAAATTTCCAAGAGCACAAGTAAAGAACATGAAAAAACAGGCTAATGGCATTCATTGGTATATAATCATTCACATCTATCTAGGCACTGGGTTTTTATCTCTAAAATCTCCTAAAAAATATGAGTTCATAAAAAACAAAGATAGAAAAAAAAAGTCATTCAGATTAAAAGAGGGAAAAAAACCTTTGCCCAGTGTGAGGCTTGATTACCTTAATTATTTTGACTTTGAAAGAAACCTTAATACAGAATTGAACTTTGTCCAGTCTTTCATCTACACATTAAAAAAAAAAAATTGACACTGTGTCGTTCATAAGTCTTGTCTAATTATCTTAATTTCTTCAGAAATGTTTCATTTGATAACTTTTCCAGCAAAATTGCAATTTAAACATGCAGTTCAAAAATCATAAGTCTCTTACTCACTTTAATGTGAAGCGAGATTAATGGAAGATGCTCATTCCACAATGGCCTGAGCAGAAACTTGACATTTCAAAGTGTGTGTATGAACCAAAATACAATTCCACGATTCAATTAAAGAAAATAGTCAGAAATGTCTTTACAATGAAGTAAACACACTAGACCTTCTTGCATAGGTTTTTTTTTTTTTCCTCCAAGCAAGTGGTCATCAAACAGGAATTCCACACATATCAGAAGATTTTGTAACCACTTCCACATTAAACAGAATTATCACATTGTGATAAAATGCTGACTCCACTGAAGGATCCTGCTGGTCAGTGATTTCATCATTTTATCAAGCATGTGAAGGCTATTATCTTCAAGCTGAATGTTGCTACAAGGTGGTTACACAAACACTGTTTGCTTAAAGACAGTGTTATCTGGAGAAAGAAGTCTCTTTTCCAAAGGTAAGGCATTTCCCAAGATTTCTCACTAAACAGCCCAGGCTTCTGACAAACCCTCTATAAAAGTGTAGAAAAAAGTACCCTTTCAAGGAAAACTACAGATCAATACATATATTGAAAACAACGTACACAGCCAACATCACATGGCCATGCTATTAAATTTGTTTTGGTTATTAGTTTAAGCTTCCTACTAACCAAATTTTCTAGGATAATTACCATCAATAGATGACTTCAATTTTAGAAACAAAGAATGATGAAAGACATGAAATGTTTTCTTAATTTATTATACAAAGCAAGATTAGTCTGCCAGAGATACTGCCCTATTATACTTCTTTTGTGTGTGTGCATGCGTATACACCTGCACTCTAAAACTTTAAATCAATCTATGCTATTCTCATAATTCTTACTACATAGACATAAGTATCTCTTTTAAGCCACAAATGAATAGAAAGTGATCCTTTATAATCAGAATCTCAGATAATATTTATTCATAATGATGGAGTATTGATTATAGGAAAAATTAATATTTTATAGAAAATATTAATATTTTATAGAAGTTTATCAAGCCTATGGGAATTTTTAATGATTAATTCAAAATTCATCAGGAACTTAACAGACAGCACCACAGATGCAAGTAGTAAAAACAGTAGCAAGTTTAACAAAATGCTATTGATATCAAAGTTTTTAAAGCAATCAATTTGGTGACATACTAATTTCTCTTTTAGCAAAATAGTAAGTGTGGTGGCAGCATCATGCTTGACAATATACAGCTGAGGCATCTAGGCACACTGCTAACAAGCCAGACATGCTAGCTCCTTCATTTACACGAGGACACAAGTGAGCAGGAAAGGATGGTACAACACAAAAGGAAAATAACTTGGAATCTCAGGCAGTTGCCCAGGTGATGGTAAAGCCCAAGCTGAAAAACCTGTGGTCGCTAAGCAGCAGCAAAGACGATAAAGAGATTCCCATCCAGCTTCACAGCAGCTGCAGTAAGTTCAGACTGGTGGAATCACAGCACACCCTGGTGACAAAAACAAGTTACCTCTGGCTGGCCTGATAACTACTGAAGCACCAAGGCCCCCACTGAACATTTCTTCAAATCTTCCTGGGAAAAACTGGAAACATGGTGAATAAACTTGCACTATTAGGAAAAAAAGGGAAACTAAAAGAGATTTTATATAATATAAATGCTAATACTATTTTCAGAGCATCTGGCTTAGTAGCTTCCCAGCAATGTGACCTTGGGCAAATTTTTAGATTGTCTGCACCTCAATTTCACATTGGGAGTATTTTTTAAGTCCTCACCTTATAGGATACCATACAGATCAAATAAAGACAATATTTGAAACATGCTTAGAACAGGACCTGGCACGCAGAAAACACCGTATGTATTCATTCATGAATAAATATGAATTCAATGTAGACATACAGTTTTTTAAGCTGAAAAGGAAAAATAATATTAAAAGTTACAATGTACTGAGTGCTAGCTATGTGCCCTCATCTGTACTCTTTTTTTTTTTTTTTTTTTGAGACGGAGTCTCGCTCTGTGGCCCAGACTGGAGTGCAGTGGCTGGATCTAAGCTCACTGCAAGCTCCGCCTCCCGGGTTTACGCCATTCTCCTGCCTCAGCCTCCCGAGTAGCTGGGACTACAGGTGCCCGCCACCTCGCCTGGCTAGTTTTTTGTTTGTATTTTTTAGTAGAGACGGGGTTTCACCGGGTTAGCCAGGATGATCTCGATCTCCTGACCTCGTGATCCGCCCGTCTCGGCCTCCCAAAGTGCTGGAATTACAGGCTTGAGCCACCGCGCCCGGCCTGTACTCTTTACGTACATTTTATATACATGATGCCCTTTAATCTTTCTTTTTTTTTTTTTTTTCTCCTAAGATGGAGTTTCGCTATTGTTGCCCAGGCTGGAGTGCAATGGCTCAATCTTGGCTCACTGCAGTCTTCGCCTCCCAGGTTCAAGCAAGTCTCCTGCCTCAGCCTCCCAAGTAGCTGGGATTACAGGCATGCGCCACTACACATAGCTAATTTTGTAATTTTTATAGAGATGGGGTTTCACCATGTTGGACAGGCTGGTCTCCAACTCCTGACCTCAGATGATTCACCTGCCTCAGCCTCCCAAAGTGCTGGGATTACAGGCGTGAGCCACCACGCCCAGCCGCCCTTTAATCTTTATAACAAATATGCATCATAGGTGTTACCTCCTTTTATAGATGAAGAAAGGCAAATGTTAAGACCAAAACAAAACTAGCAAGTGGCAGATCTAAGACTCAAACACAGATATTTCTGACTCCAAAACCTATGCTTTTAACCGTACTGCACCATAGAGAAAACTGGTTTTACTCATCTGTTCCTATTTTATGGATGAGGAAACTGAAGTGTCTTAGATAAGGCCCCACAGGTAGCTAATGGATAAATGAGGAATTAAGGTGTCTTGTCCTATTACAAGTAGATACCTCTCTGTTCCAAATGACTAAATAGGTGTAAAATCCCATTGCCACTGGGAATAGTCTTTTGAATCACTCAGGATTATAATTAGTCTAAGGATATCTGCCCTACCCAACATAACACACTGAAGCATATGCTACAGTAAATTAGAGAACAGAAGAGATTTTTCACTTTAGGTAGTGGAAGGCAGGAAGGTCAGGTATCCTAAATGACTCTCTAATATGATTAACTTCATCATAGTAACTGCCAAGTGTAATGCCAAAATGTGGTAAATTTCAACTTCGTTTTTTCCAGCATAGAAGGAAAAACCCATATGGAGGGCGATACCACTGATAATCATTTCGAAAATAAAGAGCTGTCTGGCAGGTGCATTTTCCCTGAGTATGCCCAGGCTTGACAATGAAAGAAAAACCAGCTGGCTCCCACCCACAGGTGTTGGCTGGAAGTCATTTGGCAGCAGCTGGAGCTGAGGTACACACAAGCTCTATCCTACCACCCTCTGAAGCAAAAAAAGAAAAAAGAAAGTTGATACTTTAAAACATAAGACTAAAAAGATAGGGGTATATGTATATTAAAAATACAAGGTTCATCTGCAAGACGAGTAACAATTACAGGCAGAGCTCTCACCCTATATAAACATTAACCCCTTTCTAGTTGAATGAATGAAGCCAAATCAAATGCTACGCTTAGCATCAAGATAAGAATACTGGTTTGGGAACTTTCTTACAACTACATCTTCAGGCATTTCTTTATAGAACTAATAATAGAAAAAACGGCCGGGCACGGTGGCTCAAGCCTGTAATCCCAGCACTTTGGGAGGCCGAGACGGGCGGATCATGAGGTCAGGAGATCGAGACCATCCTGGCTAACATGGTGAAACCCCGTTTCTACCAAAAAATACAAAAAACTAGCCGGGCGAGGTGGTGGGCGCCTGTAATCCCAGCTACTCGGGAGGCTGAGGCAGGAGAATGGCGTGAACCCGGGAGGCGGAGCTTGCAGTGAGCTGAGATCCAGCCACTGCACTCCAGTCTGGGCGACAGAGCGAGACTCCGTCTCAAAAAAAAAAAAAAGAAAAGAAAAAACTACCTCTTCACATTAAAAAGTTTATCATTTACATGTTTTTATAGCACAATGAAAACAGTGATCATTCCTTAAAAACAGTAAATGCAAATTCATATTCTGAACAGATACTCTGCAAGAAAGCCAGAGTTTACCTAGAAAAGGTCAAAATCCTAGTAAATGAAAAACCACTTTGCATGAATCATGTCACAGTATTTGTATTTCATTAAATCCCACCAAATTTAATATTTTATCAACTATAGCCATCTTCCTTACTACAGGTTGAGTGTCCCTTATCCAAAATGCTTGAGACAGAAGTGTTTTGAATTTTGAATTTTTTCAGATTTTTGGCATATTCGTATATATATAATGAGATATCTTGGGGATGGGACCCAAGTCTAAACACTTAATGCGTTTATTTTTTCATGTATATACCTTATAAACAAAGCCTGAAGACAATTTTATTTTTCCTACTTATGGTGCTCACGTTGGTGCTCAAAAACCTTCAGATTTGGGAGCATTTCAGATTTGGGATTTTTGGATTGGAGATATTCAACCTGTAACTCAAGACTTTCTTTTTAATATATTGTACATATGAAATCACCTACTCTAAAACTATTACAAAATAATCTATTTACTGCTTCACAGATTTGATTAAATATTGTCCTTTATAGTCCCTGTTTATCTCAAAATAATAGAGCCTCAAACTTTATGGGAGTATTGAAATTATACCAATATTGCAAAAAATACAAATCAATAATGTCATCTTAGAGTTTAAAAATTTATAATTTTTATTTCTACATAAAATATATAAGTATGGGGAAATTTCCTCAACCATAAAATAGGAACAGATGAGTAAAACCAGTTTTCTCTATGGTGCAGTACGGTTAAAAGCATAGGTTTTGGAGTCAGAAATATCTGTGTTTGAGTCTTAGCTCTGCCACTTGCTAGCTTTGTTTTGGTCTTAACATTTGCCTTCCCTCATCTATAAAAGGAGATAACACCTGTGATGCATATTTGTTATAAAGATTAAAGGGCAGCTGGGCGTGGTGGCGCACATCTGTAATCCCAGCACTTTGGGAGGCTGAGGCGGGTGAATCATCTGAGGTCAGGAGTTCGAGACTATATATAATGCCAAACTCAAAAATATTCTAAATGATAAACGGGTAACATAATGTTTATATTATTTTGCTGTGTTTATCATAAGTGACTTCTCAGAATCACTGAGCACATCAGATATTTTCTTTTTGTTTTTAATGGAAAAAGTATTTTCTTCCTTTCTTTGTAGAGAAAGCAATGAAATTATCCAGGAAAATTTATTTCTTATTACTCTTCTAAAATATAATCTTTATTTATGTTTTCCTTCAGAACAGAAAAATTTATATAGCTTTATTTAAGTATAATTGACAAATAAAAATTATACATATTTAAGGTATACAAAATAATGTTTAAATATATGTATAAATTGTGAAATGATTTCCACAATCAAGCTAATTAGCACATCTCTAGTCTCACATTGTTATAGTTACCGTGTGTGTGTGGGTACGTGTGCGTGTGTGTGTTCGGAAAACTTAAGATCTGTTCTCTTAGCAAATTTCAAGTACGTTCTTATTAACTATAGTCACCATACGATACATTAGGTCTCCAAAATTTATTTATAACTTAAAGCTTCTACGCTTTGACCAACAGCTTCCCATTTTCCCCCCACTCAGCCACTGGCAACCACTATTCCACGCTGTACATACAAAATCGCATGCTCTAAAATTTCTATGAGATCAACTGTTTTAGATGCCACATATAAATGAGATCCTGTAGTATTTGTTCTTGTGTGCCTGAATTACTTAACATAATGTATTTCACTATTGTCACAAATGACAGACATTTCCTTCTTTTTAAAGGCTGAATGATATTCCACTGTATATAAATAGCATATTTTCTGTATGCACTCATCCATCAATGGACATTTCAGTAGTTTCCATATCTTGGCTATTGTTAATAATGCTGCAATAAACCTGGAAGTACAAATATATTTTCAATGTGCTGATTTCATCTCCATCAGATGAGACCCCAGAAATGGGACTGCTGGATCATATGGGAGTTCTATTTTTAATTTCTCAAGGAACCTCCATACTGTTTTCTTTCCATAATGGCTGTACCAACTTACATTCCCAACAACAAAGTATAAGGTTCCCTCTTCTCCACATCATCACCAACACTTGTTTTCTTTTGTCTCTTCTTTATAACAGCCAATCTAACATGTATGCAGTGATATCTCACTGTGGCTTTGATTTGCATTCCCCTGATGACTGAGCACCTTGTAATATACCTATTGGCCATCTGTATGCATCCTTTGGAAAATTTTCCATTCAGGTCCTTTGCCCATCTTTGGTGTTTGTTTTTGTTTTTACTGAGTTGTATAAGTTTCCTATTTTTTATATTAATTCCTTATCAGATGCATGACTTTTAAATATATCTCCAATCCATAGGTTGCCTTTTCACTTTGCTATTTCCTTGCTTAGCAGAAACGTATTAGTTTAGTGTAGTCCCACTTGTTTATTCTTACTTTTATTGTCTGTGCTTTTGGTGTCATATCCTAAAAATCACTGCCAAAACTAATGTCAAGGAGATTTTTCCCTATGTTATCTTCAAGGAGTTTTACAGTTTCAGGTCATACACTTGAATATTTAATCCATTTTGAGTTGATTGTTGTATATGATGTAGGATAAGAAGATGATTTCTCTTATTTTCATGGTGGATATAAAGTTCACAACATCATTTTTGAAAAAAACTATCATTTTTCCATTGTGTATTCAAGGTGCCTTTGTCAAACATTAGTTAATCACCTCTAGACTTGCCTTACAAGAAATTCTAAAGGGAGTTCTTCAAGCTGAAACAAAAGGATGCTAGTTAGTAACATGAAAACATATCAAAGTATAAAACTCACTGGATGAAGACCTTTAAAATGCTGCACTTCCATTGAGTGAATAGTAAATATATTTCCTTATAAGCCCTTATGACTTTCTTAATAACATTTTCTTTTCTCTAGCTTACTCTGTTGTAGGAATAGAGTATGTAATACATATAATCTACAAAACATGTGTTAATCAACTGTTTATCTTATCAATATGGCTGGAGGTCAACCGTAGGCTATTAGTAGTTAAATTTTCAAAGAGCCAAAAGTTATACAGATATTTTCAACTGTGTAGACAGTCTGTGCCCCTAACTCTTGCATTGCTTAAGAGTCAACTATATATTCCTTTTCTGTAATAAGCCTTTGAAATCCAGTGTATATGTTACACTTAAAGCACATCTCAATTCATAATAGCTATGCTTCAAGTGCTCAGTAGGCATATGTGACTAGTGGTTACCAGTGGGCACCAAAAGGTCTGGCTATTAAGTGCTATGTTTTGGGGATAGAGAATTATTATGATTTGGAATGAATTCTGGGGGCAGATGGAATTTGAGCTGGGTCCTGAAAGAATGCTAAGGTTTACAAAAATGGGGACAGCATTTGTGGTATAAATAGTGTAAGGGAAGAGAATAGATTTGCTGGGGTAGACATTTGTTTTTAAAATTAATTATGTTCCTAGTACATAGCAAACACTGTGAAACTCAGCATACAATACACACAATCCTTACATCAATGGTTCTTAAACTTGAGCATCAGAATCACCTGAAAGGCAAAACACAATTTACTGGGACCCACCCTGAGTTTTTGAAGCAGTAGGTCTGAATTCCATTTCTAACAAATTTCTAGGTGGTGCTAATGCTACTGGTCCAGGGACCATACTTGGAGAACCACTGCCTTACATTAACACTTCCTAGCAGATATTATCTCCATTTTATAGGTAAGAAAGTGAGGCTAAGAAAAACTAAATAATTTAACAGAGATTGTATAGATAATATGTAGCAAGAATGTGATTCAAGTGCAAGTCTGGAATTTACATCTAGGTCTGCCTCGGCTTCCCAAAGTGCTAGTATTACAGGCGCGAACCACTGCCCCCGGCCAACTCCAGCTTGTTATTCCCCTATAAATTGTTATAAAACTTCTACATTTTTTGTGCTTATATTTAAGTCTATGATCCATTTTGAGTATATTTTTGTATAAAATAACACTTGGAAATTGAAATTTCTGACTGCTGCTATTATATAGAAATGGGATTGACTTTTGTATCCTGAGACCTTGCTAAGCTCGCTTATTTGTTCTAGCAGCATTTTTGTATAATTCTTAGAATTTTCTACATAGATGATCATGTCATCTGTAGATAAAGACTATTTCACTTATGTCTTTCCATTCTGCCTTTTATTTATTTTTCTTCCTTTCTTACATTGGCTAGGACCAGCATAATGTTGAACTGAAATGGTGAGCATGGACATTCTTACCTTGTTTCCAATCTAAGGGAGAAAGCATTCCAATCTAAGGAAGAAAGCAGTTTTTCATCAAGTATAATGTTAACTGAAAGTTTTTCAGAGATATCCCTAGTATTAGAAGGGAGTTCCCTTCTAATTTGCATTTATAAAGAGAATAACACAAATTCACATCAATAGTAGGGAATCTTAAGTTCCCTTCTAATACTAGATTTCTGAGTTTTTATCATGAGCAGATAGTGAATTTTGTCAACCAGTTTTCCTATATTTATTGAAAGGAATATATGGTTTTTCTTTTTTTAGAGACAGAGTTTTGCTCTGTCACCCAAGCTGGAGTGTAGTGGTGCAATCATAGCTCATTGCAACCTTGAACTCCTGAGCTCAAGGGATCTTCCCACCTCAGCCTCCCCAGTAGCTGAGACTACAGATGCATGTTCCACTACATCCAGCTAATTTATTAAAAAAAAAAAAAAAAATCGTTGAGACAGGGTCTCCCAATGTTGCCCAGGCTGGTCTTGAATTCCTGGCCTCAAGTGATTCTCCTACCTGAACCTCTCAAAGCACTGTGACATAGCACCTGGCTGGTTTTTAATTTTAAGCCTGATAATATGACTAATGACACTGATTTTCAAATTTTAATCAGTCTTCAATTCTTGGGATGTTCTCTACTAGATCATGATTTATGATCACTGTTATATATTTCTGTATTTCATATACTAAAATTTTGTAAAGAAAGTGCATATCTATGTCCATGACAGATACTGGTATGGAGACTTTTTTAAATACCTTTGGTATCAGGTTGGAGAAGAATTCATGACGATGCTTATGGATTATCTAAACTACAAATCTAACCGCTATGTTTCTTGATACAGGAAGAAATGAAGATCTTTCACAAATAATACCAATTACACAGTAAATGGGAATTTATATCATATATTAATTTTTCAAAAGTTATATGAAACCCTGAAATAATTAAACATAATTGCTTTTAAAAATCTCCCATATTAAATTGTTTAATTTTGTTGCCATTACCAAGAATTTTGCGTTTCTTAAATATTTAATGGAAATAGTTTCATGGCTATAAGTTATAAAGTGATTTCTCTCTTTTGCAGCATGAAGATAATTTGAAAATCCCTATGAATTGGTATCATTCTTTTTTTTTTTTTTTTTTTTGGACACAGAGTCTCACTCTATCACCAGGCTGGAGTACAGTAGCGCGATCTTGGCTCACTGCAACTTCCGACTTCCTGGTTCAAGTGATTCTGCAGCCTCTGCCTCCTGAGTAACTGGGATTACATGCATGTGCCACCATGCCCATCTAATTTTTGTATTTTTAGTAGAGACAGGATTTCACTACATTGGCCAGGATGGTCTCGATCTCCTGACCTCATGATTCGCCCGGCTCGGCCTCCCAAAGTGCTGGGATTACAGATGTGAGCCACTGCACCCAGCCATATCATTCTCTTTATAAATGAAAGAGAGGTTAATGTTGACCAGACTCTAGTTAAATAAAACAATATATTAGACTCCTGTAGGGTAGTGAAGATAAACCAATGCTTCGAATATCTCTCAGTGAAATAAGATCAAAGTGGTTAGGGGAATCATAACCTTTTTAGCAATTTCAAAATTGTGTTATAGGTATAAAGTCAGTTTTCAGAGTGCTAGAGTCAGAAAAGAAAAGTTCATATTAACATGTAAGATCCTGTCAGGAAGCAGACCGTGGCCTGATATAAAACCAGCGGCCAAGTATTATTGAGATAAGATCATAAATAAGCTGTAAGTTCACAAAACTTCATAGTAAATGGTGGTGTCTCTGGGAAGCAGACCCCTAGACCAAGATTAGCAGGAGGTATATTAAGGAGTACCTTTGGGATCAAACCTATGAAAAGGGAGGGGAATGAAACAGTTTTGGACAGAGGAAAAAGTTAAACTGTGATCCAAATCTACCAACAGTCTTGGCTGACCCCGCAGGGAACTCTGGAGCTAGAATGGCCCTTCAGAGTTGTCTCTAGCTGGGCTAAAATAGATAGGACTCGATATTTCCACAGCAATCAGTCATTGACTGTGGGCCATCCTGGGAAGGAGGGTCACCTTAGTCAAGTTGGCTCCCTGCAGCTGGGAGAGTCCCTGAAGGGGCTGACAGCTATGGGGTGTCTGCCCATTGTATTCCCAGAAGTTGCAGCAACAAGCTTTCATAGAAGGGATATCTGAGTAGCATCACAGTATGCAAAATAGAGATATAAGAAAGAAAGACCTTAAACCATGCCAAAAGCTTTACTTAGATATGTGCTTATCAAGGTATACATAAGTTGTTCCGTCACTTTATTCACATCTTTGTACAAATGTCACCCATTCTTTTCCTAACCAACCTATCTGAAATGGCATCCCTTTACTGTGTTTTATTTTTTCATTATGCTTATCACTACCTGACATTTTAATATATATTTATTTGTTTATTGGGCATTATCTGTCACTCCCATTGGAATATAAGTTACAGGAGGTGAGCACCTTTACCTGGTTTACCTCTGTATCCTGCTGTCTAGAACAATGTGGGAAAAATAACATGTATAAATAATCAGAGTTAACTTAATATTTGTATTGGAAATGATCATGATTTGTCGTCATTGACAACTCATTATACTGTGGTTGAAATCAATATCAAAGATTGCAAATTAGCCTAGGTTCCTGATGAGAAATGCAAAATGTACAACTAAGAACTTTAAGGTAGGTCATTGTGATGGTTAATTTTATGTATCAACTTGACTGGGCTACAAGGTGCCCAGACATTTGGGCAAACATTATTCAGGGTAATAGGATGGGCCTCATCCAATCAACTGATGTTTTCAATAAAACAAAAAGACTAACAACCATCCTTAGTTTGCCAACTGCAGATCTTGTAACTAGTCAGCCTCCATAATCATGTGATCATGTAAGCCAATTCCACACACACACACACACACACACACAATTACGTTTCTCTGGAGGACCCTAATATAATCATTTTACTTAAACAAACTTCTGGCCAGGGTCAGTGGCTCATGCCTATAATCCCAACACTTTGGGAGACCAAGGCAGGAGGATCACTTGAGCCAGGAGTTTGAGACCAGCCTGGGCAACAAAGCAAGACCCCAACTCTACAAATAAAAATAAAAATAATTAGCCACACACAGTGGCATGTGTTTGTAGTCCCAGCTACTCAGGAGGCTGAGAAAAGAAGATCACTTGAGCCTGGGGGGTTCAAGGCTGAAGTGAGCTATGATTGAGCCACTCCACTCCAGCCTGGGTGCCAGAGTAAAACCCTGTCCTTAACAAAAAGAAAGAAAAAGAAACAGATTTCTAACTATGAAAGTAAAATACAAATAGAACCCTAAGTAAATAGTATGTATTTTGTTATTCCCTGCAAAGAACATTAACCATGAGTTGAAATTTATCTTTCAAATGTGTTGCTGTTTATATGTATATCTGAGAAACAAAGGGTCTTGTAAAGTGCTCTCTTAAGAAAATCCAAAGACCTAAAGAAAGAAGTATAAAGTCTCCTATATATATTCTAGTCAGCTAAATATATTTCAGTATTTACTTAAAATTCAAAGATTCTCAATAAAGTCAAAAGGGTCAGGCATGGTGGCTCATGCCTGTATTCCCAGTGTTTTGGGAGGCCAAAGCAGAAGGACTGCTTGAGCCCAGTAGTTCAAGACCAACCTAGACAACACAGCAAGACCCTCTCTCAACAACAAAAGTAAATTTTAATTAACCAGGTGTGGTGGCACACACCTCTAGTCCTAGCTACTCTGGAGGCTGCAGTGGGAGAATCTCTTAAGCCCCAGAGTTCAAGGCTGCAGTAAGCTATACGGTGCCATTGTATTCCAGCCTGAGTGACAAGAGTAAGACCCTGTCTCTGAAAAAATTTTTTTAATTTAAAAAGTCAAAGGACATGAAGCACACCGTTATCCAAATGTATTACCCAAATATCTTCAAATGCTAAAAAGTCATTTTTGGATTAAAGGTCTCTTGGGAGTCTACACGCCTACACTCCCCTTCCATTAGTGTGAATAATCAAAAACTAACTGGATTTCAAGTGGAACATTTAAATTGACATCTTCTGATGTTATTTCATCCAAATTATTTTGAGAGAAAGAAATGTTGCAGACAATTGTACCGCTTCTTGTAAAGCTGCATTTAAATGACTCCTCATAAGCAAATGCCTATTTGACTTACATGAAAATACACACAAACTAATCTAGCTTACTTTGGATAAATGTAGATGGTTCTGCTATTTGATTGACTGTTAATATATAAAGGCTATAGGCCGGGCGCGGTGGCTCAAGCCTGTAATCCCAGCACTTTGGGAGGCCGAGACGGGCGGATCACAAGGTCAGGAGATCGAGACCATCCTGGCTAACATGGTGAAACCCCGTCTCTACTAAAAAAAATACAAAAAATGAGCCGGGCGAGGTGGCGGGCGCCTGTAGTCCCAGCTATTCGGGCGGCTGAGGCAGAAGAATGGCGTAAACCCGGGAGGTGGAGCTTGCAGTGAGCTGAGATCCGGCCACTGCACTCCAGCCTGGGCGACAGAGCGAGACTCCATCTCAAAAAAATATATATATATATAAAGGCTATAAACTATACTTGTTTTAAATAAGAGAAATAAAAACATTTCATTTGAAACAAGTTTCCACTTGGATTTTAAAAGCCAAACAGCTGTTTTCTCAAGCCAAACTTCAGAAAATAATTCTTTATCCCCTGCTCAAGTGAAGAGTATACATTTTAAAGAAGTCATTATCCAGTATGAAAACACTTTTTAAAAACTCTTCCATAACCTGAGCAACATAGCCCAGGCAACTCTGTCTCTACTAAAATTTTTTTTTTAATTAGCCAGGTGTGGTGGCACGTTCCAGTAGTCCCAGCTATTCAAGAGGCAGAGGCAGGAAGAGCACTGGAACTCAAAAGTTCAAGGCTGCAGTAAGCTATGATTGAGCCACTTCACTCCAGCTTGGGCAACAGAGCAAGACCCTGTCTCCAAAACAAACAAACAAACAAAAAAAAAACACAATTATTTCAAAGTTTCCATATTCACAGACCTTGAAGATAAAATTTAACAAAACTTGTCCTTGAAGTGAAATTAATCATTAGGAAGATTCTACTAATCTAAAATGTTCATAATTTATCTCTAAAATATGACAAATTTATCCCAATTTGCTCTTATTTGAAAGGAGTATCTTCTATTCAGCACCAAAAAATCCCAACTGTGAAGCCTTTTTTCCCCAAAAATACTGATCAACAAACCCTGCTTATGTGTTAATTATGAACTGCTAATACAGTGCTGTTTCTCTTCAGGCCATTAAAATAGTGGGAATATGCTGCCATAATGAATTTTCCTATGCTAACGGCAGATATTTTCTTTTTATTTTCTGAGACGCAGTCTCACTCTGTTGCCGAGGCTGGAGTGCAGTGGCATGATCTCGGCTCACTGTAACCTCCACCTTCTGGGTTCAAGCAATTCTCTGCTTCAGTCTCCCAAGTAGCTGGGATTACAGGCGCCTGCCGCCACGCCGGGCTAATTTTTGTATTTTTAGTAGAGACGGGGTTTCACCATCCCGGCCAGGCTTGTCTTGAACTCCTGACCTCAGGTGATTCACCCGTCTTGGCCTCCCAAAGTGCTGGGATTACAGGCGTGAGCCACCGCACCCAGCCTAGATATTTTCTTAGTTTAAGAACAAAAAATGTCCAACATTTTTCCTACTATTCTTGCCACACATATTTATTATCAATTTTCTCCTCTGCTAATCAGAGCCATTCATAAAAACGTAAGAAAATCTACCTCTTGGTAGATTTGGGTGACCCACTGTAACCAAGTCCCCATGGTAAGATTCTTGTAGACACAATGACATTGTCTTTCTCAGTTTGGTATATTTTATGAACAACGAATTATAGGCATACCTCAGAGATACTGCAGGTTCACTTCCAGACCACTTTTATAAAACAAATATTGCAATAAAGCGAGTCACACAAATTTTTTGGTTTCCCAGTGCATATAAAATTAGGTTTACACTAAATTGTAGTCTATTAAGTGTGCAATGACATTATGTCTAAAAACACAATGCACATAACTTAATTTTAAAAATACTTCATTGCCAAAACATGCTAACAATCATCTAAGTCCTCAGAAAGTCATAATTTTTGGGGGGATAGAAGGTCTTGGCTTGATATTGATGGCTACTGACCAATCAAGATAGTGACTGCTAAAGGTTTGGTTTGCTGTGGTAATCTCTTAAATAAGGCAATGAAATTTAAAACATCAATTTACTTCTTTTCATGAAAGATTTCTCCACGATATGTCATGCTATTTAATAGCATTTTACTCAGAGTAGAACTTCTTTCAAATTTGCAGTCAATCCTCTCAAACCCTGCTCTGCTTTATCAACTAAGTTTATGTAATATTCCAAATCCTATGTTGTCATTTCAACAATATTCACAGCATCTTCACCAGGACTAGATTCCATCTCAAGAAACTACTTTCTTCACTCATCCATAAGAAGCAATGCCTCATCAGTTCAAGTTTTATTGCAAGATTGAAATAATTCAGTTCATCTTCAGACTTTCACTTCTAATTCTAATACTCTTGCTATTTCCATGATGTCTGCTATGACTTCCTCCACTGAAGCCTTGAACTTGAATGGACCTCAAAGTCATCCACAAGGGTTAGAATCAACTTCTTCCAGATTTCTGTTCATGTTAATATTGTGACCTCCTTCCATGAATTACAAATGTTCTTAATGGCATCTAGAATAGTTACTCCTTTCTCTAGAAGCTTTCCAATTACTTTGTCCATATCCATCAAAGGAAATGCTATCTATGGCAATTATAGCCTTATAAAATATATTTCTTAGATAATAAAACTTAAAAGTTGAAATTATTCCTTGGTGCATGGCCTGAAGAATAGATGTTGTGTTAACATGACTGCTCTTTGTACATCTTCATCAGAATTGTTGGGTAACTAGGTGCATTGTCAATGAAAAGTAATATTTTGAAAGGAATCTTTTATTCTGAGCAGTAGGTCTCAAAAATGGGTTTAAATATTCAGTAAGCCATGCCACAAACAGGTATGCTGTCATCCAGGCGTTGTGATTCTGCTTATAGAGCACAGGCAGAGTAGATTCAGCATTAATATTAAGGGCCCTAGGATTTTGTAAATGTTGAATGAGCACTGGCTTCAACTTAAAGTCACCAGCTGCATTAATCCCTACCAAGAGTGTCATTCTGTCCTTTGACACTTTGAGCCAAGCATCAACTTCGTCTCTCTAGCTATTAAAGTCTTAAATGGACTTAAAGTCTTCTAGTAAAAGGCTGTTTCATGTACACTGTGAAAATCTGTTGTTTATTGTAACCACCTTCATCAATTATCTTAGCTAGGTCTTCTGGATAACTTGCTTCAGCTTCTACATCAGCACTTGCAGCTTCACCTTGCACTTTTATGTTACGGACATAGCTTCTTTTCTTAAACCTCATAAACCAAACTCTGGTAGCCTCAAACTTTCCTGTTTTTTGTTTGTTTGTTTGTTTTTGGTACAAGTGGCAAATATATTCCTTTTTATAAAGTTTTCTCCAATGTATTTCAATAATGAAGGTATTTTGTTTTATTTTATTCCACTGTTGTTCATAGTTTGAACCCTACACACTCCCTTCCCTTTCATCTCAAAGGGAGCTCATTTGTATGCAGCTGCACACTCATCATAGTATAAAAATGAGGTGGGATCTGCTCCCAGAATCTTCTTAGGATTTGGTTCCTTGTTGGGCTCTCCAGCAAAAGCATCAAAAGTAATTCTGTCTCCATTAGGAGGGGCCAAGATTTCAATTTTCTCTGGTGAGCAAGCACACATGACCACTGCTTGAGATAATACTCCCCTCATCTTTGTAGGTTTCAGGTTACAGAGTAAAATCACCATCTGATTTTGCATCTGTTCAAGAGGAACGTGATTCTCCAGACCACTGACAATTGTTCTTGGGATATTTCCCCAACAACTACATCTTCTACATACAAAGAATCTGCATCAGGATATTTTCTGATAGTTTTGATGTGACCAATTCAAAGATCTAGATAGGAAACATTTATTGGCTTAGAGTTGGTGCTTCCTACTATTGGTGCTTCCCGTTTTTTCTCCTTCTCTCCTTTCTTTTCAATTTTCTCTTTTGCTTTCTTTTCTTCTCCTGCTCCTCTTTTTATCTGTTCTTTGATACCAGAAGATATGGTTGTTACTGGTGTAGATTGTATCATATTTTCAGAAACCACATAATTAGCGTGCAGCGGAGTACCAGATGGAAACGGTATTTGCTTCATTCTGTTTTGAATTTCTGCCTGAATTAGCTCTTGTTTCCATTCAATTTCCTCCTTCACTTTGGCAGGTCCTACTCAAAGTTTCTTCTCTTCCCTCAAATTTGCCTACAAAATGGCTTTTTCCTTGCGTAGAGCAACTTGCTGCTTAAGATATTCAAAGATTTGATCCACCTCTGTATCCTTCTGCTCCAGCCTCTTCAGAACAGCATAATTATTTGCTATTTTTGCCAAGAGACAACAGAAAATCATGAAGCAGTGGACAGGGGTTCTGAGGCAGCCTCAGCAAGAAGCAGGTAGGGACAGCTACCTGCACACCATGGCCCAAACTTTTTTTATGGTTTCCTCACCTCTCTTGGCCTTCACAGTATTGGAGAGAGTTAGGGCCTTACAATGAGGCTATGGCATAAGGGAACATTGTGGCTGATTTTATCATCTATCCAGACCAATAAAATGTTCTCTTTATCAGCAACAAGACTGTTTCACTTCCTTATTATTCATGTGTTCTCTGGAGTAGCACTTTTCATTTCCTCCAGGAACTTTTCATTTGCATTCATAACTCTGCCAACTGGAGCAAGAGGCCTCATTTTCGGCCTCTTGCCTTTTGACATGTCTTCCTCACTATGTTTAATCATTTCCAGCTTTTGATTGAAAGTGAGAGACATGTGACTCTTCCTTTCACTTGAACACTTAGAGGCCACTGCAGGGTTATTAACTGGCCTAATTTCAATACCATTGTGTCTCAGAGAATAAGCAGGCCGGAGGAGAGGGAAAGAGATGGGGGATCGGCCAGTTGATGGGGCAGTCAGAGCACACACATTTACAGAGTAAGTTCACTGTCTTCTCTGGGTGAGGTTGGTGGTACCCCAAAACAGTTACAATGGTAACATCAAAGACCACTTGTCCAAGGTCACCATAACAGATAGAATAATAATAAAAAAGAAATATACACAACTATTATGTGCCCATAATAATTAAAAATTTTAAAAATTTTTAACGAAAACTTTAAAATATTACAATTACCAAAATTTGACATGGAGACACAAAGTGCCTACGCCATTGGAAAATACAGTGCCAACAGGTGTGCTCGGCACAGGGTTACCACAAACCATCAATTTGTTTTAAAAAATTAACAAACACACACCCACAATATGGAACACAGTAAAGCAAAGCACAATAAATGAGGTATACCTACATGTACCCCCAAAATTCATATGTTGAATCCCTAACCCCCATTACCTTAGAATGTGTTTATATTTGTATAGGGCCTTTAAAGATGTAATTAAGTTAAAATGACGCCGTTAGGGTGGGCCCTGATCCAATTTGACTGGTGTCCTTACAAAAAGTAGAGATGAGAACATACAGAGACACCGGGGAAGCGCACGCACAGAGAAAAGGACACGTGATGCCATAGCAAGAAAGCAGCCATCTGCAAGCCAAGGAGAAAGACCTCAGGAGGAACTAAACCTGCTGATCTGATCTTGGACTGCCACCCTTCAGAACTGTGAGAAAAATAAAGTTTTGTTTTTAAGTCACCCCGTCTGTGGTATTTTGTTGTGGCAGCTAGAGTAAACTAAAACAGAATACATGGGTACATTCGCTTCATGTAA
The DNA here is from genome assembly GCF_000951035.1 of Colobus angolensis palliatus. Taxonomy (NCBI): domain Eukaryota; kingdom Metazoa; phylum Chordata; class Mammalia; order Primates; family Cercopithecidae; genus Colobus; species Colobus angolensis. Next base: position 544,166 of record NW_012112808.1, on the reverse strand, counting down.
CACTCAGGCTTCTATAATCCTGACATTCTGAGGGGAAAAAAGGGTATATCAAGTCACCAACTAAAATGTAGCCAAGAGAGTATGATAACAAAACAAGACACTGAATATTTCAGAAGTTCTTCATTGGTATCTAGAAGTTATTCTAGTTTAATTCAATCAAATCCAATCCAGTGCAACCCAATCCAATAAAGTGGGTATTTCTTTTGAACAACTCCAGGGATTCAAAGACAAATGAAACATGATCTTTACTCTATTTTGCTGCTAGTTTTTTTTTCTGAAGATATATTTTAAAAGTGTTATGCTGTATACTTGTGAAACTATAGAAAATAGACCAAATTATTTTCTAATGCATCATTAAATGATAAAAGTATGTCATAAACACTATATGCAAAATGACCCTATTTCATAAATATGTACGTGCATGTATAGAGTGTGTGTACATGTATTACACACTGGAAAAACCACAGGAAATACACATACAAAAATATTAAGAAGTGTTCTAAGTGGTACAATTACGGTAATTCTAATTTTTCTTCTTTTTGTTTATCTTTACTGAACACTTTTTTTGTTTTAGAAAAAAAGCATTATGAATTTTAAAAGTGATCTTACCCCAACAAAGGTAGCCTAAGCCTGAAATTATACAAGATTAACCGCCAAAAATGAAGGGAGCAAGTGGCTGTCAAGATTTTAGAATTTCACTCTAAATTCTATGAGTTTGCTCATTTTTTACTGTGGTAAAACTTACTTAACATAAAGTTAACCTTTTGAACGTGTAAGTGAAATCTAGTTGTATATAGAACATTCAAAATGTTGTGCAACCACCACCTTTATCTAGTTTCAAGACATTTCATCTCAGATCCATTAAATCTCGTATCCATTAAATAGTCACTCCCTATCCCCTGCTTTGTCATCCCCTGGCTACTACCATTCTGCTTTCTGCCTCCATTATCTATTCTGGGTCATTCACATAAATGAAAGCCTACAATATGTAACCTTTTGTGTCTGGCTTCTTTCACTCAGAACAATGTTTTTGAGATTCATCCACATTGTAGCATATCTTAGTATTTCATTCCCTTCTACAGCTCAATAATATTTCATTGTGTGGATAGACCACATTTTGTGTATCCATTCATCAGCAGATGAACATTTGGGTTGTTTCCACTTTGGGGCTATGAGAAAAAATGCTGCTATGGACATTCATGTCAAAGTTCTTTTGAAAACATATGTTTTTAATTATCTTGGGCATCAAACCTAGGCGTGAAATGGCTGGGTCATTCCATGGTTAAATTTATATTTAACTTTTTGAGGAATCCCCAAAATGTTTTCTACAGTGGCTCCACTATTTTACATTCCTACCAGCCATGTCTGAGTGTTCCAATTACTCAGCATCCTCTCCAACACTTTTTATCCCACTCTCACCACCTCCTTTATTTTTGTCATAGCCATCCTGGTATCTCATTATGGTCGGTTAGGTTATAATACTCTACACACATCTGACATTTCAGTTTCAGGATCATGTAAGAAGTGCCTAACAATTGTACCAAGTTCTGTGATGAAATTTTTAAATAAATCAATATCCACTAGGAAGAGGGATAAGGCTAGGGTTATTTTAATTAGTCAATTTAGCTAATGCTAAATTTAGGACATGGGAGGTGAAAGAGGGACACATTAGCCCATTAAGTCCCTAGTGGATATCTGGTCTTAATGGGTAAGTAGGAGCTCACATGGTATATTCCCTCTAAAGGTGGCCTAAGCCATGGAATGAAATAATGAAGTTTCAATTCAATTAGGCATCCCAAAAGAAATGAAATAAAAAACAGTTTGACACCAGTTTCAAGAAACATTCAATAAAATGGTATATATTGGTCACATTTCCTCAAAAAGAATTTTACGCATGCACTAGGAATTGGATGCAGCTTATACTCAATTTATACAAATAGAAAATAAATCGTCCTTTGAAGACTGCCATTTGCTTTTTGGAGCAAAGAAAACATGGTTCAAGAGAAAAAAAAATGGAAAAAATACCACTGATACTACCATAAATTTCCATTTATTTTCAAAAATTAAACATACATGAAAGAAGAAAGAACTAAAATGCAAGTGGCAGGAGAGAGAGATTTTAAATACCACTAGGGAAAGGTAAGCATCTTCAGGCAACTACTAATTTGTATCCCTAAGAAATTTCAGGGGAATTTTACCACTGCTGATCACAGACATATTTTTATTTCCCCATTCCTTACTTACTCTCTTCACTATTTCCTATTCTTCCTTGATTCCTCCCTTCCTTCCCTTGCCTAAGCATTAAATCTGCCAGAAACCACTGACATTCATCAGCCTTTACAGTACACTCAAGGGCCAGAAATGCCACCATTCTGAAACAATGATTATTACCTCTATCTTCAGATATGAGATTTGATTTTCTAAAGCCCACTATTTTAGAAGGCTTCATTAGGTAGGCTGGTATCTGGGGAGGCAGGACTTGATATTTTCTTGTCCAAGGGAGACTAACGATATGCCACACTGTGAGATTTCTTCAAAGGGCCTAGGTGACCAGGTGAAGCACGGAGCTGGGGTCTTAGTTATCTTCCCTACATCTTTACTATGGATGCTGCAGTGCTGATGAAGGTGAGGCTCCTTCAATAAGGAGCATTTCGGTAGCAGAGAAAGAGTATGACCAATGACACACAGCAGCTGAGAAATAGTTTGTTGATATGTCCAGAAATATAGAGAGAGTGCACATTGGAGAGATAACTAAAGGTCCCATATGATTTATCAGGGACAAAAATAGGAGCTTCAATTAATCAATAATAATGTGACTTTATTTTTATAAATAATTTAAAGTTTTGTAACATTCAGACTATGTTTGGTTAAAATAAGGGCCATAGGTTAAGAATTGAATACTTTCTGACAATCAGATTACACTCATGGCTATGCTTCAAGTACTAAAATTATGTACCCTATTGTCTGCATTTGTTCATGAAACAGGCTAACTTCTCTGTGGTACCATACTACAGAACTAGCCTCATTCTCTTGCTTGATAACAATCTCATCAAAAAACACTAGTTTGGTGCTAGGCCTGAGTTAAACTACAATGTGGAAGAATATGCCACTGTCTGTAATCCTGTATAACGGATGTATTTCTCACACACTGGAAAGGAGTTTTATGAACCAGATAGACACAGACACTGTGTGGATAAGAGGGGTGCACCTAACAACCCCAGGAGTCTAAGATGGGAAAGTCAAGGTGACAAAACTGAAAAGTGAACAGATGGAAGCGTTCTACAGTTGTTCAGAACTTCTGCACAAGATACTGCCCACCTATTTATTGTCTCCTATCCAAATATGTACTATTCACAGAAGCAGAGAAAGAGTTTGCTGGAAGGTAATTTTTTTTTTTTTTTTTTTTTTTTTTTTTTTTTTTTTTTTTTTTTTTTTTTTTTTGAGATGGAGTCTTGCTCATCACCCAGGCTGGAGTGCAGTGGCGTGATCTCGGCTCACTGCAAGCTCCGCCTCCCGGGTTCACGCCATTCTCCTGTCTCAGCCTCCCGAGTAGCTGGGACTACAGGCGCCTGCCAATGCGCCTGGCTAATTTTTTTTTTTTTTTGTATTTTTAGCAGAGACAGGGTTTCACCGTCTTAGCCAGGATGGTCTCGATCTCCTACTTGTGATCCACCCGCCTTGGCCTCCCAAAGTGCTGGGATTACAGGCGTGAGCCACCGCGCCCAGCCGGTAATTTTCAAATATTCGTTCTGATACTCCCTTGAGAAGGAATTAGTGATCTTATCATGGGGAAAATAGACACCCTTTTATTGGATCCTCCTTGGGAATCTTCTCACTGACCTCCCTCAATGAAATAATCCCAGGTATTTTATATAAGGAGAAAAGGGTTACAGATTAACTGATAAGGAAAGTAAGCTGGGTGAATTAAATAATAGCTAACAGGAATAATGTTTCAGAATAAATATACTGTTCTATAGTTTACCCTAGGTGCAGTACTTTTTTTTTTTTTGTCATTAAACATTAAGATTTTATTACAACCCAGGCATGATATATTTCTTTACACTTAAGGAATACATATAAAACAATCTTAGAGTAAAAAATAGAAGACAACTTGCTTTTTTGTACCAAGTCAATCAAACAGAAACCTGAATAATCTTGTTTTAAGATGAGAGTCATTTATACTTGGCAGGCATTTTCTTCCAATGAAAAAACAAAATCAATGTGCCATTATCTTGACCCTTATAAAAATGTTTATGAAAAGCATTTAGGCCATTGATTCTCACAGTTGGCTGAATATTGGAATCACCTAGATTAAAAAAATACTAATCCCTATACAACATCCCTGAAATTCAGATTTAATTAGTATAAGTTAGGCCCTGGGCATATAGACTGTTTTAAAACTCCTCGGGTGAGTCTAATGTGCTGTATCAGTTTGAAAACCACTAGCTTAAAGACCTGTTCCATCATCATAGAAGTCAGTCTTTAGCTGAATGATTCTATACACCCTGATTTCCGTGGGTAGTGTTGTTATTTTAAGCATCTGATAGGTGTATCTCCCTTGATTAAAAAATAAATACCTTATGGAAGAGATTATATGTTTTATTTATCATTGTCTCCGCATATCTGGAACAATGAAAGGCACATAGCAGTTGCTAAATAAATATCTTTTGAATGAATATATGATTGCCTTATACATCTTTTATATCCCCATCTTCTAACAGATTATGAAAATGAGAATTCAAAAAATATATATATTGAACAAATGAATGACTGAAGCAGTTGGGGATAATATTTAAGGCAAAGTCAAATCTGATAAAATATACACATATTATAAAAACACATACATATATATAAATAGATCAAAAGTAGAAAAAGAATATATAAGAGAGTGCAACATTTGGCAGCTGAGAATTATTTCATTGAGTTTTCAAATATTCTTCACATTCTTATACTTAGAAACAAAGAAGTAACCCCAAACAACTAATTCATTAGCTAATATTTCAGAACTTGCATGTATGCAGATAAATTTTCTTTTAAAAACAGAATTATAGTTTAATCCCTAACACAGCTCAGTTTTCAAAATTCAAGTAAATAAAATTTTAGCACACATCATGATAGCCTTATTGGATAGCTGTGTTAAAAACAGAAAGTATTTGGTATCACCTATTGTTATGTGCTCTCAATTGAGACCTAGTTAGTTTACTAGGAGTCTCACATTGATAAACAACTATTTTGGCACTTCCTTACATAATGTGTTTATTTAGAAATACCTTATTAATGACAGACTTCCTTTTGAGCAGGGTGCAGTATTTTTACAGCTACTATTTATGAGCATTGACAATGTGCCAGGGATGCATGCTTTATTTTACTTAGTCCTTACAATGACTCTAAAAATCTTACTGTCTCCACGTAAAAGATGAGGAAACAGAGATTCTGAGAGGAGCTAAGTGACTTGCCACAGATAGTAACTAAAAGAGAGACGATCCAAATCCAAGCTTCCTGAATTCCATATGTATTGGAGTAGTTGCATGCATAATATAGTTATGTTATTTTACCAAACAATATCTGAAACTAGGCAAGACTAGCAGGTTTAGAACCCTCACCAACAACATAGGACTGTGTTATCCAAGAAGACCGATGCAGTATGATTGATAGCCTGAAAATGTTTTCATGTCTTTTATACAGCAGGAAGAAATTACATGGGAAAAGTTACTCATTTATGTCTCTAAATTAAAAGGAAAATCAACTTTAAAATAAGCAGTAACTGGAGTAACTCTTACACCAAACAATTACAGACTTTCAATTTTTATAAAAGAGGTGTAAAATTAATAAAGCAATTGAGCAACCAAGATGTTTTCATACCAATAAAAGATCAATACTTTGTTAAAAGACATAACAAAGCTTCTTTTAGTTTTATCATTTCAAGTAAAAAGGAGATCAATAGAAAAGCAGTCAGAGGTTACTAGAAAAAAAAACACATCTGCAGAACTGTTTCCTTTTTCAAACCAACAAACCAAAAATACTCAACAAGAATAACACAAAACTGCTCAGAAATTCAATCAGACCAAAGTATAATACTACTTATAGAGGTTTTTGTTACTATCCACATTTCATCTAACTAAATACTTCAAAAGATAGAAGGTTCACTGAATATTTTAATAGAAACCATATTGTTTCAATACCACAGAAAGACAAGGAGTCCTAAAACCCCTCCAGCGTTCAGCCTACAATATCAATCTAATATCATGAAGTACATGTCAAGTTTCTACTGAATTATTAAGTACCAGTAACAAAGCAACCCAAATCAAGGAAAGGAAAAGAAGTGATTAACAGGAAATAGGGTCCTACTCATGGTTCTGCCACATAGGGTCTGCACATCCTTAGGTACATTACTTCCTCTCTCTAGGGCTTGGTTTCCCCGTCTATAACATGAAGCATTTGGCCTGGATTATCCTTCGGTTCCTTTCAAACTTTAAAATCATAAGACAGTATCACTTTCTACCTCCTAATCTATACACAATGACTGTGCACCCCTGACAGAATCATTAAACTAGAGTTTTCTCATTTCCATGCTTCCAATTTTTGTCTCAATGCTTAACTTAAGCTAATAGAAACAATATCAGATTTAAACAAATTACCACACATTTACATCATAAAAATAAAAATATTGTTTTTCCTTCTAAAAAAATGGTACATGTGCAGAATACGCAGGTTTGTTACATAGGTATACGTGTGCAATGGTGGTTTGTCGCACCTATTGACCCGTCCTCTAAGTTCCCTCCCCTCACCCCCCACCCACAACAGGCCCTGGTGTGTGTTCTTCCCCTCTTGGTGTCCATGTGCTCTCACTGTTCAACTCATTATGAGTGAGAACATGTGGTGTTTGGTTTTCTGTTCCTGTGTTAGTTTGCTAAGGATGAATCCTTTCAGATTCATCCATGTCCCAGAAAAAAACATGATCTCATTCCTTTTTATGGCTGCATAGTATTCCATGGTGTATATATATCACATTTTCTTTATCTAGTCTATCACTGATGGTCATTTGGGTTGGTTCCATGTCTTTGCTATTGTAAATAGTGCTGCAATAAACATACACGTGCATGTGTCTTTATGGAATGATTTATATTCCTTTGGTTATATACCCAGTAATGGGATTGCTGGGTCAAATGGTATTTCTGGTTCTAGATCCTTGAGGAATAACCATACTGTCTTCCACAGTGGTTGAACTAATTTACATTCCCACCTATTTTGTACAATAGCACAAAAGTGTTCCTATTTCTCCACAGCCTTGCCAGCATCTTTTGTTTCCTGACTTTTTAATAATCACCATTCTGACTGGTGTGAGATGGTATCTCACTGTGGTTATGATGTGCATTTCTCTGATGATCAGTGATGTTGAGTTTTTTATCGTGTGTTTTTTGCTCACAAAAATATCTTTTTTTTTTTTTTTTGAGACAGAGTCTCACTCTTGTCACCTAGACTGGAGTGCAGTGGCACGATCTTGGCTCACTGCAACCTTTGCCTCCTGGGTTCAAGCAATTCTCCTGTCTCAACCTCCTGAGTAGCTGGGATTACAGGTGCCCACCACCACACCCGGCTAATTTTTTGTATTTTTTTTTTTTTAAGTACAGAAGGGGTTTCACCATGTTGTCCAGGCTGGTCTTGAACTCCCGACCTCAAGTAATCCACCCACCTCAGACTCCCAAATTGCTGGGATTACAGGCATGAGCCACCAAGCCCGGCCTTAAATGTCCTCTTTTGAGAAGTGTCTGTTCATATCCTTTGCGTAGATGGGGTTGTTCTTTTTTTTTTTTCCTTGTAAACCTGTTTAAGTTCCTTGTGAATTCTGAATATTAGACCAAACATACTGTCTTAAATTCAGCATAATTACTAGCTTTTGCCTAATATACCTGATAAGTCAGGCAAGAAATATAAGTATATTTACTTTCCTTTGTAGCATTAAAGATTTTCTTAGCACAGGCTATTTGACATATAAGTGCCAAATGGAAAAGGCAAAAAATGGCGAGGCCTGCAGAGCTAGCAGACTGTAGGTCCTTAATATTTGTAAGCTGAAAGAACAAATGTATCCATAATAGTAACGATTTTCTTGTTTAGGATTTTTTTTAGTGTCAATCCAGGAATGTTACAGAAACACTTGAAGCACCAACAGTGACCAAGAATGTGGATGGGTGTTAACAATCACAGTCATGGCCAGGCGTGATGGCTCATGCCTATAATCCCAGCACTTTGGGAGGCTGAGAGGGGTGGATCAGTTGAAGGTCAGGAGTTCGAGACCAGCCTGGCCAACAGGGTGAAACCCCATCTCTACTAAAAATATAAAAAATTAGCCAGGTGTGGTGGCAGGCACTTGTAATCCCAGCTATTTGGGAGGCTGAGGCAAGAGAATCACTTGAACCCAGGAGGCGGAGGTTGCAGTGAGCCAAGATTGCATCATTGCACTCCAGCCCAGGTAACAAGAGTGAAACTTCATCTCAAAAAAAAAAAAAAAAAAAAAAATCACAGTCATTTGGCCAGGCGCGGTGGCTCATGCCTGTAATCCCAGCACTTTGGGTGGCTGAGGCAGGTGGATCATTTGAGGTCAGGAGTTCGAGACCAGCCTGGCCAACATGGTAAAATCCCATCTCTACTAAAAAAAATACAAAAATTAGCCAAACGTGGTGGTGGGAGCCTGTAGTCCCAGCTACTCAGGAGGCTGAGGCAGGAGAATTGCTTGAACCTGGGAGGCAGAGGTGGCAGTGAGCTGAGATCACGCCATTACACTCCAATCTGGGTGAAAGAGACTCTATCTTAAAAAAAGAAAAAATGGTGATTACAGTTGTCATTTATAACCATGCTTTTGAGATCAATACTGAACTAATGGAAGAAATATGAATACTAATACCTTCCAGCCACTTGTGGAAGCCCATTTGAGATCAGAACAACACTGAAAACAACAGGCAATATAGGCTAGGCCATCCAGAGAATTTGGAAGAAGGGTAGAATAAAAATGAAAAGTCTGTATAAGTTGTCTTGCCAAGTATTATGGTGAAGGAAAGGGCTAACAGCATAGTTCTGGGGAGCTGCCTTCCATTGTGAGATCCTCATTAGTGTTGAAATATTAGATTTAAAAGTTCCTTTCAATCATCAAAAAGAATGGTTTAGTGCTCTAGAAATCCCCAAACTTTTCCAAAGGAGAATTTGTATTTCTCCTCAGCTAAGTAGCAATGGAGAAAGTCAATGTTCGGGTTGAAAGGTTATAAATTATTATGCAGAAAGAATGCCAGTGGCAGAGTCTAATCAAATTAATTGTTTGACACTCAGACTCAAATCCTCTGTGAGTCCTACCAGCACTACCCTGTTTAATGCCTACTAAACTTTGAAGAAACACTAGAAAACATAACATAAAGAAAACAGTTCAGTAGATGCAATTATATGAGGAAGCCAAGTTTTGTACAAACAAAACTTATAACAAGATAAACTAAAAAATATATATGTAGCCAGTACCATAAATGGTTAACATACTATTATATTCACTTTTATTGCTGTATAACAAATTGCCACAAACTCGAGAGCTTAAAACAATATTCATTTATTAGCTCGCATTTTTGTAGACCAGAAGTACAGAGAAAACTGTGCTTTCAAAGGATTAATGTAGTCATAACCATGACTATGATGAGTCCGACCCATCCTGATAATCTTCCTTTCTTAAATGTGCTATCTAATATAACCTACTCATGGAAGTAAAATCCATCAAATTTACTGCCCCAGGGATTACTCAGGGCCTGTATCCTGGTGGGGGAAGTATGGAGAATCTTGAGACACATCTTAGAATTTTGCCTGCTGCAATTATATAGGGAGATTATATAATATGTTCCAAAAATATATTTCAATATACCAAATAAAAAAGAGAAAGTGACATCGGCAAAAAGGCATGAGAAAAGCAAACCTGAGGAAATGGAATGTTTTGGAAAATAATTTCCAAAGGAAATGAAGAGTCATGAAAATGTGAGAACTCCTTAGCCTACCCATACCATTCCTGAAAATATAGGAAAAAAGATTGCTAAAAAGAAAAAACTATGCTGTGAATATACTGGCATCCTCTCGGTTTTCCTAGCACCATATAAACAACTCTAGAAGGTCAGTTTCTACATGATATCTGCCTATCTGCCTACCTGCCTGCCAATATACTTTGAGCATAAAATCCAGAAACCATATCTCATTCATCCCTCTATTCCCAGACCTTAGAACGTTATCTGCAAGTATTTGTTGAGTGCCAACTACATGACCATCACTGAGTTAGGCATCAGGACACACAGTTGTGTAATCCATGCTCTGATGTACCTTATTTCTCATAATTTTCATAAAAAGAAAAGAGTAAAAGTATCAAAAGTTCTATAGTCATTGTACATAAAGTACTAGGATCATAAGAGTCAACAGAAATTGGAGGATTGTTGCAAAGTTAAATGGGACCTTGAAAGCTGAGTAGGAATTCACTAGAAAGATAAAGCAGATAGGGAAATAGAATATTGTTGGGGAGGATAGGAAGTAAAGAATATACTATGTAGCCACATAAAATTATAAGCTGTAATTATTATTATTATTTTTTTTTTTTGAGACAGAGTCTTGCTCTGTCGCCAGGCTGGAGTGCAGTGGCATGATCTTGGCTCACTACAACCTCTGCCTACCGGGTTCAAGTGATTCTCCTGCCTCAGCCTCCCAAGTAGCTGGCACTACAAGTGTATGACACTACACCTGGCTAATTTTTATATTTTTAGTAGATATGGGGTTTCACCATATTGCCCAGGATGGTCCGGATCTCTTGACCTCATGATCCAACTGCGTCAGCCTCCCAAAGTGCTGGGATTACAGGCATGAGTCACCGTGCCCGGCCTAAATACTACATTAAAAATGTTAATATTAAGTAGAAAACTCAGTATACCACATCAGATCTGGGTTCTAAGTCATAAAAATGCAAACAAAAAAGTATATAAATTCATAGAGACGAACAGGAAAAAATCAACACAGTGTGCTTGAAGGTGGAGTAATCAGTAATTTATTTCTTCTTACTTTATTTACATTATTATGTTTATAATATCATCTGTGTTTCCAAAGAAATTTTAAATAAAAAGAAAAAAATTGCATTAAAAAATAAATAAATCCACCAGTTAGGACAGCCCTGTTGATACAAAGTAGAAAACCTCTACGTCTAAATCTATTTACCACCATTCTAACTAAAAGTCTTGATTATAGGAAGCAGCTTACTCAACCATTCATTAATTCCGCAAACACTTCTTGAGTACCAACAATGGGCCAGATATGATAAAGAGCACTGGAGATACATAAATGGATAACACAGTCTCTGCCCTCAGAAAGCTTTTCTTCTGTTAAATCACCATAGTGAGAGGAATATATTATTTGGTAAATGCATTTTAATAATAGCTGATTAGACAAAAATTGCATTTTAATAATAGCCAAGAAGATAAGACCCTCTAAATAATAGTTCACTTTATGAGTGGAGGCCTCCGTTTGACAGAATGCATAGAATTGCTTCCTACCTCAAGTATACCAATTACAACAGGGTCAAAATCTATCATTGCTGCCAAGTAATTATCTTTCCAAGATTCATGAATCAGCCCCATCTGATTCTCAAATTACATCAGTTCTATCACAATGCAGGGCAGATCTAATATCTCGGCTTACTGACAGGGAGCTTTTTTCTCATGTGAAGGATAATGTCTGAATGCCCAATAATTCCAACTGAAGTTTACTTACTGGATCTCAAGTTTCATAAGGAAAATTAGAATCACTATAATTTGTGTATTTCTGTCTTATTTTATTTTGCTTTTTTTTTTTTTTTTTGGTCCTCCTTTATTCTCAGGTTTTACCATTTATGGCCATTTACATAAATGGCCATTTATGTAGCCAGTATAGAAAAAATACACAAATCTCAATTTCACTCTTAAAGTCTTGAAACTATTGGAAGCAGAATTAAAAGCAGTATGAACTTCTAATTGGTGAACACACACTGCCTCCGTCAGCAACCAAAATAGTTTTTAGACCAAAAGGTGTCTCTTCCAAGCTGCAAGCCATTGGAAGAAACAAAAGTTAAACGAAGGAAAAACAAGAAAGCCTAACCTAAAAAGACAAGATTTCTCACTGTCTTCTTCATCCAAGATAAGTCTAGCTTGAGGATTTTTTATACAGGATCCTCACATTTCACTAAACGGCATAGTAGGGGTTTTACTGTCTGCCATTTGCATAGTACATGGGACACTTTATTAAATACTGAGGAGTAACAAATAGTTTAGTAAACCAGAAATGTTATAAAGCACATTGGGTCTATTTAGGGTTATCCCCATTTTGTTTTATATATTTTTCCTATTACTATTATCATCATCACAGTGACGGTGATGGTAATAGGAAAAACACAAACAGAGGAAAACTCCGAATTGATCCATTGTGCTTTATCATCATCATTATCTCCCTCTGGGTGATTCCAATACCCACTAAACCTTTGACACAACCATTGCCCTAGCAGGAAAAGAGAAAATCAAACAATGCCCTGCCATGTTTTTCTTTTGGCTTGATTCCCAAGGGCTAGTACTGGAGTCAGTGACCATTTCCCTTTAAAGGTAAAAATGAAAGGACAGTTTCTAAAATGACAAGGTTGTAGGTCTGCAATATGCTCCAGGGAAAAATGCCAAGGACTCAGAGAGGGGATCTGAGAAGGATGCCAGGATGATCCAACACTGAGCCCCTCTAGATTATGAAGATATTACTTTAATAAGCCTGGTCATAAGAATGATAGGCACAATTTTTCCTGACATACCCAATCAATGACACTGTTATGCCAGTTTGTAGTTTTCTGTCATCTCAATTATTTTTCACTGACTTAAATTCTTTTTGAAAATGCTTCAGAGTTTGAGAAATTATAAGAAATTCCCTGGTGTCCCTTCCTGCAGTTATATCATAGGTCTTACTGATCTTGTGCCCCATTCCTCGTTTCTCAAAATTCCTTCTTAGAAATGATTTGTTACCACCTTCCTCAATCTTCTTATAAAATATAACAGTTCATGTCAAGGTGCAACTAATCCTCCTCTAACACTTCATCCCTGTCACCCTCTCAGAGCTACAGATGCCTAAAGAAGATGACATAAAAGGGGGAGGCTACTATCTATAGACTTTGGACAATCAATCACTCTGTGATCTTTTATTGTATTCTTTTGTTGTCATTTTCTACAGGACACATTTGCTTTTCAAGGACCAATATTCAATTTAACTTTCTATGCACTATAAATCAAGTCTTTAAAAAGTGGAGAAAATGTGTTTCTGGTTTTGAAGTTATTTTAAGCTATAGCCAGGTCCTAAGCCAAGCCCACTTAATTAGACTCATCCTTGGGAATTCCAGAGTCAGAGTGTGAACTGTGAGAGGCAGGTTGCATTTTGTCCTTATTGTCAAGGAAATTGCTTTAGTACTTTTACATAAGATAATGAGCTGTAAATCAGACTAATTAGAGAATTTGTAAATACTCAGAAGATATACATTTGTGAGCTTTAAGGAAATAATTTCTTCTCTTCATTATGTGTTGCTACGAAATGCTTAAAACATGTCTGAGATCAGTGATTTTTCTATACCTAAAGATAGAATTATATTCACAGGATTATCTATTATAGTAGTTATTTCACTAATGAATTAGGATTAACAATTTCTCCATTTAATTTATAAATCTTAATGAATAAATAAACCTTAGTTCACCTCCATGAACACACCATCAAATGCTAGCAGAATCCAAATATTTTAAGAAGGAATTGGATAAACACAAAGGGAATCATAGAGAAACCTGGCTTATGCATTTAAAATAATTTATTTCCAAATTTCCTCACAAAGCTTAAGCAGGTCTCTTCAACCCAGTGGTACTGGACATGTTTCAGAATTAATTTCCACCTGGAAACCCACGGGATGAGAATTCTAACTGTGTGATAAATTAAGTTGCCAAACGAACTGGATTAGCGATCAGTGAAATTGCCTGATAAGCTGTCAGATCCATTTTGAACTGGGATTCATCCTCTTTCTCCACCTGTTCATTAAGCTCCAAGTTCATGGCAACTCCAGTGACTGATTGCACACTAACAAGCTATTTATGTACAGAGATGTAGCTAAGCCTATACATTCCTATACTTATATATTCAGTTAAACATAATTCTCTGATAATTTATTCTGTTCATAATCCCAATGTAGAAAAATATACATCTAACCTGAAGTTTAATTTTGGACATGACAGAAATGTGATGTGTCATAAAATTAAAACTTAACAAAGCAAATCATACCGCACCTCAAGGTCAAAAGAAACTGGGGAAATTTCATGCCATAAATTTGCTTCAAATTTACAAAATTAAAATGAGTAGTGAAAAAGCTGCTGCCTTTGTACTACAGTATGTAAAAATAAAATATTTATTTCTGTTCTTATTCTAAAGCAAATATGGGGTGCTTCTATAACTAAAAAGGCAAACTAGAGAAGAATGTTGAAAAATAATTCTCAACCTTTCCTTATCAAAATGGCCAAATCTTCCTTTACACAACACCAAGTTTAATAAACCACTATCATTCAAAATACACCAAATTTGGACTACAAATAAGAATATTGTTCTTAATCAAGTATCTTTTTAAAGATACAGAACTCACATCATAAAAGAACTATTCACCCAGACACAAAGGTAATAAATCAGTAAGTTCTTCTGAAACTCCTAAAGTTGTATAGATCTATATTTCATGAAAATATAAGGATGTCTATTATCTACTGATAAGCTATTTTACTTCACTACTCTTTCTGGCGCCTAATGTTTATGGAAATTAAAGATTGGAGGCTGGGCGCGGTGGCTCACGCCTGTAATCCCAGCACTTCGGGAGGCCGAGAAGGGTGGATCACAAGGTTGGGAGATAAAGACCATCCTGGCCAACATGGTGAAACCCCATCTCCACTAAAAATATTTTTAAAATTAGCCGAGCGTGGTGGCTGGCGCCTGTAGTCCCAGCTACTCGGGAGGCTGAGGCAGGAGAATGGCATGAACCCTGAGAGGCAGAGCTTGCAGTGAGCCAAGATTGCGCCACTGCACTCCAGCCTGGGCAACAGAGCAAGACTCCATCTCAACAACAACAACAACAACAACAACAAAAATTGGAATTCAATAATCAATGTCATTTTTCTAGAAAGATTAAGTCAAAACATGGCCAAATGTGTGCAATTATATTAAGACAATAGGAGAGAATGAATACCATCCAGTTTTTTAACAATCTACAAAGGTAGCAGCTGCCTAAAAGTCACAAATAAAAAAGTAAAAAATAATATTTAGAAATTAAGTTGACCTGTATATGTAACAAATAAAGCATACATTTCTTTCAACTAAAATTAACAAAACTATACATCAAAAATTTTTCAATGTTAATGTTTTTATTTTTTAATTTTTGTGGGTACATAGATGTATACATTTATGGAGTACATGAAATATGTTAATGCAGGAATGCAATGCGTAATAATCACATCATAGAAAATGGGGTATCCATCCCCTGAAGCATTTATCCTTTGTGTTACAAAAAATCAAATTACACTGTTATTTTTAAATGTGCCACTAAATTATTGACTATAGTCACTCTGTTATGCTATCAAAACTAGCCCTAGTTCATTCTTTTTAACTATTTTTTGTGCCCATTAACCATCCCCACTTACCCTCCAATCCCCCACTACCCTTCCCAGCCTCTAGTAGCCATCCTTCTACTCTCTATCTCCATGAATTCAATTGTTTTGATTTTTTTAGCTCCCACAAGTGAGAATATGTGAAGTTTGTCTTTCTGTCCCTGACTTATTTCATTTGATATGATGATTTCCAGTTCCATCCATGTTGTTATAAATGACTGGATCTCATTCTTTTTTATGGCTGAACAGTACTCTATTGTGTGTATGTACCTACCATATTTTCTTTATCCATTCATCTCCTGATGGGCACTTAGGCTGCTTCCAAATCTTAGCTATTGTGAACAGTGCTGCAACAAACATAGACGTGCAGATATCTCTTCAATATACCGATTTCCTTTCTTTCAGTTATATACCCAACAGTGGGATTGCTGGATGATTGTAGCTCTATTTTTAGTTTTTTGAGGAACCAAACTGTTCTACAGTGATTGCACTAGCTTACATTCCCATCAACAGTGCACAAAGGCTCCCTTTTCTCCACATCCTCTCCAGCATTTATTATTGCCTGTCTTTTGGATATAAGCCTTTTTTAATGGAGTCTCGCTCACCTGCCCAGGCTGGAGTGCAGTGGCACAATCTCTGCTCACTGCAAGCTCCGTCTCCTGGGTTCACGCCATTCTCCTCCCTCAGCCTCCCAAGTAGCTGGGACTACAGGCGCCAGCCACTACGCCCGGCTAATTTTTTTGTATTTTCAGTAGAGACAGGGTTTCACTGTGTTAGCCAGAATGGTCTCCCTCTCCTGACCTCGTGATCCGCCCTTCTCAGCCTCCCAAAGAGCTGGCATTATAGGCATGAGCCACCACGCCCAGCCAAATATAAGTCATTTTAACTGGGCTGAGATGATATCTTATTGCAGTTTTGATGTGCATTTCTCTGATGATCAGTGATGCTGAACACCTTTTCATATGCCCGTTTGACATTCGTATGTCTTCTTTTGAGAAATGTCTATTCACATCTTTGGCCCATTTTTAGTGAGATTATTAGATTTTTTTCCTATGAAGTTGTTTGAGCTCCTTATATATTCTGGTTATTAATCCTTTGTTAGATGAGTAGTTTGCAAATATTTTCACCCACTCTGTGGGTTGTCTCTTCACTTTGTTGTTTCATTCACTGTGCAGAAGCTTTTTAACTTGATATGATCCCATATTTGTACATGTTTGCTTTGGTTGCTTGTGCTTGTGAAGTATTACTCAGGAAAATTTTGCCCAGACCAATATCCTGGAGAGTTTCCCCAATGTTTTCTTGTAATAGTTTCATAGTTAGATTTAAGTCTTTAATCCATTTTGGTTTGACTTTTGTATATGATGAGATATAGGTCTAGTTTCATTCTTCAGCATATGGATATCCAGTTTTTCCCAGCATCAATTTTTGAAGAGATTGTCTTTTCCCCAATGTATGTTCTTGGCAACTTTGTTGAAAATGAGTTCATTGTAGGTGTATGGATTTGTTTCTGGACTCTCTGTTCCATTAGTCTATGTGTGTGTGTGTCTGTGTGTATCTGAAAAAGAGTTTTAAAACTTTCATGCTTCCATAATTTCACTTGAAGGGAATGTCTTCCAAGGGAATGATCACAGATTTCTACAAAGATTTATGTGCTAGGATGTTTGTCACTGCCTGTTTATAACAGTAAAAAACTTAAAATAATTTAAATTTCCAATAATGAAGGGATGATTAAATAAATTAAAATTCATGTATATGATTGAATATCATGTAGCTATTTAAAATTACATATAAAAAGTATTGTATTTATAAACAAAAAATTAAGCAGTGATCAAATTTTAAAATGTACTGTTGCACCAGTTTTGTAAAAAAAAAACAAAATACATCTATGCAATGAAAATAAAATAACCAGAAGCATAAACACTGACCTTTAACAAACAATGATATATATTTACAAACATTAGAGATGAAGTTCTGTTATTCTATTTTACATTCTTCCTATCTTAAGTATTCATGTGTATTCCTTTTATAATCAGACTGAAAAAAAAAAACTGTTCTCTTTTTTAAAAAATCTAGTTGACCAGTATGTATAACAAACAAAATATAAGTTTCCCTAAGTGCACTGAAGAATTCTCAAAGAGAGAAGACAATCTCTAAAAACATGGAACAAATGCCTAAGTAGCTGCTACCACTTTCCCTTGCATTTTTTAGTCTCAAAGACTAAAAGAAAGTCTCTGGAAGACTTTGTTACTATTTAACTTCAGAAGAGATTCCTTTAAAAATAGGGATAGCAGGGCTCAAATTAGGAAAAGAAAAAAATAAACTCAGAAGGGAATTTCTTGTCAACTCTCCATGTCCCTGGCAATTATTTTCTCTTGAGAATTATCTTCTAATTCTTTGAAGGATTTAATGCTTAGTTTGACTGCACAAATTCCTTCAGAAAAAAAAAGTTATAGATTAGAAAACAAAGTGATAAGTCAGATTACAGAAAAAGACACTGGGATGCAGAGCTAAATAACAACAAAAAATGACAATTTAGCACATTACAAAGGCTCGTGTTCATTTATTCTTTCACTCCATCCTCATAGAAATGCTGTTTTCTGTCTATCCCCACACTATTTTTAAAAAGACACTGAGCTCCTAATAACTAGAAGCTCAAATGTGAAGCTAAAACCAGTGTAGAGTCCACTTCAAAAAAAAAAAGTTCTTCCCCATCTTATAGCCCTATCCCCATTCTATATCCTATATCCCCAAATATTCCCATCCCCATCCTATATCCCCATATATCATATATCCCCATCCCCATCCTATATCATATATTCCCATCCCCATCACCTACTCAAACATATCCCACAGATTGACTAAATGACAGCTATCAACAGTGGTGATCTGGACAATTTCCAGCAAGTTCTGGCATAGCAGAGGAGGGAAAACAAAAGAAGGGAATGATGTGCAGTCATTTTTTTCCCTTTGCCTAAGTTTGAATGGACATTGGGTTGAATCTGCAGAGAGAGGCAGGAGGTGATTTCTGAATATTATTGTTTCTATGCTAAGAACTATTGCTCCCCCAAACTTCAACAATATCATTCCATAAGTAGATTGTAGCCAGCTATTGTTAATTTAGATGGTTATCCCAAATTAAGAAGTCTGAAATTTCAGTAACTTTATAATTAACAGTTTTAATAATGAATTTCTCAACAGGCTCTTGAGTCCCACCGAGTTCTTCAGAAGCAATGAAAAGTACTCATTAAGGCCGGCTGCAGTCGCTCACACCTGTAATCCCAGCACTTTGGGAGGCTGAGGTGGGCGGATCACGAGGTCAGGAGATCGAGACCATCCTGGCTAACAGGATGAAACCCCATCTCTACTAATACAAAAATTAGCCGGGCATAGTGGCACACACCTGTAGTCCCAGCTACTCAGGAGGCTGAGGCAGGAGAATCACTTGAACCCAGGAGGCAGAGGTTGCAGTGAGCCGAGATGATGCCACTGCACACTCCAGCCTGGATGACAGAGTGAGACTCCGTCTCCAAAAAAAAAAAAAAGGCTCATTAAAAGACATCTAAATTATTTTAAAGAAAAAAAGCAATATGAAAAAGTATGAACTTAAGTGCTCAGTCAACAAGAAGAAAAAAACGCAAAAGGTTTAAAGAAATCATGCAGAGAAATTGATGTTTTATTTTGTCTATTTGCTTAAAAACTCAAAATAACATGGAATAAATGCCGAAGCAGCTATTGCCACTTCCCTCACATTTTTTTTCTTTTAGTCTCTCTTAAAGACCAAAAGAAAGCTCCTGGAAGACTATGTTACTACAATATTTAACTCCAGGAAATAGAGCCTTAAAAGCAGAGACACCGGTGTCAAAAATAGATGAGGTGGGTTTTTCTGTTTAAATTTTATTTTGTCTTTGCTTATAAACACAAAATAACCATTTCATTGTGATTAATACTTTGACTTCATTTCAACTTTCCTCACAGGCATATTCTCTAATAAGGACCTAAATGTTCTGTAGTTGGAAACTTAGGCTTCCTTACAATTAGCTAAATTTAAAAGGAAATTGACAACAAAAGTCCCAATCTATCAACTGTAAACTTACATATTTACACTTTTGTATTTATTAAGATAACTCTTTGATGACAATTTCCACTAGGTTGTAAACTCAGGAGCTTAGATTATATCTGTTTTTCTCATCATTTTATCTCTCATATTTAAAATAATGCCTGTCATGTAGTAGGTACTTAATAAATATTTATTGAATCGCAAAATACTATAGTCATTCCCAATAAAATCAGGAATAATCAAGAATGCCTTATGATAACTAATTTAATATTGTTGCCAATGCAATAAAAAGGGCAGAAAAGCAGTGTGCATACAAATGTATATGCCTAGAAAACCCAAGGGAACCAACTCAAAAGTTTTTATAATTAACTTCAGTAAGGTGGACAATTATTAAATTGATTATATTACCCAAAGTAATCAGATAAAATAAATTTAAAAAAGACACCATTCATAATACCAAAAAAAGTTCAAACTTTCTAAGATAAAGCAACTGTGTGAGTCTCATATGAAGAAAACTATAAAGTTTTACTGACAAATATCGTGGGGAAAAGATTAAACAAATCTAACAACCAGTCACAGTCCTAGATGGTAGACAATATGGTAAAGATGTCAAAACTCTTGAACTAACTTAAGTTGCCAATCAAAAATCCATGACTATTTTTGGGTTTTCTTTGTGGTGATGCTGTTTTTGTTTTGTGTCTTGATATTGAACCTGATAAAATGATTCTAAAATGTATCCGTAGAACAAAAGGACTAGAATAGACAAGAAATGTTTGAAAAGGCAGACAAATGGCAGAGATTGGGGAAGCAGTTACTGCATCCAAAATGAAGTATATATGTGAAAATCACAATAACTTAAAAATTAATACTGCTACCTCACACCTTTCATAAGCCCAAATTCTAGATGGAGTTTAATGTAAGTCCAGAGAACTATCAGAAAATTAGAGGAGGGGCCAGGCACGGTGGCTCACGCTTGTAATCCCAGCACTTTGGGAGGCTGAGGTGGGCAGATCACCTGAGGTCAGGAGTTCGAGACCAGCCTGATCAACATGGAGAAACCCCATCGCTACTAGAAATACAAAATTAGCCAGGCATGTTGGCACATGTCTGTAATCCCAGCTACTCAGGAGGCTGAGGCAGGAGAATTGCTTGAACCCGGGAGGCAGAGGTTGTGGTGAGCCGAGATGGCGCCACTGTACTCCAGCCTGGGCAACAAGAGCGAAACTCCAACTCAAGAAAAAGAAAGAAAAGTAAAGAAAATTAGAGGAAAATATAAGGGACTATCTAAACTTTAGGTTGGGAAAACCATCTTAAATTCAATACCAAAGAAAGAAACAAATAAGAAAAAGACTGAAGAATTTGGTAACATGAATATGTGTAAATGTCTGAAGATAAACTCATACTATAAACACATTTGAAAAGTAAATGTCAAACTCAAAGAAAATGCAGTATTACCAGTCAACATGGCAAAGGTTTACTATTGTTAATACATAATAAGCTTTTCCCCAATTAAGAAAAGATAAATAACCAATAAGAAATCTGGGCAGCAATATGACCATAAAATTTTTTTTACAATGCAAACAGCCAATAAACATAAAGAAGAAAAGCATTCAATATCACTAACAATGAAAGAAATTGGATCATTAATAACTATCAAATTATTTTGTAATGATATAACCTAGTATTTACAAGAATTTCCACTTACATATCGCTCTTGGGAAAGCATATCATAACATTCTTGTAATGGATCTCAAAATCATTTAAATAAAAATATTATAGCTTTTCATCCAGTAATTCCTTCTGAGTAATATATTTTGAAGAAATAATCAGAGATACTTACAAAGATTTAGGTACAAAGACCATCATTATAGCTTTATTTGAGAAATTAGAAATAACCATTTAAAATCATGTTCTTAACATAAAAGGATACAGAAAATGACTGACCTACATAAGTGAGAAAAAAGCAAGTTACTATATAGCACATATAGTATTACTGCAAAATGTACTATTTATAGCTCTCTATACATGCATTTTAAAGATTATAAGGATGTAAAACAATTATTAATAGTGGTTATCACTGGATAGTAAAATTTGACACATTTTACTTCTTTATACTAGTCTATATTTTCTATCAATAAACATGCATCAGTTTTATACCTGGAAAAAAATTAATGTGATACATCTTTAGATTATTAATACTATAAGATATTAGATGAATATTACCTATTAATAAGGTATATCTATGATACAAAAGCAAACTATTAATATCAACCTATTTTGAATGTGGCTGTAAGATTATATTGCAGGATTTTAAAATATCTATGTTCAACAAAAGGACAGGCTTTATGGAATATTTCACATATGGAAATAGACTTTAGGAGACATTTTTCTAAAATTACCTTTTATGCCAAATGCAGGTTTGAGAATATCATTCCAAAAACTTTTTTCCCTTTGTCTTCCCATATGATGAAGGGTTAATAGTAATAGTAATAATAGTAGTAGTAGTACTTTTATAATAACATTGGTTTATTTTTTCCTAAGTGTTGCCATCTATGGGAGAAAAATTAATACATTTATATTTTCATGAACTCAATAGGAACTACATAAAACAACCTCATCTTCTTATCCTTGGCCATATGACAATAACATTTACATTTTTTATTTCTTCACTTACAAAGGCTGGCTTAACATGGATTGTTAGCTACAAACTGCTATCAAATTTGATTTATCATGGTATATCTTACAAATTAATGAAAATATTAACAGTTGACCTAATTTATGCACTATTTTTAAAAACAAAATAAGTGTTGACAAGGATATAGAGTAATAAGAAGTCTCATACACTGCTACTGGAAGTATAAAGTGAAAACCATACAACAGTGTCTACTAAACCACACAACAGTGTCTACTAAGGTTAAATATGCATATATCCTATGATTTTACAGTTAATATCCCAGATATAGATCCAACACAAATATATAGATATGTATTTACAAAAATAGCACACAAAAATGTGTTACCATGTTCACTGCAGTACTAAAACACCCAGACTAAAAACTACTTAAACGCTCATCAACAGTAGATAGGATATATAAGTTGTGACATATTTATACAATGAAATATTACATAAAAATGATAACGAATGATCTACATCTATAACCAACGGTATGTATCAATGTTGCAAGCATAATGGTGAACAAAAACAGCCAAACACTAAAGAATATATATAGGTCAATTTACCTAAAATACAAAAACAGGAAACAGTTTTGTATTTACTACAAGTCAAGATAGTAAATACACTTCACTATATTCATTACCAGGGATGCCAAGAGGGTTTCTGGGGTACTGGTAACATTCTGCTGCTTTTTTTTTGCTTTTTTTTTTTTTTTTTTTGAGATGGAGTGTCACTCTGTCACCCAGGCTGGAGTGCACTGGCATGATCTTGACTCACTGCAACCTGCGCCTCCTGGGTTCAAGTGATTCTCCTGCCTCAGCCTTCTGAGTAGCTGGGATTACAGGTACGGACCACCACGCCTGGCTAATTTTTGTATTTTTAGTAGAGATGGGGTTTCACCATGTTGGTCAGGCTGGTCTTGAACTCCTGACCTTGTGATCCGCCTGCCTCGGAGTGTTGAGATTACAGGCGTGAGCACCTGGCCACATTCTGCTTATCTGGATGCTATTACACAGGTGTGACAGTTTGTCAAAATTTATTAAGCTATATATTTCTGTGTGTGTGTTTGGATCTATTACTGCTCAACAGAAAGTTAAGAGAAAAAATATATAACACAAAAACTTTGTGAAAAGTCAAAAAACTTTGATGCTTTGCTAGTAGAGATGAAATTTCAAATTCAATCAAGTAGTTGCTGTAAATTCTGTCCTAAAATATTTCAGAGAGTAAATTAACCTCATTTCCCCAATAACTTAAATTCTAACTTCAAATACGCCTTATTTCATTTCAGTTTTACAGAACAAATACATAAAAATAACATTTATTTTAAGCAAGTAGAGGTGAATAAAACATTTCTAATAAGTACCATTTATTTCCTCCTGTGCAGTCCTAATATGTTATTTACCTATCTAAAAATTCATATATTCTACATCAATTATTCTTAATCAAATTATGCTCAGCTATTAAATGGTTATCTATATAATTTTATGACATCATCTCAATTTTTGACACAAGTATGACATTCACAAGTAATGTAGTAAAAACACATTGTTAACGTACACTAAAACCATTCTTTTCCTTGGTCAATGGTTCATACAAATTACAAGAATGTCATAGAAACTTGACTTTTATTATAAAACTTCAGAATGGAACAACTTTTCCTAAATGTAAGTCAAGTAAATACTGTCACAGCTAAAGTTGAAGGACACAGAATAAACCCTGTTAGTTGGCCTTACATATATCTTTGCACAGGACTTGAAAAACACCCATAATTACCTTATAACATTTATATAAAATTTTTTCCAATATTAAAACTAAGCAGTATAATTCTGCTACCATTTACTGATGTGTCCATACATAAGGCACTGTGTGAAGTACTTTGTATCTCTTTACATGGCCATCATTTCTTTAGATTTTCACAATAGCCCTGTGAAATAGGCCCTACCACAGGTTGAACATCCCTAGTCCAAAAATCCAATGTCTGCAATGCTCTAATATCCGAAAGCTTTTAAGTGCTAATATGACACCACGAGTGGAAAATTCAACACCTGACATATTTGCTTTCTGACAGTTTAACATACACAGACTTTGTTTACTGTACAAAACTATTCTAAAATATTGTATAAAAAATACCTTCAGGCTACATGTATAAGGTGTATATGAACACAAATGAATTTCATGTTTAGACTTGGGTCCCATCCCCAAGATTTCTCATTATGTATATGCAAATATTCCAAAATCAAAAAAAAAAAAATCTGAAACACTTCTAGCATTTTGGATAAGAAATATTCAACCTATATTATCTCCATTTTGCTGATGAGAAAACTGAGATTCAGAAAGGTTAAATAAGTTGTCAGAGTTATTTGGCCAGGAAGTTGAATAGGCATACTTAAAATAATGATTGATCTGACTTCAAGTCCTCTATAATTAATCACAACATAAAATATGCCTCTCCTTGTAGTATGGGGTAGGAAGAGCTAAAATAAACAAATCAACTTTCTTCACTTTCCATTTTTAAAAATTACTTGTCTGACAAACCGAATTAATTTTTGGCTACAACCAACCGATTACAGTCAGAAAGTTATCATCACTTTTTCATAACACAGCCTGCAATCTATCTTCTCCAAAATATTTTTCTGTGATTGTGGCACAGAACAAGTAAAATTGTCTCTAATGACACCCTGAACCATAAATCAGATGGATGTATTTACCACCAAGCTCTAGCAAAGACCAAAGCTCTTTGACCAATGGGTTTGGTATAAGATTATACAAGGACCTAGTCACTGTAAACAGATAATCCTACATGTAGCTACATTAAGATGGCGGGCCTGTTTAATGAACCCTTAAATTATAGTAAATACCTGCTACCCATAATATTAGTAGTGCTTGGGGAAATAAAGGAAATATTGGGCTGTTCTAAGTGTGGGGTGAAGCCTGCAGTGAAGACAGAGAAGACAGTAATGGCAAGAAATAAGGAGGCAAATGTGGCCATCGGAAATTTACTAGAACCATATTACAGAGAAAGAAGTGATCATGAAAATGTAAGCGTCCTGAAAACAAATCCTCAGAAATCTGGGAAAGGGACTAAACTTCCCATGGGCAAAGTTTGTGTGTAAATGTCAAGAAAGGAGAAAGACAGGAGGCAAAAGATTAGTAGATGCATCTGTTATCCTCTCTCAAAACAAAATTTAGGACATGCAATGTTAAGATAAGGGACCAAGTATGTTCTTAGCTCTATGGCTCAAACAACAAGGTAAGGAACTAATAAAATCCCTGACCATATTGCATATATGCAAAGAGTGTTTTTAAAAGTAGCCAGCTGCTGTGGCTCACACCTGCAATCCTTTTTGGAGGCCGAGACGGGCGGATCACTTGAGGTCAGGAGTTTGAGACCAGTGTGGCCAACATGGCAAAACACCATCTCCACTAAAAATACAAAAAAGTTAGCCAGGTGTGGTACCACCCGCCTGTAAGCCCAGCTACTCAGGAAGCTGAGGCATGAGAATCACTTGAACTGGGGAGGAGGATGTTGTGGTGAGCAGAGATTGTGCCACTGCACTCCAGCCTGGGTGACAGAGCAATACTCTGTCTCAAGCAAACAAACAAAAAAAAAGTAAACTAACTTATATATAGGGCCTGAAAATTAATTCTCACTCAAAATTACAATTTATTCATCACAGGAATGAGATTAAAACAAATAATTTACTAACTCTCTTTGCATCCACAAAGAGTACTTGATACATACTTTATATACAATGAACTGTACCTATTCGCTTCCTTCCAGGTCTATCTCTTCTATTAGACAGAATCCATCTGTACATGGAGAAAAAAATAATCCACTCTCAGTCCAAAAGTGTGCCAATATAATTTACTAGGACCGACAGACATTTTTAACCTTAATTCACCCTTTTATTTCTACCTATCTAGACCTGATTGTAAATACATTCTCTCCTACATACTAGTAAATTAAATAGTTCAAAAAAATTTGAAGAGGAGTGATTTTATTATTTACTATTCCTGCACAGTGAGCAAGGTAACATTTTTCTTTTGCACTTAAAATATTTGGATATAATCCTTCCAAAGTTACAATGAACTGTCAAAGGGAGGTCAACTACACTTCAGTAGGCCACGTTTCCAGACCTGTTCAGACTGCCAGATAGCACTTCACTAACTGACCTATAGTCAATTCAAACAAGATGTGGTTGTTAAATTTCTAGAGAAGGACTAAAAGATGAGGTATTATTTAATAGAGATAATTACCACATACTTTTAATAAAAACTCCTGATATCACATATTGGTTGATAGTGTTCCAAGGGCCAAAAGGTCAACTAAGGAATTATCTATATTTAATACAGAGAGATGGCTTAGGATAGTATCATAGTTTCTGTGTGAAAGAATTCAACAGGAAAGATGCTAGGAACACAAGCTCTAGATCTACTTACTGGCTGTATAACCAGAGGTGAATCACTTAACCTCTCCATGGCGACATTTCTTCATCTGTTAAATTTGCCTCTTAGGTTATCATAACAATTTAGCACATTTAGCTCTCAATACCTCTTACCATTCAAATTAATAAAATTAATATGCCAACTTAATCTATGTGTTTATTCCCAGTCTCTCACTTGAGTCCCACATTTCCTATCCTCTACAGCTGCGTTTCTCACACTAGCATCTGAAGATCTTGGGGATCTTCAAGTTTCCCACAATTTTTTTTTTTAATTTTGTGATTTCATTTTGGTAAAAATCTTATAAAGCCCTTATAAGCAAATGTGTCCAAATCATTTCAGTGGCCTTCATAAGTGAACTGATATTAGATTATGTGCTACGCTAGCAGAAGTGTATGAAGCTATGGAACCCATAGTACTGACACTCATTCAAGCTTGGAAGGCTGAATGAGGGGAATCCAGGCTTCCAGTAGGAGATGAAACATCATCTGGCATGCTGAAAGACTGAGGCAGGAACTGCTAGGAAGAGAAATTCTTCAGAGAAGTAATATTTTAGGTAGAGGCAGCAGCTTGTGCAAAGCCCAAGAGGAAAAGGGGGAAAGAGAAAGTGGGTGGGAGGGAGAAAGGAGAAAAACGGTGGGGGACAGAAAAAATTGCAGGTCAGTGGCAAGAGATTGGTGGACTGGAGACTGGCATGGCAGGGATATTGAGGCAAGTCTTGTTTGACATGCTGAGTTTGCCCTTAATCTTACGGGCCATGGGGAGCAATTAAAGGTGGCTGTACAGAGAAGTAATGTAAGAAAGATCATTTTGTCTGCATCTGGAGAGTAGGTGAGGTTGCAAGTAAAGCATTCAGGAGTCTATTGCAATAGTCTAGGTAAGAAATAATGTGATTTAAATGAAGGTTATGGCTGTATAGCTAAGGAGAGGAGACTACCAAATGTGTCACTGAAGCTAAAGGAAAATTAACATTCAAGGATGAAGTAGTCAACAGTATTGTATACTATAGAGAGATCCAGGAAAATAAGGACCAAAAAAGGGCCCATTACTTCAAGAAAAAGAGGTTATGGTGACATTAGTTAGAACAGTTTTAGTGAAAACAGTTGAGCAGAAGCCAGATTAGCAGTGTCTTGATATGTCATCTGTACAAATTCAGAATTCAAGTTGTTGAAAGAACAAATACACTTTGATTCTATTTGTCTGCTCTAATCCAGTCACACTAGACTTAAGCTCTTTGAGGTTACTCCAAATCAAACTGCATTCAAACCATAATCATCCAAGAATCAACCCACCATTAAAGAGGGCAGAGTCAGAAGAAGCAACAGCTACAATTACGAGCTAGGAGGGGAAAAATCAGACTTACTTCAGCGATGTACTTAGTACAAAGTTAAAGAGTTTCATTTCTGCTTCCAGTCTCCCCCTCAAACTTAATCCTTCCCCAATTTATCCTTCACACTGCAGTCAAAGGGATCTAACACATACCCTCCCTAAAAATTTCTTCAAAAACTCCCCATCTTCTAAAAGATAAAATAATAATAATAATAATAATAAACTCAGCCCTGAAAGTGACATACAAAGCACTTCATGATCTGGCCTCTGCCTGTATTTGCTCCAAGCACACTCAGCCACATGTGGTTTCCTAAATGTAATATACACTCACCTGCTTTCTTGAGTTGTTTGCTTTTCTGTATTTGCCCATGGCACCTTGGACGTGGCTCTAATAAACACTTTATCATGCTGTATAGCAACTGTTTACTTACTTGTCTTTACCTCCACTGTTCAACCTAGTTCTTAACTCATAATAAGCACTCAATACATTTTCCTGGGGGTTTTGGGGTGTTTGTTTGTTTTTGGGGTTTTTTTGTCAAATGAATGTTTCTTACTCCTCTATGTAGGCAGCATCTGAAAATCTGTTTGTTTAACCCTAAAGAGCTAAGAATATGTACCAAAATGTCTTCAAGCATCCCCATGAGGTAACTGATTTAAAAGCGTGACTTTTCCTCAGAGTAAATACTGAATTTTTTTCTATAAAAATACTGTTTTGTGAGGCAGAATCTGAATGTCACATACAAACTAGTTCTGAAAACACCTCTTTTTTGTACAGACAGTTGTACTTTATTTAAAACAGAATCAAAGCAAAGGCCAGGCGAGGTAGCTCACACCTATAATCCCAGTACTTTGGGAGGTCTAGATAGGAGAATCGCTTGAAGCTAGGAGTTCAAGACCACCCTAGGAAACATAGCAGGACTCTGTCTCTACAAAAAAGAAAAAAGAAAAAGAAAAATTAATTAGCCAGGCATGGTGTCACGTGCTTGTAGTCCTAGCACTTGGGAGGCTGAGGCAGGAAGATCGCTGGAGCTCAGAAGCTCAAGCCTGCATTGAGCTATGATTATGCCACTGCATTCCAGCCTGAGTGACAGAGTGAGACTCCTGTCTTTAAAAAATAAGGTAAAAGAGAGTCAAACTTAAAGGACATACAGATAAGTGTCAATTATAGATTAGTAACTAGACAAATCCATATAAAAATACGTGGAATTTTGAAAACTGCTCATGAGGAAAGCAACCGCTCTAGCTTGAGCACCAGTGCTTTTCAGGGGAAAACTGGCTCTGCATAATGGAAAACCTGAATGCTAATAAACACAGAAGATATCCTCCATTTCCTCTACTAACCTGAGTTCTCTCAGAAAAGACAGCAGTAGTATGAAATCCATTCAGTAGCCATACAAAAATAAATACCACAGCTAAAATATACCAAGTACATATTTTGTGCGAGAACTGTGCTATGTATTTTTCACACATTACTTACAACATCTGTCTGATCTTAATTACTAGTATTATCCCTATTTATAGATTTAAAAAGTGAGGATTAAAGGGCTGAATAATTTGCTCAATCAAGCTGATGTCAGCAGGGCAATTTATAATTAGTACTATGAGCATAACACCAACAAGCTTTTAAAGAGTCTAGAAAAAGATAATTTAGGTTTCCAAAATATGAAAAGTACAAAATCAAAATTAATGTTAACCTAAATATCTATAAAACATGCCACTATATTAACTAATTAACTATCACCCAACCCTTAAGTATGGACTGTGTTGGATGTGGACTGTAATATATTTCAGTATATAGCAATATGATTTAGGGTGGGGCCTTAAAAAATAAAAATGCCCAAACTTCACAAATATCACTGAGACCCATTACAAAATGGCACAAGATATGAACTGATATTTCACCAAAAAGACATACAGGTGGCAAATAAGCATATGGAGAGGTGTTTGACATCATTAACCTTTAGGGAAACACCAATTAAAACCATGATGATGCTGATTCAAACAGCAGAGAAAAAAATTTAAAAACAAAAAATAAATATTAAAAACATGATTAGCTATTAATACATACCTATTACAACAGCTAAAATAAGAAATAATTACACCACCAAATGCTGGCAAGGATGTAGAAAAACTGAACCTCTCACACACTGCTGGTAAGAATGTAAAATTGTACAGCTACTACGAAAAACAGTTTAGCAGTTTCTTATAAAACTAAACATGCACTTACATGTAACCTAGTAATCACATTCTTGGATGTCTATCCCAGAGAAACAAAAATGTATGGTCACATAAAAACATGGGGGG
>NW_012112808.1:487257-508237 GCF_000951035.1 Colobus angolensis palliatus | reverse complement strand
TGACGAGTTGATGGGTGCAGCACACCAACATGGCACAAGTATACATATGTAACAAACCTGCATGTTATACACATGTACCCTCGAACTTAAAGTATAATAAAAATAAAAAATAAAAAATAAAAACATGTACATAAATGTTCATAAAAACTGTATTGGTAACAGCAAAATACTGAAAAGAATCCAAATGTCCCTCAATGGGTGAATGGTTGAACAAACTCTGGTACATCCATACAATGAACTACTACTCAACAATAAAAAGGAATGCACAATTATTGAATTGATAAATATATAAATTCATTAATTCATTAATACAATCTGAATGGCCCTCAGGGCATTATGTTTAGTGAAAAAAGGCAACCTTAAAAGATTACATGGTGTATAATTCCATTTATATGACTTTATTATTATTATTAATATTATTTTGATTGACCAATCATTGTATACGTTTATGGGGTACAATGTGATGTTTTGATATATGGTATACACAATGTGGATGATTAAGCCAAACTAATTAACACATCCATCACCTCACTTATCTATCACTTTTTACGGTGAGACATTTGAAATTTACTTCCTTAGTTATTTTGAAATATATAATACATTATTATTTATTACAGACACCCTGCTACGAGATAAATCTCAACACCTATTCCTCCTGTGTATCTAAAACTTTGTAACTTTTGATCAATAACTCCCCATTCCCTTCCTCCAATCCCCCTCCAGCCTCTGGTAACCATACTCTCTAATGTAAGTGCAATTTCTGTGGCAATGAAAGCAAAACAGACAAATGGGACAGCCTCAAACTAAAAAGCTTCTGCACAGCAAAGGAAACAATTAACAAAGTGAAGAAACAACCCACAAAATGGGAGAGAATATTTGCAAAGAATACTTCTGAAAAAGAGTTAATAGCCAAAATATATAAAGAACTTAAAGAACTCAACAGTAAGAAAACAACCCCATTAAAAATCACGCAAAGGACCTGAACAGACATTTCTCAGAAGACATACAAATGACCAACAAGTACATGAAAAAAATGCTCAGCACCACTAATCATTAGGGAAGCACAAATGGAAACCACAATGAGATATCATTTCACACCTGTTGGAATGGCTTTTGTCATGGTGAAACAGAACAAGTGTTGGTGAGAATGCAGAGAAAAGAGAACTCCTGCATGCTGTTGGGAATGTACATTAACAGAGGAAAACACCATGGAGGTTCCTCAACAAGCCAGAAATAAAACTGCCATATGATCTGTTGATTCTACTTCTAGGTATCCAAAGCAACTGAAATCAGTATGTCAAAGGGATATCGGTAGTGGCATGTTCACTGCAGCATTATTAATTACGTCTTTGTAGAATTATATTCCATTCTAAAAACGATAAAACGGTAGAGATGGAAAACAGGGAGGGAGGCAGATGGGTGGATATAAACACAAAGGTGGCAGCAAGAGGGGGTTCTTTACTTTTTTTGAGATGGAGTCTTGCTCTGTTGCCCAGGCTAGAGTGCAATGGTGCAATATCAGCTCATTGCAACCTCCACCTCCCGGGTTCAAGCGATTCTCCTGCCTCAGCCTCCAGATTAGCTGGGATTACAGGCACCTGCCACTGCACGCAGCTAATTTTTATATTTTTAAAAGAGTCAGGGTTTCATCTTCTTGGCAGGCTGGTCTTGAACTCCTGACCTCATTATCCACCCACCTCGACCTCCCAAAGTACTAGGATTACAGGCGTGAGCCACCACGCCCAGACAGCATGAGGGAGTTCTTTTATGATAATGGAATAGTTCTGTATCTAGATTGTGGTGGTGGTCACATGAATCTATGCATTAAAGAAAACTACAAAGAACTACACACACATATACACACATTCACATGAATGCAAGTTTAAAAATGGTTAAAACTTGAATAAAGTCTATAGTCTAGATAACAGTAATGTAACAGTATCAATTTTTGGTTTTTGACATTGGGTAAACACGGACATAAAAATGGCAACAATACACACTGGGGACTACTAAGGTGGAAGGAAAAGAAGGGGCAGGGGTTGAAAAAGTAACTATTGGGTACTACATTCATTACCTGGGTGACAAGATCAATCATACTCCAAACTTCAGCATTGTGAATATACCATGCAACGAGTATACAAGTACTCTCTGAATCTAAAATAAATTATTTTTTAAAATCTGCTTTTGATGTTGTACTATAGCTATATACAAAGCCACCATTGGGAGAAGTTTATACAGGGTTCACAGGACTCTGTGCTATTTTTGTCTTTTCTATCGTTATTTCAAAATAAAAAGTTTAAATAAAAAATGGTCTTGGTTATGATAACCTGAATTTTGAACCCAGGTCTGCCTAACTCTAAACTTGTGCTACCGCCCTGTGTACTATAATGCTTGCAAAATCTGTTTTATTAAAACATACTAAACATGCATAATTTCCTAGAGAGAAGAATATAATACACAAGAAGTCCATCCTGGGTCACATTTAAAGAGGTTAAGGCAGTTCAAAACACACATTATTAGAAAGAAGTTTAAAATATGAAGTCATTTCATTCATAGCAACCAAGACCAGGTGTTCCAATGTACTAATATGGTCATGAAAAGAATACTTCAGAAGTCTAACAGGAGGTGACGGGGCTGCTTTGGCATAGTGACTAGGGGTACTGTTTTTCACTCCCCTCCTAGTAGAGGCAGTTCTATAGTTTCCTGCCATGTTGCCTTGTTCACTTGAAAAGTTAGCAGCTGTTCCACTCCTTCCACACCAGGCAAACAAACTGCACAGCAGAAAACTGTAAATAGAGCCATTACAGTGTATATTCACTTGGCATCCCTTTTCCATCTACCTGGGATCTTCCTGATGAGACTATCCTTGTGAGATGCAAAACATGGCCAAATTACAATCATCACAGCCAGAGAGGTGAGTTAAAATTACCGAATCATTTTGGGAGTAAGCAAAAGTTGCTGCCTGTCTTCATATAAACTCATCATACCCTTATATATTATGCAGCAGCTATGAAAAGTTATACATTTAGGCAAGAGCAAGATAATATTTAAAAGAACAAAATAGTGATGAGGTAGTTAATGATGTTCTTCTGTTTTGCACCATTTTATTTCGATAATTACTCCCAAAATATTTTTATTAATTGATCAGATAAAACAAAAAACAGAGCCAATTGGTTCACTGTGTCAAGTTTCCAATGCTGAATGTCCCATTAGTCAAAGATCTACAAATTCAATTCCATATATTAAATAATTCAATTTAACAAATACACAGTATTAAATATTTTTAAGAAGGAGATGACATTGCTTTAGGAGTTGACACAAAAAGAGAAAATGGCCGGGCGCGGTGGCTCAAGCCTATAATCCCAGCACTTTGGGAGGCCGAGACGGGTGGATCACGAGGTCAGGAGATCGAGACCATCCTGGTTTACACGGTGAAACCCTGTCTCTACTAAAAGTACAAAAAACTAGCCGGGCGAGATGGCGGGCGCCTGTAGTCCCAGCTACTCGGGAGGCTGAGGCAGGAGAATGGCGTAAACCCGGGAGGCGGAGCTTGCAGTGAGCCGAGATCGCGCCACTGCACTCCAGCCTGGGCGACAGAGCGAGACTCCGTCTCAAAAAAAAAAAAAAAAAGAGAGAGAAAATGGTACTAATGTGTGGCTTCCATGGGAAGACAGCAAAACCAAGAAAAGACCATTATTACTCTTATTAAGTGTGTGCTAACAGGGCAAAATCAATGTTATCTTAATAACAAGAAGGAGAAAACCTGTGAGAGTGATCTTCAAGTATTTAAAAAGGAAGTAGATATGATCAATTGTACTTCCTCAGGACAGAACTAGGAGTAATGGTTAGAAATTACAAGAACATACAGGAAGGCTGATAGTGTATTTATATACATATGTACATACATATATACATTTTTTAAAATTTAAAAGATATATGTGTATAAATATATATATTTTATGTGTCTATATATATTGATGTATATGCCCTAAATTCTATAAATAAATGAGCTTTAACTTTTCTTTTTTTTTTTTTTTTTGAGATGGAGTCTCACTCTGTCGCCAGGCTGGATGGAGTGCAGTGGCATGATCTCGACTCACTGCAACCTCTGCCTCCCGGGTTCAAGCAATTCTCCTGCCTCAGCCTCCCAAGTAGCTGGGACTTACAGGCACACACCACCATGCCAGGCTAATTTTTGAATTTTTGGTAGAGATGGGGTTTCATCATGTTGCCAGGATGGTCTCGATTTCTTGACCTCATGATCCACCTGCCTTGGCCTCCCAAAGTGCTGGGATTATAGGCGTGAGCCACTGTACCTGGCAGAGCTTTAATTTTTAAAAATTTAAAAGATCATGTGTATACAGATACATATGTGTGTATATATAAACGATCATGTGTGTGTGTATATACATAAAAGATATGCACACATATGATCTTTTAAATGTTTTAAAATTAAAGTTCATATATTTATAGAATTTAGGGCATATACATTAAATTACTATCTGTAGTGATATCTTATTAAAACTACTGGAGAGGACTTCCTGAGACCCTTTCTAAGGGCCTGTCTTCCCCCAGAGGCCCCATGGGACAGAGAAAGCATCTTGATACCCAGGGCCACAAATGAACAATCCACAGATACTACATATAAGGGAGACCTGTATCCTATGAGGTAACCTGAGGATGAAAGAGTGAGTCATATTGGGTAGCGATTAAATGACCCAGCCTCCTCTCTCAAGAAGATTATACATTTTAGACAGGCAGCAGAAGCAGCAAAGGAGAAAGGAAGTGCAGAAGCATCAGAAGAAGAAAAGGAGAAAACCGAGCCTTGATTACGGCAAAGCAGCTATGATACAAAGCAACTGACATCCAAGCCTTTTTTTTTTTTTTTTTTTGAGACAGGGTCTCAATCTGCCACCCAAGCTGGAGTGCAGTGGTATGATCTCAGCTCACTGCAACCTCCACCTCCCAGGTTCAAGCGATTCTCCTGCCTCAGCCTCCCGAGTAGCTGGGACTACAGGCGCTCGCCATCATACCTGGCTAATTTTTGTATTTTTTGGTAGAGATGGGATTCACCATGTTGGCCAGGCTGGTCTTGAATTCCTGACTTCAAGTGATCTACCCACTTCGACCTCCCCAAGTGCTGGGATTACAGGCATGAGTCACCGTGCCCAGCTGTAACTGATCCCCAATTCTAAGGGAACAATAAGCAGACCAGTATTCTGAACTTTCTGCTCAATTGCCAGAGCTGTACAATATCCTTGAACAATGTTTCAGTTCTCCATTAGACCCTTCTGTTCACCTGCCAATGCATTTTCCTACTATCCTGTGTGAATTTATTATCACCACAGGGAACCTGGAGATAACACTGAACTTCACCTGAACTCTGTACTCTTGGAAAGAGTCACAGTCAAGAAATTACCCCTATCCTTTTGTGTTCTGGGAACAGGCTTACTAGATGAAACTGACAGATGGCCACCTTGCAGCCAAATGACAAGGCCAGAAATGGACTTTCCAAATTCCGATTCTCTGTCTCATACATGATTAGCCAAACTCTTCGTCCCTATTTGCCATTCTGGTTGGTCAATGCCCACCAACGACCCGACCAAACTTTAGTCAGGCTCCTCTCCTTCCTTGAAACCCCTGAACTTTGGTCCACCCTGAAGCAATGGAAGGTGAGCCACCCCTCCTTAACAGCCATTCCCCAGAACCAGCTCACCTCAAGGAAAAACATTCCCGATAACACAATATTCTGCCTCCCGCTATTGGAATCATCCTCCTCCTTTTATTGTAATAGTCTATTTAGATAAAGCCTCTCCTTACCTAAGTCCAGATTTGTTTTTAATTGACACTTGCAACCTTCAAACAGCCTAACTTTACAAAACACAAATTAAAACCATTAAATATCCTCTCATTTACAATATTTTTATAGAATCACAGCTATTACATCTTTTTTGATATATAGCCACATAATAAAATATAACATCTGTTAAATTTTTCCCAATGTTGAAATAGGAAAATTAACTAGACAATTAATTATTAAAAATAATTAAAATATGCTGGTTAAAATTAAGCATTTCATGATGAAAATGAAAACCAGAACCCAAACAACTTAAGTCTTGAAATCACTGAAATAATTTCCTTGTATTTTCACTTTTGTCTTATACAGTTCAATCATTGCCTGACAACCTATTCAAAAGAAGAAAAAAGCTTGATGAGCTTGTATTTATGTTGGCCAACTATTAATTCAAGCTATGAAAGTAACAATAATATACTTGCTAAAGTTCTTTCTGAAGAACTTTCTGCAACAATCTGTCACTTCTCCAGTGGTCCAATATCCTAATCTCAACCTAGCACCTTTCACTGTAGAGGGTGCTGTAGATGCACATTAATTGCAGAACATACAAAAACAAATTATCTCCAATGTGTTTAATCAAGAAGAGAAATAGATTAGACATTTATACATCAGAAAGCATTTTTTTCTAAAACACTTACATTCTTAATTATAAAAAATATTTTGAAATAATACTTATTTAACAAACACATCACAGAAAAATCACCTACTCACCAGCATTGACTATAGCATCTACCTCTAGCAATGTGATGTCACCTCTATAGAGAGAAACTTTTTCAGTCAAACTTTTCTTCACCTGGGATGTTTCCTGAGTATTTTCTTCTGTAATAGAAAATGGATATATATCAATAATAATATTATTAATTTAATCAAGATAATTTTTTACTCAAGACTACTACAAGACCCAGTATGTGTCATGCTCTACTACAAAAAACAAGTGGAAACAAGAGCGTAAGTACGAGGGGTGTGGTTTATTCTCTATTTTGTAATTCTCAAAACAAACACACTATCACATAAAAAATGGACATACAATAAAATTTTAGCATGTTATATTGCTCAACAAGAAATTCAATACTTATGGGTAATTTTATTAAAATATCCATTCTAAAATAAAATTACGTACATTACATTCACAAGGAGGTAAGAAAAAGATGTTTTAATCTTTAATGTTAGGTAAGAAGAACTTACCTAAAAGGCATCCTTGATAAGAATATATGTATATATACATATATATATTTGAGCAAAAAAAATTTAGGTTCAGCTCTTTGCTTTTTCTTTTTCTTTTTCTTTTTTTTTTTTTTGGAGAGGGAATCTCACTCTATCACCCAGGCTGGAGTGCTACAGTGGCATGATTTCGGCTCACTGCAACTCCTGTCTCCCGGGTTCAATAGATTCTCCTGCCTCAGCCCCACCCACCTCTCCCCCACTACCCAAGTAGCTGGAATTACAGGCATGAGCCACCATGCCATGCCCATCTAATTTTTGTATTTTTAGTAGAGACGGGGTTTCGCAATGTTGGCCAGGCTGGTCTTGAACTTCCAACCTCAAGTGATCTGCCCACCTCGGCCTCCCAAAGTGCTGGTATTAAAGGCATGAGCCACCATGTCTGGCCAGCTCTTTGGTACTTCTAAGTAACAAACTATTACTCCGGATAGGAAATTTCAAGGAGAATATTTGAATTTGTTAAACTGCTCCTTTCTTATCAAATTGTATTTTACCTTTTGCTCTAGAGGGTGCTACTAGATTTTAAAAAGAAACCTCTACCCCAGCACACAAGAGCCAGCAAGCAGGAATATTTAAAACAAGCCAAAAACATTATATCCTGAAATCTGATTTTTTTAAATGATTTAAGAGCAAACCTATAAACATGAATTTCCGTTTATTTTTAACAAATAGTAACAAGATAAATTAAACCTAGTAAACAAAGCTGTGCAAAATAAATGTTTTAAGATATTTTAAATTGCTATTCATAAAAAGGTTTTTAATATACTTATAGGAAAGCTGATCTGTATTTTTGAATTTATTTATATTAAAGTATGATATGTGTAAATCTTTGATGCAAAGAGATACTGCTATTCACTCACTGAGATACTCTGATTTTTAAAAGTATTTATGATATATGTAAATTTTTAATGCGAGGAGATACTGCTATTCATTCACTGAGATACTCTCATGAGCATGCAATTTTGAGACATCTGGGGGATTAGAGGTGATAGGTTATGAGTCGCCTAAATTGTCTTTGGACCACAATAGTCCCCCCACCAAAAAGAAAATTTGGCCAAGACTAGAAAATAACCTGTGACCATAAAAATGAACCTTACTCTGTCTATAAAGCATTCCCTTCTTAGCAACCACTTCTCTCCCAGAAGTATTCTAATCAAAATACTCAACTGTTTGTAGTAATAATGAGAAGGAGAATAATGTGGGCAACTTGTATGTTAATGAAGTAGAGAAAAACTTTAGGAAACCTCAAAATATAAAATACTTATACTTGAGTTGACCTCTCAGGGACTCCTATAGTACTATTTATCTCTGCCAGAGATAAACTAGTTTCTATTGTGATTAATCAAATTATAAACTCTTGATTCTCCATTAATGATTATTAAATGACAATAAACATTTGGTGGCTTTGTCAGAGACAAATGCATATTTAGACTATTGTGAATCTAGAAATTATAAAGATTCATCACTGAAGATGTTTCAGAACTCTAGCAGGCATTAAATTGACAGACTTATA
Organism: Colobus angolensis palliatus; assembly: GCF_000951035.1. NCBI lineage: Eukaryota > Metazoa > Chordata > Mammalia > Primates > Cercopithecidae > Colobus > Colobus angolensis. The sequence continues at coordinate 499,649 of NW_012112808.1, read as the reverse complement.
AATGAATGCAGAAAGACCATTTCAACTTGGGAGACAGAGTAAATAGATTTTCTAATTATTCTTTAACTGGTTTTAGCTCTAAAAAGTATTATTTCATTTTTTCATGAAGCATTATGTAAGTAACATCACATTTGTAGTGATAAGAAATTTTAAACATATGAGACAATAAGTCATGTGTTTCTTTCTCAAAAGTAATTATAAAAGAAAGGTATGGGAGGGCCAGGCGCAGTGGCTCGCGCTTGTAATCCCAACACTTTCAGAGGCTGAGGCGGGTAGATCATAAGCTCAGGAGATCAAGACCATCCTGGCTAACACAGTGAAACTCTGTCTCTACTAAAAAAAAAAAAAAAGAGCCAGGCACAGTGGCGCACGCCTGTAGTCCTAGCTACTTGGGAGGCTGAGGCAGGAGAATCACTGGAACCTGGGAGGTGGAGGTTGCAGTGAGCTGAGATCGTGCCACTGCACTCCAGCCTGGGCGACAGATGGAGACTACGTCTCAAAAAAAAAAAAAAAAAAAAAAAAGAAAGGTATGGGAAAACATTGACGTTTAAACCATTTTTATACCACCGTTCAGTTTTTTAAAAAGAAACTCTAATCTGTCATCTGCAAATTTTTTAAATGGAATATTTTGAGACTGAAGTGAAGGTTCAAACAATTCAACGTAATGAATAAACATACTGCTGTGACATGTCACTCAAGTAAGTTACTCAAAATAGTCTTTACTTGAATTATCAGCATTATGAGGGAATATTTTAATTGTCTCTCATTTTAAAAACTAACATGAGACTCTTCTTTCCTCAACAGTCAGATTATACTTACAGCCCAATTCCTCATATAGTATGCAAAAAAGGTATGTACATACTTAAAGGCTACAGCTTGATAGGACTAATAATTAGCAGTATTTCCTTCAACAATAAATCAAAACCTAATGTAAGTATTTTTTGACCAGCAACTGTTCTTCGTAAATACAACAATATAAATTACCACTTATTACCACTTAGAGGCCACCTCTTTTACTTGCATAGCAATGTGTTGCCTTCCTCTTCACACACAAAGCTCAATGTATCTTTTTCTGTACCCTAGGTTTTCAGTAATAAATAGGACAAAAAGTTGTCAAGTATATCTCCCTCATGGACATTCTCTACGTACACAAAGCACCAACTCAGGCTTTGTACATCACTGGTTTTATACAATTGCAAGTTGAAATATCTGTCAGTGTAAACACATGACAGTAATTGTTCTTTCATATTGTATACTTTTGATAATGTCAAAGAAAACCGGAACTGGAAGTGATTAAAGCAGTAAAAACAGATTTTATTCAGTAACTATTACAATAAAGGAAAGAGACCTCAGTATAGAACTGGGATCAATTCCAAATACAGCAATAACAAGCAGGGATTTATAGCCAAGGAGCAGGATGGAGATGAGTGGATGGAAAATAACTAAGAGGAAACATAGGGGGATTCTGGTTATAGAGCCTTAACAGTATTCTTGCTGAAGGCAAGCCAGGGTGATCACATATTGCCTGGTGGGGGATGAGCAATTTGACCAAGTATCAAGGGTGATCTGATATCAAGGGTAAGACATTTTCTCTTAACTAACTTAGCAAGATTCTTGCTGAAACTGGGCTATGCAGGTATTGCAAGAATGGGGCCTAGACACAAAAAAGACTTAGAGAAACCTGACTAAAGTTTGCTTAAGAAGACAGTCTTAACTGTCCCCTTCTGGGAAAAAGACAGTTTTAGTTCTCAGTGATGCCAAGTGAGGAAGGTGGGGAGAAATTAAAAATGTTAGTTTGGAGACTTGTAGTAGGCTTTCAGAGGAAACTAGAAGAATTGAGAAAATGTATAAGATGGCAGGATCCAATAAGCCAGGTACCAGGCCAGTTTTCCCAAGAGGACTTTGTAAGCATTGACTCCATAAAGTCTTTGTGCCTTAAAAGTGTCTGGACGTATCTGATTCAATGCATCATTCTCAAATATGACATCCCAGTCAAAGCCTTGGTTATAAACTGATTTTTCCAAGTATGTCCTGTTACAAGGAAGACAGAATCTTATTGAACTTATCCAAATAATCATAATGCCATTGAGAATTAGAATACTCAATAAGTGTTTCTGAATTCTGGAGGGATCAGGTTGGAAGAAAATATGTTTCATCTCTGTTTACAAAAGCATAACCTACTAAATTGTCATGAGTTACAGAAAGCATGAGAAAACAGGAAAAAAAATGCTCCTTAAATAAGACATTAAAGAATGAGAAATATTCCAAAACAATAACCATAAAAATTATCTTATTTATTAGTTTATTCTGCCCCATGTAATTGAATCTTCTGCTTTATCCTGGGTTAGCAGTTTTATGAGTCAGCTTCTCTACTAGCTGCGGAAATCCATACTCATTCCAGTGGTATGGTCTACAAGTATCTAAGCAATGCCATTCGAAGCCTGCACCCCAGAGTACCTGGCATGGTCCTTTCCATAGAACTCTAAGACAATCAGTTGTGTTGAAAATGAAGCATTCTGGCTTATAAGCTGATTACAGGAGCTTTCAGGAAGAATCAGAGTAAAAGAAAACCTATCTGTGGATAATAAAAGACTTAAAATGTCTATGGTTAAACTCTGTTCATTATAAAAATGATAAAACTGATGAGGGAATTAGGTTATTTTTGTGGCACACAATATTTAAATATTTCAATAATAGTTGGCATTATGATGATAACAGTATATACAAGGACATATGATGGACAATGAGGGTATTGGCAAATGTCTATGATATTCACAAAATTTCTGGAATGTTTTCATTATTAATATTTACCCATACAAATATAACCTAGAAAAGCTTAAGCATCACTTTTTACTTGACAATGTTTCCCACATAATTTAATATATCAAACAAACAATATTTTTACTAGGTGAAAGAACAAATCCTTTGACATTTTCCAGGGGACCTATGGGAAATCTCAAGGTCAGTCCAAGATTAGTAATTCATTTAGGGCTGGGCACGGTGGCTCAAGTGTTCTATAAATAGAACACAATAAATTAATTTAGAATTAGATTTTGGAAAACTGTCAAAAATGTCAAAAGATTTGAATGCTGATTAAACAGGATCATAGATCACTATGAAACAATACTTAAGTTCTCTTAAAAGGAGATGACATAGAAAACACAAAGCACAATAAATTATTTTGATAAGGCATAGAATTTTTGTTTCCTAGGCAGATTACTTGAAAGGCAAAGAGGTGGCCGGACAGGATGGTTCGCACCTGTAATCCCAGCACTTTGGGAAGCCAAGCGGGGCAGATCACCTGAGGTCGGAAGTTCGAGATAAGCCTGACCAACATGGAGAAACTCCATCTCTACTAAAAATACAAAATTAGCCGCATGTGGTGACACATGCCTGTAATCCCAGCTACTCGGGAGGCTGAGGCATGAGAATCGCTTGAACCCAGGAGGCGTAAGATGCAGTGAGCCGAGATCGTGCCATTGCACTCCAGCCTGGGAAACAAAAGTGAAACTCCATCTCAAAAAAGAAAAAAAAGGAAAGAAAAACCTTTCACAATCTCTTATTAAGAACAGACCAATATTCCAAGAAAACTTTGTTGCTTTAACAGAAATAAAACCAAGTGCTAGTTTTGTATCAGCACGCTATTGGGCTCATGTTATTTGAAAAAAAAAAAAAAATCTTTACATAGAAATCAATTTAATCTTAGCCAGCTTGAAAACATAAAGAATTCCTTTTCTGCAAACCTACAGCTTTCTATATCCATTCAGATTTTGTCCTACATTTCTCCTCTTTCTCATTCTGGAATAACCAGTAATCTCATTTTAAGACAAAATTACACTTTTTCCCTTATCTACAGCAAAAAAGTCCTTCATTCCTCACATACTTTGCATACAGAGTTGTTTCTCCTCGTGCTTATTACTTTTAGTAGTTTAACTTACATGTATTAAATGGAATTTGAAAGACCAATACACTTTTACAAAGAAAACTTAAGAAGTAGACAGCTGTAAACTGTGTCACATGCTAGCATTCTATAGCATACTAGCAGGTTTTATGAATATATCATCTTACAATTTCTAGAGATATCTGTTTCTTTATAGTGTAATCTTTCAAAAGAACATTTTATTAATGGGCCCAATTATATCTAGTTTCTTTATGCCATGTGAAAATAAAAAGCCAAAGTATATAAACTCAGACTTAGGTTTAGTATTAGTATTTTAGTCATTTATATTTCTTAGAAATTATGTGGATTTTAATGAATATCTATTAATGTAATCTAAGTCTAAGGTTGCAAATTACTAAAAATATTTTAAAAACAACTTCCAGGCAGACATACTATAACATTAAACAAAGCTAGCCAACATCTCAAGTTATTTTCCTGTTAATGATTTCTCCAACATATGTACATATTAGGCAAGTATTATAAAAGCAAAAACCTAAAAAGTTAAATACATGGATTTTTGTTTTACTGTTATGCTTGATATACAAGAAGTCATGGCTATAAAGCAATTTAATTTTAGTGAATGTTTACTTTTACACTGGTTCTTAGGTGAAATTTATAATTTTTATAATATTAAATATCTAGTAGATATAAGTTTATCTGATCAGCAAACCCAAGTAGAATAAAAACATGCCCATATTATACTTAATGCTGACAAGTCATTAAGACAAACCCATTTTTATTAAACCAATAATATTAAATTAATCTTATTTACTGAAGACTTAGCAAAGTCATAGGAACTTTTTTTTTGGGTGGAAGGTGAGGGGGCAAGGTCTCGCTCTGTCACCCAAGCTGGAGTGCAGTGGTGAAATCTCAGCTCACTGCAACCTCCAACTCCTGGGCTCAAGCGATCCTCCCATCTCAGCTTCCTGAGTAGCGGGGACTACAGACACGCGCTACCAAGCCAAGCTGATTTTTGTATTTTTTATGTGTGTGGGTGTGTTTGGGGTTTGTTTTTTTTTTTTTTTTTTTTTTTGGTAGAGATGGGTTTCACCATGTTGCCCAGGCTGATCTTGAATTCCTGAGTTCAAGTGATCCCCCTGCTTTGGCCTCCCAAAGTGCTGGGATTACAGGTGTGATCTACCACATCCAGCCCATATGAACTTTAAAACACATTTGGGTTAGTTTCCACATTTCTGGGAGTTTTTGGAATATTTAACTTATATAAGAGTTCATTAATCTGTAAGATAATTTGAATAGTTCTTCTTTATGAGATTTTATGAATTATGTTGGTAATACTATCCTTATGTAGAAAAATATCACATATATATAACAAACATACATATGTAAACATATACAAACATATGTGCATACAGCCGCAAACAGATCTTACAGCTTTTATTCTAAAATTTTAGCAATTAATCAGGTAAACAAAGTAATATAGTTTTATCTTTGGTCTACATTTTTGTCAAAATTGTATTTTTGATAAATGGAACAAATTACGTTACCTGTTCTATATGAGGGTTAATGTCTTTTAGTAATATTTATAGAGAAGATTTTTAAGATTTTCCCATGTAATCTTATGGAGGCTGTCGACTAAATTTTAGGCAGTAACTGAGGTGACATCAAACAGCTGTAAGGATGTCTCCAAAGCCCATCTGACTGGATAAAATATTCAGTGTTTCCAATTAGCATTTTTTTTTCCTTTTCAGCCTCAGGTGGTTGCTTTTGGGGATCCTTGAGACCCTTGAAAACCCTCAATAAGGGACGATGTGCTCAAAGTTCAAGTGCCTATAGGGAGTTGAGAAGCTGAACTCCCTATAAGGAGTTCAGGAAGAAAAAGTCTGGCAGATATGGACAGAAGGATGATGAAAGAGGTAAGGGTTTCAAGGGAGACATCAAAGATTTAAGAGAATGGAAGGGGAAGTCCAAGATGGCAAGGGCAAGAAGGAGGAGCAGAATCAATGGGAAGGGAGAGGTCTTAAGAGGAGCCAGTTTGGAAAGATCTTAAGTTTCCTAGAGAAGCCAATGAAGTTCTAAACTATCCTTAGTCAAACAATAAATAAACAGAGTTAGTGGAGCACATACCGTAGTCCCTCCTACCCACAGGGAATATGTTCCAAGACCCCTCATGGATGCCCGAAACCACAGATAGTACCAAACCCGGCTGCTGTCAGTCAGAACACATTTCTATTAATGTCTCACACTCAAAAATGTAATGTTTTTTCCATTGTAACTAAGCATTTGTCATTCACAGTGGCTGTAATTTTGCAGTCTGAGATGCGACAGCAAAGCTAGCACAAATTTCTTTTTCCTTCATCACAATTTCATGCATAGAATTTGTTCTTACATTAAATACCAACATACAATTTCTTTGAAGTACAGAACTTTCACCTTTTTACTTAAAAGAAGCACTTTATGGCTTCTCTTTGGCATATCTAAATTGCCATCATCACTATTCTTGTGCTTTGGGGCCATTATTTTGTAAAATGAAGGTAACTTGAACACAGGCAGTGCAATACACAGACAGTGAATCTGATAACTGAGATGACTACAAAGTGACTTAATGGCTGTATAGCATCTACCATTTGGATACACTTAAAAAGTGATGATCCACCTCCCAGGCAGGATGGAGTAGATGGCACAAGAGTTCATAAAGCTACTCAGAATGGCACAAAATTTAAAGCTTACAAATTAATTTCTGGAATTTTCTACCTAATATTTTCAGACCACAGTTGACTACTGGTAATTGAAACTGCAGAAAGCAAAACTAAGGATAAGGGAGACTACTGTAGTCAGCAGAGCCTTGAGAACAGGGTTTCAGTCAACTAAGAAGTTCCCATGGGAGAAACATGTTCAAATAGAAGAGGGAGACCTCACAGAGTGCCAGGAAAAACCATTTCCATCTCAGGATTCTGGAAGTGAATACCCACTTGGAACCAAGAGCCATGAAGAAAGACTTCCAGCCCAGTAATGCCTTTCAAAAACAATCATAGGTCTCTAACCCAACTTCAGCCAGTAAACTCAGAATCTTAACTATGAATATCTGTTCCTACCACGCTTCAGTGAACTGTCATCTAGGGCAATGGCTTAGGAGTCAGACTCATCAATGGATCCCAGATCAATCAGTCAGGAGTTAAGACAAAGGTTTCAAAGGTATACAACTGGGTCCTAGATGAGAGATCTAGGAATCCAATAATAAATCTAATCCTACCCGTATCACAGGACCATTAACTGTCAAAGGAACTAGAGCTGGACAGCAGTTAAAGCAGCGAAAACATTATTCAGGGACTATTACAATAGGAGAAAAGAGACTTCAGTATCAACCTGAGCTCAGTTTCAAATACAGCAGGAACAAGTCGGAATTTATAGCCAAGGGGCAGGATGGTATCAATGGATGGAAAATTACCAAGAGGAAATATTAGGGATAAGATGGGATTCTTGCTGAAGGTAGGCCAGTATGATCATATGTTGCCTGGAGGATGGTGGGGGATGAGGAATTTGATCAGATACGAAAGTGTTAGATGTTCGGGATAGGAGATTCTCTCTAAACTGACTTAGCAAGATTCTTGCTCAAACTGGACAATGAAGGACAAGGACAGGGTCTAGACAAGAAAAGGGCTTAGAGGGACCTAACTAAAGTTTGGTTAAAGAGACAGTCTTTGTCAATATCATACGCCATCCAAAAAGTCATATTTGGGGAAAAAGTATGTCCCTTCTACTTCCTCCTCTGAGGATAATATTATTAACTTTGTAGTGGTTTTATAATTGTTTATAATAGATTACATTTATAATTGTTTACAATACATGTCAGAGAAAACGTGAAAAACGTTTGATATGAGCTCACTCCAAGAAATTAGTGGGTGTCCTGTATAGCTTAAGTATCACGGTGATCTCTACCTTTCACTGTCTTTGAGCTATTTTAAAACTCTGTAAGCTGCAGAAAATAGATAATAATGTGAATTATTGTCCATATAAATGCAAATGAATTATATTCCCTGGAATACAACTGAATATTATCTTGAGGACAATTTATATTTATTTTCATTTATTTTGTATTACTTGTAAATTCATTTAAGTATTCTTTATTGCCTATATATGCATGGTTCTTTAAATTCTCCTTTCAACCAGAGTTAAATGTGTTGATAAGTGCTCATTTTATATTTGCGTGAATCATAACCTCATCTTTTTTTTGTTTTGAGACAGAGCCTCACTCTGTCACCAGGCTGGAGTGCGATGGCACGATCCCGGCTCCCTGCAACCTCCACCTCCCGGGTTCAAGCGATTCTCCTGCCTCAGCCTCCCAAGTAGCTGGGACTACAGGCATGCGCCACCATGCTTGGCTAATGTTTGTATTTTTAGTAGAGATGGGTTTTCGTCATGTTAGTCATGCTGGTCTCGAACTCCTGATCTCAGGTGATCCACTCACCTTGGTCTCTCAAAGTGCTAGGATGATAGGCGCGAACTAACATGCCTGGCCGTGTAATCTCATCTTTATAAAAAACATTTCCGTCTTATAGACATTTTTATTGTTTTAATGCATGTTCTAAATATTTGTATAGCATTTACCATGATCTATATGCTCTATATGCTCTTTTTTTTTTTAGATGGAGTCTCGCTCTGTCACCTAGGCTGGAATGCACTGATGCGATCTCAGCTCACTGCAAGCTCTGCCTCCTGGGCACACGCCATTCTCCTGCCTCAGCCTCCCAAGTAGATGGGACTACAGGCATCCGCCACCATGCCCGGCTAATTTTTTATATTTGTAGTAGACACGGGGTTTCTCCCTGTTAGCCAGGATGGTCTCCATCTCCTGACCTTGTGATCCACCCACCTCAGCCTCCCAAAGTGCTGGGATTACAGGTGTGAGCCACTGTGCCCAGCCAATCTACATGCTCTTCTAATGCTTACAAATATTAACTCCTATAATTCTCATAACAAACATATGTATATAGTACACATTACTACTATTCCCTCAATAAGTAAAATGAAGCTAAGGCATGCAGAAATGAAGTGGTTTGACCAAGTACACATAGCTGGTAAGAAAGCTGGGATTTGAACCCAGGCAGCCCATGATCTTAATCAACATGCTAAGCAGGCTCTCATATACCATTTTTATTTCAAAGAGTCCATCTGTGAATGAACCATCTGTTTAAGTCCCATCTCTTCCTTTAGTGGCAAAATGCAGCAATTTCATCCCTGTCCCACCACACCCCATACACACACACACACACCAAGAAAAAGCATTACTTGCTTTTGCCCTAGAGGAAAAAAACTGGTTTTCCAGAGTAGTTATGATACTTTGAAAACAATACAAAGGTCTCAGTAGTTTCTGCTACCATTTGACAAAATTTCATAACATACAATACACCAAGGACTAGAAAATAACATAATAAAATCAAATTTGCAGATATTAATCATGTATCTTCTATTTATGTTTTCTTGTTTGCTTGTTTATACAAAATCATCAAACTCGCAGATTCATATCCCAACACATATACTACTTTGTTTACACTGAAATTCTGTGTAGTATTTATATTTATGACCTTATTCTGATTTTTTAAAATTGTTTTGTAGAGACAAAGTTTCACTAAGTTGCCCAGGCTGGTCTTGAACTCCTGGTCTCAAGCAATCCTTTCACCTTGGCCTCCGAAAGTGCTGGGATTACAGGTGTAAGCCACCATGCCTGGTCTATGACCTTATTCTGAGTTCTGGCATTATGTTACTATTTTACATCTATTTTAGGCATCAGTAAGCCACATTAGAGACAGACTGATTCATTTTATGAGGTAGGGATAAAATGTAATCCTATTGTAACAAGAAAAGCAAATTTAACAAAAGATATAATTCACTAACATATGAGGTAGACTAGGAGAAACAAACTCTGTTAACTCAATTTGAATCAAGATGAAATGGTCGGGCCGGCCTCGGTGGCTCATGCCTGTAATCCCAGGACTTTGGGAGGCCAAGGCGGGAGGATCACGAGGTCAGGAGATGGAGACCATCCTGGCTAACACGGTGAAACCCTGTCTCTACTAAAAATTCAAAAAATTAGCCAGGCGTGGTGGCAGGTGCCTGTAGTCCCAGCTACTGGGGAGGTTGAGGCAGGAGAATGGCGTGAACCCGGGAACCAGAGCTTGCAGTGAGCTGAGATAGCGCCACTGCACTTCAGCCTGAGAGACAGAGTGAGACTTCGTCTCAAAAAAAAAAAAAAAAATGAAATTGCCAACACTGTCCTTATTTAAAAAGCATAACTTTTAAGATTATAATTACCATTTGAGGATATAACAGAATGTTCACTAAAATCATATTTTATATTTCAAACTTCTTAAATATTGTTTTAAAATTGTTTCATCACTTTCCCTACGGGGCTGTCAAACTTCCTGAAGGTCATCTGATAAACAGCTAAGGGATCATCACTAGGTACTGAGCAATATAAAGGATGTTGCTTTAAGCTACTATGTTTTGGAAGGGTTTTTTGCCCGGCAAAAGCTAACTGTAGGAGGAAGCTTTAAAGATATAGCCAGATTTGATGATCTTTGGAAGATCATCAGTAGGTCCTGATGATCCCTTTAGCTGTCACACTTTAAAGAATAACATGCTGGGAGATATTCACACAAAATGTGAAATCCCTGTATTTTGGCACCCATAGACAGGGATTCAGAGAAGCCACCAAGGGTACCAGTGAGTTGTCTAATGATACCAGAAGGGGCCTGCTGTCAGTGAACCTCTTCCCTTTTGAGGATGCCTGAAAAGTCAGTTTAGTCTTAATCCAGCCATGTGGATACAGATTTAAATTAACATTCCCTCTCCACAAAAGAAAAACAAAATAATTAGTAGGATACCATGCAATCCCCACAAGTATCTATAGAAATTAATGTAAAAATGAAATTATAATAAATATATTATCAAGATGATCAGAAAAAATAATTTTGGGTTCAGTAAGAGCTTTTACGGATATTCAATCAGGGAACTAGAGGAATCCCAGAGGTCAAGCCGCTTCTGAGATCATTTCTTGAAACCAGCCAGTCAATCTCCACACCTCCATCTCCTATTTGATCATTGTTCTACATTACACACATACACACACACACACACACACCCCTCTATACTCCAGCGTATCCATTTATTCTCAAAATATATAGTTCTTTTAGGTATTATAGAAATTATACTAGAAGATTCTCTCTCATAGGCTAATTCATAGTAACTGGTGTGCCAGAGGTTTACAATTTCATTTTTGGGCTACATCTTCAAAGCTTCCTCCTAAGCTTTTGCTGTGCAAAAGTCCTTTCCAAAACTTAGTGGCTTAAAACAACATTCTTTGTATTGCTCATTAGCCTGTGGTTAACCAGGCAGTTCTACAGTCAGCTGGTGGGATGACTAAGGCTAGATGGTTCTAAATGGCCCCACTCACATTTGGCTAGCAGTAGTCAGGCTGGTCTAGGGGCCTCAGCTGGGATGTGTATCTCTGCTTCACGTGGCTTCTCATTCTCCAATATACTAGCTGGGGCTTTGCATGATAAGCGAGCACAGACACCAATGTGCAAGCACTCTTTAAGCCTCTAGTTGGGTCATGTTTGTTGCAGTCCCATTGGTCAAAGCAAATCACATGGAAAAGCCCCAAGTCAGTGGAAGAGCAGTAAACAGGAGCATAGACAGAGGGAAGTGTCATTCTTTGGGGATCTTTTTGGCCCCATTTACTAAGCACATTCTGAGTTACTGAATTTTCTGCATACTAGATCCCAATATTTGCTTTGATTGCAGTTTTGTTTGATGTGCAAATATTTATTTGGGACGTATTTTGATTTGATGGAAACTTGGTTCATACTGGTTCTGTTTTTGTAATGCCATTTCAGTAACTACTTTCAACTTTTAATACATTTCTCTACTGCAGAAATATAATATCCAAATGCCCATAGGAGACAGACAGGCAACATAACTGAGTGAGGCCAGCCTGGTGAAAATATATACAAATATACTGTGTTGTAAATCTGAAAGCAAAGAATGTCCTGTCCAAAGGATGTTGCCTCTACTTACATGTCATATGAGGATGTGGGCCTTGTACTTCCAGATCTCCTTGTTTTACAGGAAAAAAAAGGAAATCTAAGTTTTAATGTAAAATCCCCTGATTTGTAAATACTAAAATTTAAATAAAATTTAAAATGAATTTTAATGGCCAGGCACAGTGGCTCTTGCTAGTAATCCCACCACTTTGGGAGGCCAAGGCAGCCTGATCACTTGAAGTCGTGAGTTTGAGACCAGCCTGGCTAACATGGCAAAACCCATTTCTCCTAAAAATACAAAGTTAGCTGAGCGTGGTGGCGAGGGCCTGTAATCCCAGCTACTGGGGAGGCTGAGGCGGGAGAATCGCTTGAACCCAGGCAGCAGAGGTTGCAGTGAGCCAAGATCACGCCACTGTACTCCAGCCTGGGCAGCAGAGTCAGGCTCCATCTCA
>NW_012112808.1:441449-486442 GCF_000951035.1 Colobus angolensis palliatus | reverse complement strand
GGGGTGTGGGAGGATAATCTGTTGCTAAGATTTTTATCCAAGGAAGCTGTTGCTAAGATTTTTATCCAAGTTGGAGTTAAGAAGAGAGGCAGGGGAATTAAATCGTAGGACAATTAAATAAGTGAGCTGTTGAATTGGAAGGATGAGCACACAAGAGAAAAAGCATGCGCATCAGAGAGTTCAGCATTATATCTTTAAGAACGAACAATGGAGCCATCTGTAGACATCCTAATTCTACCCTTTCCTAAAATAAAGTTGAGCTTTATAGATTTTATATATCCTGTTTCTCTATGTTAATATTTTGAATGGTTATAACCACCCTCTTGAGGTAACTCAAGAAAACTGAGACACAGAGAGATCAATCAACTAGCTAGGCCATGGTCTTACAAGTGACAGCGCTAAGATTTGAACACTGGAAGTCTGATTCTAGAACCCATATGCTGAATCACTGTGCAAAACTGCCTCATAAGAATCGGCCTCACAAGGGTAAAAACAGATCCAGGAGTTCTTTAAATAAGGACACATTTCACTCTCACAAGATTTTTTAATTTTAATGAGACTATCTGTGAAGATGTTTGGGATGGGAGCTTAGGCATTAAAAATGTGCATTTTATCCTACTGTTATAATCTGCTAAACAACAATTTAGTTAAAAAATTGTGATATGAATACACAGTATGACTCAGTCTAAAGCTTATATAATAATGCAACCTAATTCTTCAAGTAATCTTGTGTAAAAATAAAGTTCAAAAGGTTATACTTCAAAGAAAAGCAGAAGCACATTTCTGCCCTTTTACTAAAATGTATGAAATCCTCATTTATAAACAGAGAAATAAATGCTCATTCAAAAAAAAAAATTTTTTTTTTTTATGCGGGGTGCAGTGGCTCACGTCTGTAATCCCAGCACTTTGAGAGGCCCAGGCAGGCAGATCATGAGGTCAAGATATCCAGACCATCCTGGCCAACATGTGAAACCCCGTCTCTACTAAAAATACAAAACTTAGCTGGGCATGGTGGCGCACACCTATAGTCCCAGCTACTCGGGAGGCTGAGGCAGGAGAATCACTTGAACCAGGGAGGCAGAGGTTGCAGTGAGCAGAGATTGTGCTACTGCACCCCAGCCTGGAAACAGAGCAAGACTTTGTCTCAAAAAAAAAAGAAAAAAGAAAGAAAGACAATTAAACTAAAAAATCAGGCCAGCGCAGTGGCTCACGCCTGTAATCACAACACTTTGGGAGGCCGAGGCGGACGGATCACGAGGTCAGGAGATCGAGACCATCCTGGCTAACACCGTGAAACCCTGTCTCTACTAAAAATACAAAAACTTAGCCGGGCGTGGTGACAGGCGCCTGTAGTCCCAGCTACTCCGGAGGCTGAGGCAGGAGAATGGCGTGAACCCGGGAGGCCAAGCTTGCAGTGAGCCGAGATGGCGCCACTGCACTCCAGCCTGGGAGACAGAGCAAGACTCTCAAAAATAAATAAATAAGTAAAACAGCAGCATTCATAATTTTGCCTTATCAGTCAAGTGTAGGATTTTCAGCCTGTCAGTTAAGAGCTTTAGAACTTATGAAATTAATTCTATCAAGACTGCAACCAACATTTGCACAAAATAATATGGACTAGAACTGAAGTGTTACAGTGAGTCACATGCAGTAAATAAATATTTCATGAAAAATTTGTCTCAGTTACATGTACATTAGACACACATTTATAGGTCATAATGTTTCTTACTGTGGGTCTTGGGTAAAATTTTGAAATTTGAAATCAGCGTCTCTACTCTGACACAAAAATAAAATGTTTTAAAATGTTGTCATTTTGATATTTTGCCATTTCACAGAAATGGACATTCTTCTTTTTTTTTATTTTTTTTTGAGACAGAGTCTTGCTCAGTCACCCAGTCTGGAGTACAGTGGCGCGATCTCGGCTCACTGCAAGCTCCGCCTCCCGGGTTCCCGCCATTCTCCTGCCTCAGCCTCCCAAGTAGCTGGGACTACAGGTGCCCACCGCCACGCCCGGCTAATTTTTTGCATTTTTAGTAGACATGGAGTTTCACCGTGTTAGCCAGGATGATCTCGATCTCCTGACCTTGTGATTCACCCTCCTCGGCCTCCCAAAGTGCTGGGATTACAGGCGTGAGACACTGCGCCCGGCCGGACAGACTTTCAAGACTATGTATCAAAATACCAAACAGTGAACATTTCTGTAAGAATTCTTGAGTCCAGAACCAAATATTGACTAACATATTGACTAACATACCAAGATTTTACAGGATCTAGCAGAAAGTAATATATATTGTACATGCCCAGTAAACAGAGAATTGACTGATGACAGAATGTGTTTATTCTTAAGAGGACCTGGTTTGTTTTACACGAGTCCAAATTCACATAATAAAGCACAAATAATGGACTTCTCTACAATATCACATACAAAGTTATAACTAACTCACTGGTATAACCTAAGTGGAAAATCAAAATTTTCAAAAGATGTAATTTAATCTGCAGTAGATACCTAAATCTAAACACAACAAGGAAATCAAGCCTAAATTAGTGAAAAGAAAAAAAAATGCAATTCCACAGAACTTTTGAAAAACACCTTTGAACTCTATGGATAACGAAACTAAAGTACTGAGAGGTTATGTTGCTTGCCCAAGGTCACAGAACTAGTTGATGGCAGTCCAATATTCCTTTCCCTCCACATATGACTCACATATTTTGCATGTTGTCTTATAATTTAATGTTATTTAAAAGAGCATCTGTTTATGTTATAGCTATGCATGTACCATATTAACCTCTCTTCCAAGAGTCAGTAAAAAACGGAGGCAACAGATTCTGGAAGCATTATGCCTAGATATGAATCTCAACTCTGTTGCTTACTAGCTCTGTGGTACTGGTCAAATATAACCCTTCTAGGCCTCAGTTTCCCCACTTATGGGGATAGTACCTCTCTCACAGCATTGTTGTGAGAATTAAATGGATTAAGACATACCAAAGCATGTAAGAAAGTGCCCTAGACATAGTAAAAGCACAATAAACGTCAACTGGCAGGAGGAGAATTATTACTAATCTGAGAGTTGGGGCAGAATCACTTATTTGTGCCATATATACCAGCCAGCACAATACTCTATACATACTTCGTAAAAACACTAATTATGCCCAAATACTCCTTTCTCCTGCCAGGTAAACCAGAGATGACTCAACCAAGAAGCATGAAACAAAGAAGAAAGCTTCTTACTTGAAGCTCAGAAGACACTAAAAAAGTAGTTGAGCAAATACAGTTAAGGACTGCAGAGTTATACAAGAGTCAAATTGTGACACAGAGTGTGAAGGATCACCAGAGATCAGATGTGAGGAGTGCTAACACCAAGAGGGAGAATGAAACAGGTGTGTCAGAGGTCCACACACAAGGAATCTAAGTTAACTGACCAGAACAGGAATGGCAGTCTATAGCTTTCTGTTAGGTGCAGCCTTGGTAGGGCCCACAGGAGTCCAGCCAAATTCAAAGGTACAGAAGTTGAACTGACACACTGAGTTCAGGAACACTTTGTTCTTGCTTTCCTTAAATAATGCTAATCTCTGCAACAAATGTCTTTGGTTCTATGATTCAGATTGTGTGTAAAGTTAAACATTAAAATATCAAAATCATTTTCTTTAGCTGTAGCACTTTTTTCCTACCAATGTCAAAGTAGTTTCTAATTTTCTTCCAGATTTCTTTGAATATTATGGTAATAATTACTTCATTACTAGTCTTCTCTTTATTCACAAATGTTCTTCATTTATTACTATATTAACAGCTGAATTGCACTCAGCACTGGGCCAGATACCATGCAATTTAAAACTACAGCTGCTGCCCACCAAATACCAATAGAAGAAAATCACTGACCCATTTAACCAGTAAGTAGGATTGAAAGGGAGCCTAAATGGAAACACAGAGCCCTGAGGAAGCTCTTAAAATAATCTTGGCCTGAACTAAGACTGTGGCAATGGAGATACAAAAATGAAAATGTCAGCAATAATATTCAAGAGGCATATTTAACAAAGTGTTGAGGTCTCACTGGAAAGGGAGGACAAGAAATTGCTGAGGTTGACTCTGGTTTCTAGGTGGCTATGAAAGGTAATGCAAGTGCGAGAGCCAGCCTAGGAAAAAAGATAATTAAGTCAGTCTTGGATATGTTAAATATTAATTTCCTGCAGAGTACTCAGGTACATGTCTTGATACTCAAAACAAAGGTTTTCAGGCTAGAGATGTAGATTTAGGAGACACCATCATGTGGTAGTGGCCCTGGGTGAGATCAGCATAGGTACACATGTAAATGAAAATGGACCAAAGACAGAACACTGGAGAACACCAATCTTTATAGGAAGGGCAAAGGAAAAGAACATGAAAAAGACATAGTGAACAAATACTTAGAGGGACAGAAGAGAAACCAGCAGAAGCCCATGGAGGAGAAAGTTGGCCAGCAGTTTCAAGTATCACAGTGAAGCAACAGAAGGACTGAAATGTCCTATTTTATGTATTAATTACAGGTTGAGTATTCCTTATTCAAACTGCTTCCAACAGGGCAGGTTCGGTGGCTCATGCTTATAATTCCAAGACTTCGGGAGGCTGAGGTGGGAAGATCACCTGAGTCCAGGAGTTTGAGACCAACCTGGCCAACATGATGAAATCCCGTCTCCACAAAATACACAAAAATTAGCCGGGTGTGGTGATACACAACTTAGTTTCAGCTACTCAGGTAGCTGAGGTGGGAGGATCACCTGACCCTGGGAGGTCAAGGCTGCAGTGAGTCAAGATCATGCCACAGCACTGCAGCCTGGGCCACAGAGTGAGACTCTGTCTCAAAAAAAAAAAAAAAGCTTGGGACCAGAAATGTTTTGGATTTCAAAATTTTCAGATTTTGAAATATTTGCATACACATAATATTGGGATGGAACCTAAGTCTAAACACAAAATTCATTTATGTTTCACATACATCTTATACAGTATTTTTAATAATTTGTGCACAAAACAAAGTTTATGTTGAGTACTTACATGTATAATTTTTACTCGTGGTGTCACATCACCCCTCAAAAAGTTTCATATTTTGGAGCATTCAGACTTTGAATTTTCGGATTAGAGATACTGAACCTGTGCCATTGCTGGCAACCATGACAAGAACAGTTTCAATAAAGCCAGAATATGGACGTGCCTAAAACTGAGCACAGATCATCAATGCCCCACAAGGTGGTAGAGAAATAAGATGGATAGAGCCTATGTCCCTGAATGACCACAGAAATAGAACTTCTAATTGACCTGAAACATTCCCCATAAAGAAATGAAATTTCAATCTTTTTAAATTAAACCATGGAATCATTAGTAAATCTTTGTTACAATAGCCCAGCTTTTCCCTAACTTACCCATTCAGCACATAGATACACAAAAATTGAATCAATTCCTCTTTTGAAAACCATTTAAGTCATGTCCCATTTTTTAATCATTAAAAACACTATAATATAAAGACCTATTTATGTATATCTTTGAACACATCTCTGATCACTTCTTTGGTTTCAATTCCTAAAGTAGAATGACTGAGTCACACACAGGCTTTTGAGGAAGACTGCAAGATCATACAGTGTTACTTGTAGGGCTGAGGGAAAAACAAATAAACATGGCTTCAGACTATAAGAGGTAATGTCCATATGCTAAGATGACTTCAGGAAGAAAAAGCCCTGAAAAGAAGCTATCAGATTTAAAGGTCCTTGTTTATCCAAATACAACTGAAAATTAAAGAGTTAGATTTCATTAGATTCTACATTTTCCTTAACTATTCCAATTAGTCGCCCTTAACTCCTCTAACTTTAGACTGTAAGTCATATCCAACTAGTCCCTAAATCCTGCCAATTCTACTTTTGAAATATCTTTTTTTCTCCTCTTGACATTCACTGCAACTCCCCTGGCATAAGTTAAACAGTAAAATAAATTAAAAGATAAAAGTCTCTGGCCCTAACCTATTTTATAGCCTTCTTTTCTACAACTTATCCACCACCCTGATCTCATTGAAATGTCTCTTTAATGCTTCTGGTCTTCGCAAATATTGTTCTAACTGGAATGCCATTTCCCTTCTGTCCCCTTCAGAAACTCCTATTCATCTTTTAGGAGCTACTACAAAGTTGTTTTGTGAATTTCTCACTACTCTGAACGACTGTGTCATTCCATGTTATACAATTATCACTTGTTTCATAAATGACGCTCAATCTCTGAAATGAGAACTTCTAGGCTAGATCCATGTGTTTTGCATACTTGAGTCCTTCCAGATACCTAGCACAATGACTGACACATGGTAAACACTCAAACATTTACTAAAGAAAGCAAAGGAAGACTGAAGGGAGCATGGCAGGAAAGAAGGGAACAAAGAAACTAATACAAAGGATGCTTTCAAAGTCAATCACTTAAAATATTTTAGTGAACAATAATAGAAAGGCTTATATCAAACTAATGCAAATTTCTATGCAGAAATGTTAATGACTTAGGCATGCTATTTTAATTTCCTGCTTCACAAATCACTAATCTTCAAAGCTTCTATTTTTTTATTCTTTAATCTCTAAAATAGTTTCAAGTGTGTTCCACAGAACCAAGCAAAGCTCTTGGAACAAGGGCCAAGATATCAGCATTTAGCAAGTTTTAAGATCATTCTTAAACACATTAAAGTTGGAGGACCACTCCTCAAATTATTTTATATATAAGTTCACTAACATAATTTTATAATATCGGAAGCCCAACAGACTTTTACAAACTATGCATGCATTCACAGAAAGTAAAAGCTATCAGCTTACTAACTCAATGTGTCTTCATGAGCTTCTCCATGTTTACACAAACATGGAATTATATAACTACAGCTACGCTTAATATGCTGGTAATACTAAATTCTGTAACTATATTTATATATCATTATTTTTGAGGTCATCAATCCACAGAATTTAAGGAAAATTATGAAATAACCACCTCTAAGATATTTAGTGAAAATACACATCTGTCCTAGAGTACTTAGGCACATACCTTCCTAAAACTCTGGGCCAGCACCCTTGCAACCTTTTCCTTCAATGATTTTTACATGATTATGATCAGACTTTGAATACTGATATGTGAAACCATAAATATATGCACAACCACCAACCTGTCTTAGAAGCAGCAGTCCTGAAGGAGAAACATTTACCAAAACTCATTTTTTTCAAAGAAATTTTATTTCTTC
Organism: Colobus angolensis palliatus; assembly: GCF_000951035.1. NCBI lineage: Eukaryota > Metazoa > Chordata > Mammalia > Primates > Cercopithecidae > Colobus > Colobus angolensis. Next base: position 479,219 of record NW_012112808.1, on the reverse strand, counting down.
TCTTATCCTGCCAAAATACTGTACAGATTATTTTTAAACTTTTTCACATATTTTCATGCAATTTTAAAAAGAACTTTAAACAAATTCATTCAACTCAAGTAACAACAAATTTAAATAGAATTTTCCAGCATCCAACTTATTTCAGTGGAATATTCTATTAATAGAAGATGTAATCAATAGTGTACCCACATGCAAAAATATCTCAGAGTACATTTCAAAGGAGAAACCATCATATTTAGTAATGCTTTTCAGTGTGAGTGTGCATGGTGTATATACTTATATAAATTATTAGTAAAACAATCAGTGTGATAGTTTTAAGGTAACATGCTTTATATTATATATACACTCCCACCTTTTTTGTTTAGTGTATAAGGATTACAAATGTTAATATTTTCGTAGCTATATTATTAAGACATGAGGTACCTAAGGACACAAAGCTTGAATATTTTAAAATCTGTCAACTAATTCAAATATTAGAATCAATTAAACAAAGGCTATTGAATTTTCAGGGACAAAGACTACTCAATGAATTCACAGCTGGCCAAAATACACAAAAGCCCAACATTTTTTTTTTTACCACTCCTATGCACATCTGAAATACTGTTAAAAGAAACTACAAAGCCAATCTATAAATAAGTCACAATAACCCAAGAGGAATAACATCATAGCATAAGCGGACTGGCACTGAAACTGTTAACAAAAATATTCAGATTCTCTGTCTGAGCACATAGAAGATTACATCTCCCCCATCCTCCATCCCAGGTCTCAAATGATTTCACTGTGCATGCCTTCTGGAACCACTGCTCTGAGATCAGAAACGTCATTTATCTCCTCAGTCTATTCTCTGAATGTTTCCTTGACCTTCTTGATTTCACTGAAACCTAGGTGTCCCCTATGAATATCAACATTTTTAATGGAAGCCTTAAAAAAAATTCACTACATGTTCCTCAAAGCTAAAAGGTCCGGTAATGTTTTCCACTCCTACAGGCAAAACATTTGTCCTTTCCTCCTCTAACTTAAAGTAAGTTGCTCGCCTTTCATCCCCTTTCCCAAGTTAGAAACACGGATCTGTAAATGGTGAAGTGGCTTGGACCACATAGACACAGGTAACTGCTTATCAGAGGGTTAAAGACTACGAGAGAGCGAACCAGGGTCTTTAGACAACCTTGTGGAAGGAAAATAGCCGGCTACCAGCTTTGGACAGTTATATGAAAGGAACTTCAATTTTGTTTGGTGCTCTATAGTTAAATGTCTTTTGCTATAGTAATTGAATCTGTAGTCATAATCTATAGTTTTCCACCATATTTGGAGTAAGTTCTAAGCTTATCATAAGCATGTAAGGGTCTAAAAGATCCAATCTATCTTCACCCTCTTTGTTCCAACCCAACGAAAACACTACCCTAAATGCTGTTCCCTAGATTTACATATGTCTGGCTCTATTATTGACTTCCAAATTATTAATTCAAATGTCACCTCCTGAGAAAAGCTTCCCTCCTTATCCTACCTAAAGTGGTCCCCTCTCCTCATTCTAGCATTTTATCTTCTTCATAGCACTTATCACATTCTGAAATTATTTGTTCATCTATTTATCTGTTCTAGGTAAAATGTAAATGCTTTGAAAGCAAAAATCCTGTTTTGTTCATGACTATCTCAAATGCCTGACAAAATTCAATCAGTAATGTTGAATAAATGTTCTTCCACAAAATGAAATCTCATTATGGCATTGGCTAACCCCTCTCCCTGAACCACTCCACCCACTTTCATGTCCCATCTAATTCAAGTCTCAGCTTATGTATCACTGCTTCAAAAAGGACTTCTCTGACCAACGTAATGTAGCCTAAATCCGAACTGCATTCATTCTGTATCACTTCACCCTACTTATTCCCATCATACTACCTTCAAAATATAAAGCATCTTATTTACCTATTTATTGACCATCAACAAGTTGATGAGATCAGGGGTCTCATCTTGTCTTTTTCATTTATATTCTTATTTGCCTAGAACAGTGTCTGGTGCTTAGTAGGTACTCAATAAATTTTTGAGTGACTAATGATTGTAAATATGTTTACAAAAAAGAATATGCCTGCAATTAACTCTTGAGATTAAACTACATGCAAACAATAAAAACCTGAAAATAAAGTGTAATTTGAATCATGAACTACATCATTAAAAAGACAGAGGTGAGAGGAAAAAGAATGGGAGAAGTTAAATTGTTTCACCTTAAACTGGGGAGATCAATGTATCCTTAATAGGTTAATTCAAAAAATACAGGCTCAAATATTTGAAAAATTTAGAAATAGTTTTCAGCAGAATCAAAGTTAACCCTCTACACATCTAGAAAGAAAACAGTTTGCGTAACAGCAATGAAGCATGAGAAACTAAATGAATAAGCCAGCAGTTAAACTATTATTGAAAATGAATAAAACGGGCTGGGCGCAGTGGCTCATGCCTGTAATGCCAGTATGGTGGGAGGCTGAGGTAGGCAAATCATGAGGTGAAGAGATCAAGACCATCCTGGCCAACATGGTGAAACCTCGTCTCTACTAAAAATACAAAATTCGCTGGGTGTGGTGGCACGCGCCTGTAGTCCTAGCTACTCAGGAGGCTGAGGCAGAAGAATCGCTTGAACCCGGGAGGCAGAGGTTGCAGTGAGCCGAGATCACGCCACTGCACTCCAGCCTCGTGACAGAGTGAGACTCCGTCTCCAAAAAAAAAAAAAGGAAAAAAGAAAAATAAAATAAAACTCCTCTAGTAAAAGTCAAAGAAAAAAGAAGTCAGACTTTCAATATAGGAGAAAACTCCCTGAGGAAAAAAATTATTAAAAAAAAAAAAGGAGGGCAAAGATATGATCAACAAATGAAAATAACAACAAAACCAGAACATAACAGAAAAAAGTTCCATGATTTTTTGGTATTTTTCTAAATGTACCCTGCCATACAGAGGACAGAGAAGAGGTAGGACTGAATGTGAGAACATACAGGCAAATGATTAGCAGAGGGTATTATTCACTGACATTTTCAATAGGTAATATAATTGTGGTTAAGTTTCACTGAATTTCTAGTTATTTTAATATTATTTAATAATATCCTCGCACTAAAGCAATTTTTGCTTACCGTAATTTGAGTTATACTGAAGCATACACACATGCAGAAAAACTCACAAATCATAATTTATACAACTCATTGAATTATCTCAAGGTCAGTATACCCAGGTTACCACCACCCAAGTCAAGAAACGGAACACTACTAATACCTAGAAGCCTAATACCACTTCCCAATCCCTATCCCTTCCCTCATCCATAAAAGTAGCCACTAACCTAAGGTCTAATAAACAGTTTTGCCTGCTTTTGAATTTTATAGTTTTTAAATTCCTAGTTTTGCCTGCTTTTGAATTTTATATAAGAAATCATACACACTAAGTATTTGTGTCTAATTTATTTTGATCAACATCGGTTCGTGTAATTTACGTTTGTTGCTGCATAGGGCCACAATTCATGCATTTTTATTGCTGTACGCATTACTATATAGCACTGAAATAAATCTACCATAATTGGTTTACCCATTTTACTGCTGATGGCCATTTTTGTTTCCAGGTTTTGGCTAACACAAATAATGCTACTTTGAACATGACTGTGCTTGCCTTTCAGTGGGTATCTGCATAATTCCTATCAAAGTTGCTGGATATATGTACGTATACATATACCCACAGCTTTGGTAGGTGTTGCTAGTTTTCAGAAGTGATTTTCACAATTTATATTTTCCCACCAGCAGCAAAAGAGAGTTGCATTGCTCTCCACATTCTGCTAACACTTGGTATTGTCGATATTTTTAATTTTAGCCATTCTGGTGAGTGTTAACATTATCTCTTTACAGTTTGAAGTGACTGCTCAAGTCTCTTTCCCATTTATTCCACTGGGTTGTCTTTTATACTGATGTAGGAGTTTACATAGTATGGATGTAAGCCATTTGTCAGATATATATATTACAAGTATCCGCTGTTACTGTTTTGTTTTTCTCTTACTGATAACTTTTGATGACAGAAGTTCTTGAACTGTCAATGATCCAGGTTATCAATCTTCCCTTTTATACCTGTGAGTTGTGTGTCCTGTTTAAGAAACATTTTCCTACGTCAAGATAATGATAACGTACTGATACTTTCTATCAGTCTGATAGAACGATGTAAGATATTCTCTGATACTGTCCTCTAGGGGCTTCATTATTTTACTTTTCACATTTAGATCTTCAATCCAATGTGCATGGTGGGAAGCACAGATCGAGTTTCATTGTTTTTCCCATTTGGATATCCACATGATAAGCAATGTTTAATGAAAAGACTGAATATTTTTAACTGATGAAAAAATACATTATGAAGATATCAATCACAAACTTCTAAGAATCAAATAATGTAGCAATAAAACATTAAAAAACAATGAGAAAAACGACAAACACACAACAGTCATACAAAACTTTAATAAAATTCTCATAAACACATGATAGCTAAAGCTAATAAAAAAAAGAGGAGATCTGAATAAATCAATATATAGAACTGTATACCCTACAGAAGACTCACCTTCTTTGTCAGTGCTTGGGGCACATTTTAAATACTGATCTTATACGTATCACAAAAAAAAATTTAATTCTCAAAAACTGGAAACTGTACATTCCTTATTCTCTGATTAAAATAAAACTAGAAAATAACAATTGTATTTTAAACACATACATTTCATCATTTTTAAATACCTTCTTAAGTAACTTTTAGATCAATGAGGAAATTGAAGCTAGATTTTATTGAAAATCTAGAAAATAACAAAAATAGCATCTTCTATTATATGGCATTTACTCAAATCGTAATTTAGAAGCAAATTTAAAGTAATAAAAGCTTTTGCACAAAAAGAAAAATGTAAATACTAAGTTGTTAGAAAAACCTGGAAGACAAAAAATAGGTACAATTATTTTTTCAGTTAGCAAGCAGAAGAATAAAATTCAAAGTAAGGGCCAGTGCTTTAAAAAACAATAAAATACATATATACCTCCAATCTAATTACAATCTAAAAAGAGACAACACAAGACATAACATAAATGTAATGACAAAGAGGGCTTTATCACATATGGAAGTCAAATATTATAAGAAAATTCTATACATAAGTGTTTGCTAATAATTTTTTTAAACTGAATAAAACTGATAATTCTTAAGGAAAACACAAATTATCGTATTATCCAAAACCTGAGAAGACCAATAACTATAGAATAAACTGAAAAAGTCCTTAAATAAATACCTCTATGAAAGGCCATAGGTAAAATCTAATTGTATCATATATTACCCATTTACAATCTGCATAATCAATCAATAACAGAAATGTCACTAACAGAGTCTGCGGTCCCTATTAAAAACTGGCATCCATTAATTTGTTTACTCATTCAACAAACATATATCCAATGAGGACCCTGTGTGTACTGACTCTGCTAAATACTAGATACAAATATGTACAAGACAAACATGATACCTGACCTCTGGAAGTTATAGAACACAAACAAGTAAACAGGCAATTACAACAAATTGAGATGTTATATAAGAGGAGAAGGGGCAAGTTTCAAAAAAAAAAAAAAAACAGTACTTGATCCCTACTCTAGGCAATGTTGGGGAGAAGAGGGTGGAAGAGAGAGCTGGTATATGTTGAATGCCTGCTCTTTGCTGTCTGTGTCAGGTGCCACACAAAGACATTCTCATTCATTCCTGGTAAGAACTCTGGACAGGTAATTTGCCCTATGCCCAGACTGGTAAATGGACAAGTTATAAGGATTCACATTCAAATATCTATCTATCTATATATATATATATATTTATTTTTGGCTCCTGAAGCTTCTGATCTTTCCCTAATGCCATTAAAGGAGAATAAGAATAACTAATGGAAGAGCAATAAAAGAGAACACCAAACAAAGGCTGTGGCAAAGGATCAGTAGAGTCAAAAGAGAGAGACTGTGATAACAGGCTTACAAGTTAATTAATACATTTTTGGAAATCGATCACTAGAGGGCAGCATTGCAAAGACTGTGAATAACTGAAGTTACCAAAAAAAAAGAACTAGGGTAAAATAAAGAACTCCAATGTGTTTAATCCATTTGTAAGTACTCTGTAGAATGCCTGAAACATTATTTCATGTTTAAGACAAAATAAATGCATGTTTTTCTTTCCTAACCTGAAATGTGTAGAAAATACTTCCTTGGAGTTTCACAAAACAAAGACTACTGTAACATAGTAGATAAGTAAGTCCATAAATGCAAAACCTTATTTTATAAACTAGCTTTGGTACAGCAGCTTCTCAGTTTGAAAATAATCATATCAACCTTTATATTTTCTTCTGTCAACATACTAATATCAATAAAATTAACCCATATAGAACTATTTTCAGATAGGCAGCCTATAAATAATTATATCATTCAGTCAGGAACTTGAGCTTTGAGAAAGTGCCTTTAAATGAAAGACAAAGACAGGTAAATAATTCTTCTAAAATAAAATCACTGCCTGCATGTTCTCATCTCCGAGTACTTCACAATCCAGAGTTTTCTGGCCCCACTGAAATTGCTCTGGAAAAATTTACCAGTGGCAACTCTTTACCAAATCTGAAGGATTCCTTGCACTTTTTATGTTTCTGCACCTCTCTGTGACATCTAACACAACTGAACGTTCTTTAGTGAAACACTAATTTCTTGCATCCAGCATAACCCCCACCATTATGCTCTTTTACTCTACTGGCCCCCTCCCTGGCCACTACTGAAGTTTAAAAACTGCAAACCTTCTTAAACTTGGGGAGTTTAAAACTCAGCCCTTTTCTATCACATCCTTTTTTTCTTTAAACAAATCTTCACTCCATTACATGGAGCGCTTGCCAAATCTCATTCTCCAGTCAATTTCTCATAACTGTGTACTAGCTATCTCTGCAGCCTTCTCTTCTACCATCTAGCCTTCTACTCTAAGATGTTGCTACAGTAAATGAGCTACAAATTGCACTGAGCTGGTAACTCCCCTCTTGGAGCTCCCCCATCCACCTGCTTTTGGAATTCCTCATCATCCTTATACATCTTGCTAAATTGTTACATACTCTGAAAGTTTCCCCAGTATTCTCCAGGAATCATTCCCACCCTGGTAGCTTTCATACTGGGTGGGTCACACTAGATTCCAAATATTCATTTGGTTTTATCTCCCCACTCAATGTGGTAGGGGAGGCAGAAAAGGAAACAGCCAATTACAATAAATGCTTTAGATAATACTGAAAGAGTATGATTACATACTTAAAAAAATTAAAAATTAAATTTAAAAACCACCCACACAAACCAATTCGCAAGGTGCTTTCTATGTAACATAGTTACACTCTTAATTTCCAAGTATTAATTTACCATTTAGGATCAGGGTTTATACCAACACCAAGCTCAACATTTAATAGAAAAAAATCAATATCCTTAATATTACAACATACTTACTATTTAAAAACTTTTGACATATACAGTAATATAAGGCTTGTTAAGATCTCAAGGAAAAGAGAAAATCATATGATTACGCATCACAAAAAGCACAGTTATTTAAGCGTAAAAAATAAAATCTAAGTTCCATCACGCTATCTACAGGAAACAAAATTGAGAAAACTGACCACAATATGAATAGAAATTACCATACTTCATCTTGAAAAATTAGTATTTATTGACAAAAACCCACAATGGTTGGTTTTGAGCACTAACAAATTTTAAAATGCAAGTGAAGTACCTTACAAAGCTCTTGTGATAAACAGTACTTTTTAGGTTTGGGCAGATGCTATACATTTTCATTCATCCTTGGAAGCACTGATGAAATAGAAGCAAAAGTACCATCATTAACGGAGGACAAAGAGCAGCTCTGATTGTGAGAAGAGTTTATGGTAACTGCCCACAGCAGAGACATAATTCCTAGGACTGAATCACCAGCTGTTTCTTCACGTTAAAAGAAGACCAGCGTTTTTCCATCAAGACCCACAAATTCAGTCATTCCTTAATTTACTCCCTTTTAAGTTCTCCACGTTCACTCTAGGAAAGTCTCTTAGACCTATCACGCTTTTTGTCTGTTTGCCTTCTCTCAAACAGTGTTTCTTTTTCCTTCTTCAAAACCCTCTTCTCAAAGGAGTCTTCAATGAGTCTTTCTTGATTCAAAATGGACCGAAGACAAGGTGGGATAAAATGCTCTTTTCCTACAGCCCAAGCTAGAAAAAAAAAAGAGGAGAAAGTAATACAAAATTCTATCTTAAGAGCAACATTACTTATTTTCACGGAAACAGAAAAGAAGAAAAAAAAAAAACTCTACTATTATATGGTTTAATTTCACTTACTTTACCTTGACCAATTTTATGCTGACTTATCTTTGTTTACTTCCACTTAACAGAGTTGTGACAGGATTAAGTTCCAACTGCTCTAAGTTTTCGAAAACAACTTCCCCACATACTAATGCATACTTTTTATATTATCATTTTAAAAAGACAACAGAATTATGAATTATCAGCAATACAACTGAAGACAGTGTTTCTAAAACTTCAAATAAAAGAATTTCTAGAAAACCTCTGAGAAATTTCCTGACATACAGTTTGCAAAAAAAAAAAAAAATCTGTTTGCAATTTTTTAAGCTGCAGTGGGGCTAGAGCTGTCCTGGAAGCCACTCTCTGAGCTCTTGGCCCTTAAGTTTCTGGTATTCTAGAGAAAAATCAGGAACTTAAGACTTAGGGAGCTCCAGTTAATTAACTACTTAATTAAAACACACAGCATTGTTAACATCTTCACACCTGAGAAGCAAATCAGAGTGTCAAATGGTTAAATAGCCAATTAGCATAACTAAAGAAGAGATCATCAACAAGTTAGTTACAAATAAGATTTTTAAGTATATATTCAAAATATTTAAAATTTAGTACAATTCACAGATCTAAACATTTCCCATTGGTTTCTAAGAGTTATTGGTAGCTAATACTATTATGTCAGCATGCTGTGTACCTGAATGTTCCTAACTAATCATATTATCATGTGAGTCTGCAGTTCCAGAACTCTGATACAACTTAGTTACGAAGATGACAGAAAAGTTGTGTGAGAACAGAAAAAGAAAAAAGACAGACACTAATATTGTTTCTAATTCCTCTACCACCCTTGGAAAAGAAGACCACTGCTCTATCCCAACTCACCCATCTGTCCCTTCTCTCCCACTCCCAACCCACTCTTCCCAGAAAGAGAACTATTTTATCCCATAAAAACATAGCAACCAAGTAAAATAGGCAAGAAGAATACCTGTAAGATTTTCTTTCCATAACTTGCTCCAGGCAAGGATCCTCAGGCACTCTCTCCCATGCCATCCTCCACCACTTCTTCAACCATGAGAGACGCATCCTGAATGATGGTGGAGGGTTCAGAAGTTTATAGTAGATGTGGCATAGTGAAAGCAAGGATCATATCCATCTCCTCACAAAAAGGATGGGCCTTTCAAGTGGTCCAGAATACCACTACAAGCCTCTGTGATTATACTTACATGTTACTATTCTGATACTAATCAATTCCCACTCTGAACTCAAAAATACCCACCAGGATATGCCTTTTGAATGTATCATTCTCCTTGTTTTTTCTCTTTACCATTCATTATTTTATTTATATGCTGACTCATTCCACAAAAGATGATGGGTTGATACTATTCTCTATTAATAAACTAACATACCTAGAATTTAAAGATATCCTTACTTTAAGTAATTCTCCCCATCTGTATCATCTCTCACAAAATCCATGTGCAATAAGGAAATTATCAGTCACAACCCCACCCCTACCATACTTAGGGTAAAAGGGAAGGTTCACAGAAGTATGTGAAAATATACTTCTGTGAGCGTCCAAGAATAACAGGGGAAGGAGACAATTGCTAAGAAGTAACAGGTTATAGTGAAAACTATAGGCTTGAGACTATGTGTAAATTTAAATGGCTTATTTAACCACTTCTACCCTCATGTTGCTCTCCTGCCTTCCTCTCCAACGTAACTTTTAGTTTTCATTTTTTAAATGAAAATATGTTCCTTTCAAAACAACATTATGTATTTAAAAAGAATTTCTCTCTCATTCCTCCATCCTTTCCTCAAAAGGTAACCATTATTAGTGTTTCATATTCTTTCACTCTTTCTTGTACACATTTGAACATGCATATAATTTTTAACCACAAATATCATACTGTGCATACTGCTCTCACAACTTCCTTCTTAATATATTTTGACCATCTTTTCACAAATATATTTCAATCTCACTCATCCTTTTAAATATTTATGTAATACACCAGGACATTAGGTATTGTGCTCAGTTATGTCTTTTTTCCCCTCCTCCTGTCTCCTCTGAAGACCTGGTTCCATGCCCCATGTCACTTAAACACTTGTTCATATTTTTTATCTCCATCTTTTTTATCTTTAGCTTCTAGGGTATTTCTTCAACTTTATTTCTAAATCACAAATTCAATTTTCAGTCCTTCAATTTTTTTTTTTATTGTAACAATCAGATGTTTAGTTTCTGAGAACTTCACCTATTGCTTCTTTCACAATGGCCTGATTTGAGTTTTTAGCTACCTTGTCCTCTGAAATCTCTCTGAGGTTATTAAAGTTCTATGTATTTGTTACACCATTCCCACTTTCCAGGGGTCAGTTTTTTCCTTGGTTCACTTTCTGCTTTGTATTGTTGGTTTTCTGGTGATCCTTTGTGGTCAAATTTGTGAACAGTGTTCCAGAACTATCTAACTGGCCTGGGTTTCTCCTATAGATCTACAGGTCTGTCCGTCACTGAAGCCATCTTCCCTGAATGGGGGAGCAGATTTCAGGCTCAATGTGAGCAGAACATATCAAGCAGCATGTTTTAGAGTGTGTGCTCACAAAGCAGACTATGGGCTGGAACCCCCATGACTGCCAACATAAAGAAGGCTTTACTTTCGGGGGCAGAGTGTTTCATGTATTATACGCATACAGAGCCATCTTTCCCTTCCTTCTTCCCATATGAGTTCTTGAAAGAGTTCTCAGGCACTTTCCAACCCCAACACATACACCAGAAGCTTTCTCCAGAATCATCATATGCAGAATAGAAACCATGACTCTATTCTTGAGAAAAATACCCTGCTGTTGATCATTAAGTATGAGTGAGAAAAGTGAGGAAGAGAAGAATCCAGGCAGTTTGGGGATTTTTTTTTTTTTTTTTTTTTGAGACAGAGTTTTGCTCCTGTCGCCCAGGCTGGAGTGCAATGGTGCAATCTTGGTTCACTGCAACCTCCACCTCCTGGGTTGAAGCGATTCTCCTGCCTCAGCCTCCTGAAGAACTGGGATTATAGGCACCTGCCAACACGCCCGGCTAATTTTTATATTTTTAGTAGAGACACCTTGGCCAGGCTGGTATCGAACTCCTTACCTCAGGTGATCTGCCTATCTCGGCCTCCCAAAGTGCTGGGATTACAGACGTGAGCCACTGCACCAGCCTTGTTTTTGTTTTTTGTTTGTTTAGTTTTGTTTTTGAGACAGAGTCTTGCTCTTGTAACCCAGGCTGGAGTACAATGGCACAGTCTCAGCTCACTGTAACCTCTGCCTCCTGGGTTCAAGCGATTCTCCTGCCTCAGCCTCCCGAGTAGCTGGGATTACAGGTGCCTGCCACCACGCCCAGGTAATTTTTGCATTTTTTTTTAGTAGAGACAGGGTTTCGAGACAGGGTTTCACTACGTTGGTCAGGCTGGTCTTGAACTCCTGACCTGAGGTGGTCTGCCCACCCTGGCCTCCCAAAGTAGCGCAATTACAAGCGTGAGACATCTCGCCCAGCCTAGAAGCAGTTTTTAAATTAATTACTCTTGATGATCACATCACCACCTCCCCTCCACTCCAGTTCTTTCAAACTGGAGTTCCTTGAGGTCCACTGAACCTCATGAGCTTTTCACTTTCAGTTATGGTTTTCTCTGTTCTTGTTTTGTTCTTCTGCCCCTCTCAGTCCATCTACTTTCTATCATCAGGGAATTCTCCCAAGTTTGCTGCACCAATGTCACCCTTTCTTAATACCCAATGCTGGTATAGACTTTTTTTCTGTTTTTTTCTTGTTGTTGTTTGTTTGTTTGCTTTTTTTTTATTAAATATTTTTAGTCCTGTCAATCAGGTATGAGGAAGTTTGAGTGAGTGGACCGTTTGCCTTCTTTTAACAAGTCCCCTCAATTTTTCAACACGTATTTCAGCCTGCATTTTGTCATAAACATCAAGAAGTATAAAATATCCATTCCTGTGCACAGAAGTTCTTTGCATAGTATACCACGAATAGACAGTATTCTTTTACTTTCCCCTCTTTGCTCCACTCCCAACTGCTGTAGGACGGCTTGTATTAAGTCACCTAGAATTTTATTTCCCAGCTGTCATTTCTTTCCTAAGTTCCATTCATTACATCAGCAATATTTTCTCAAAAATTATATTACACTTCAAAGTACATTATTAGTAATTCTTTGTATTTAACCTTAAATATCACTGACTGGGTTTTGGTGTTTTTGTTCACAAATGTTTAATATAAATCTTTCCTTTTTTGGTCCAGAAAATTCTCCATTCCGATTCATTTCACTTTGCTTAAGTACTCCCAAATACTATATTTATTTTTTTAAATATATATTTATTATAGGCTCATAGTCCTTTGGAAAGAATACATTTTGCCTTTATCCTGAAAGAACAGTTTTGTTGCACATAGAACTTTATGGTCATAATACTGAAACTGACTCAATAGTCCCAAAGATATCTTTTGGGTTTTTGTGTTTTTTTTAATAAACATAGAAACTGATCCTTCCGGTCTTAAAGCTTGAAACTTATATTTGTTTTATCTGAGTTCCTTCCTAAGGAAATGACTTTCAGGCCTCCCAAAAAAAAAAGTATCAAATAACTGAAAATCACCAGATCACCACAACCAGACAATGAGATAGACAGCAGACTCCTCATTCATCATGATTGCTTCCTTGCCCCTCTCTAGTTCCTGTTTTCTTGCATATTGTTACATCTCTTCCCTGCTATATAAACCCCTAGTTTCAGTCCATCAGGGAGACGGATCTGAGACTGATCTTCCATCTCCTCAGCTGCAGCACAAGATTAAAGCCTTCTTCTTTGGCAATAATTATTACCTCTGGCTTTCTGTGCAGTGGGCAGCAGGACCCAGATGAAAACCCATGGTGTTTGTGAACAATACTTCTATCTCAGAATTCTATAGGAATGTTTCCACTGTTCCTTAGTATCCAGTGCAGCATTTAAAAAAAAAAAAAGAAAGAAAATCAAATGCCAATCAGATTCTTTCTTAGGGTATGCCTGTTGTTTTCTCTATCCGGGAACTTCGTTTTCTTTTGATACTTGAAATTTTGCAGTTTTATAAATATTTGATTTTACCAAAAATAGGTAAATATCATAGATTTTATTTTAAAGCTTTTTTCAGCTCAGAACAAATTTATTCTACCATTTTATTATCTACTGCTTCTGCTACATGCACTGTAATTTTTATTTCTGGAATTCCTATTTCACACATACTGATATCCCAGATCTATTATCCAGGTCTCAAACTTTTCTCTCATAATGTTCAACTCTTTCGGCTGTACTTTCTGAGAAATTTCAATTTGTCAATATTGCCACTTCCATTTCAAACAAATTTACTGTAAAATATTTTAGATATACACAGGAATACAAGATATTATTTCATAAACACCTTTATGTCCACTACCCAGCTTAAGGGAAAAAAAAAAATCTGGATAACAGAAATACCTTTCTTTTTCACTCCCAGGAATAGGTGTTTGGTGTTTATCATTTCCATGGATTTCTTTTTTTGTTTTTTGAGACGGAGTCTCGCATTGTCGCCCAGGCTGGAGTGCAGTGGCACAATCTCAGCTCACTTCAACTTCCCAGGTTCAAGCAATTCTCCTACCTCAGCCTCCCAAGTAGCTGGGATTACACACGCACGCCACCACACTCGGCTAATTTTTTGTGTTTTTTTTTTTTTTTTCAGTAGCGATGGGGTTTCACCATGCTTGCCGGGCTGGTCTCCAACTCCTGACCTTGTGATCCGCCCACCTCGGCCTCCCAAAGTGCTAGGATTATAGGTACGAGCCACCACACCCAGCCCATTTCCATGGATTTATGTTTTTATATATGTATATACTCATAAAACTATATATACCATTGCTTTGCATTTTTAAGCTTTATATGAGTATCATTATATACTCTTCTGTAATTTGTTTTCTATACTCTGTATTTGTAAGGGTATTCATTTAATATGGGCATTGTAATTCACTGATTTATTAAGATTTCTAGTTCAAGATCCTTAGATAGATATACCAGTTTATTTACCCACTTTCGATTTGTTAGAGCTTAAGATGGCTTCAAGCTTTTCACTCTCACACACAATATTGCTATGAATATCCCTATCCTTGTTCTCCTTGTTTCTTTAAGGCAGTGTTTTTCAAACTGCAGTTTGTAACCCGCCAATAATATCACATTAGTGAGCCAGGATCACAAACAGCTTAAAAAGAAATAAAAAATTTTAAAAAGGAGAATGCTGGGAATAAAGGGGGAAAAGGAAGATGAACAAAGTGATGAGGTACAAAGACAGATCAAAGTGTACCGCCTGTAGGAAGAATAAATTTTGTTTCCTGAAAATTTGATCTCAGTTATATCATGGTCAAAACAGATCAATAAACAATGCTAAGGTATATATGTACATGGGTAGAATTCTTGGGTTACTGGAGAAATGCACACTGAAACTTACTAGACATTACTAAATTACTCTCAAAAGCAGTTGTTTATACTTCTGCCAGCTGTCTAAGAGTTCCCATTGTTCCACATACTCACCAACACAGTACAGTCAGATTTTTATCAAACTGATGTTGTCTGAAAAATATATTTCAAAATCCTTGTTTTTGAATGATTCTGCCAGTTACAGGATGACATTTGTTTTTCTTAGCATTTGAAGACCTAGCTCTGTGATCTCTACCATTCATTGTTATAGTTTAGAAGTCTGCTGCCGGTCTAATTTCTATAGCTTTGTAGATAATCTGTTTCTGGCTGCTAAAAAAGGTTTTCTTAGTTTTCAGGTATTATCCAGTTATTTTCCTTCCTCTGTATTAATCATACTTCTTCAGTCTAATGATTCACATCCTTTAACTTTGGGAACTTCTCATTCTTTCTTTGGACACAATTGTCAGTCTCTTCATTATCCTTTTCTGAAATTCCAATTTCATACACATTAGATGTTTATTCTTCTGACTCCAAACATCTCCTTCATGTTTCCATATCTGGGTTTTCTTCAAATCTGTCTTCAAGTTCATTAATTCTCTGTTCAGCTGAGTTCAATCTACTTAACCCATTTAATATTTTTCAAGGTCATTATTATATCTTTAATTTCTACAAGTGCTATTAGATTCTTTTTCAGATCTACCTGGTATTTCTTAACAGTATTTTGCTCCCTGCTCATGTTTTTAATTCCCCCCTTCCTTTTAATTCTTTTGAAATATTTTGTTCGTTTATATTCCATTGTCTTATCTAATAATTTCAGTATCTGACATCCACAGAGGTCTAATTCTGCTATTTGTCTTTCCTGCTCAGTATTGCTCATGATTGCTGAGTTTCTCTTATTTTTGTAATATGAAAGCACTTCATTTAGACTCTATCAATGGGCATACCTGAAGGAGCATCCCTCTGAAGATAATTCACTTTTCTATTAGGTCTTTGTAGGACTGCCAACATTTATTTGACTGCTTCTAAATAATTTTCTGTCTGCAGTTTCCTAAACTACACAGGTAGTATAAATTACAATCCCATCCCCTCATGAAGGCAGGCTAATGGTCACAAGTTTTTAGTGGAAACTTTTCAGTCCCACACCAACAGCCCAAGAGAAGAAAAATTCTCTGATGTCTTTCTCATGGAAAGGAAATTTAATTTTCTAGGCTCCCTTTCACTGAAGCCTTATCGTGAAGAATCCTTGCTTTATGCAGGTGTGAAAGATAGACAGATGACACAGGTTTTTGCCCATGGATCCTGGTTCATAACACTCACAGTCCTTGTTATACACTGGCCTTCAGAAGTAGGCCTCAGAAGGTAATGTCTCTGACCTTCTCTTCCCTCCTTTCACCTGATCCTTTTTCTCCCCAAGACAGCAATTTTTCCCCACCTTTCCATCTTGAAGCTGCCCATAAAGAAATTCTCTGACCTACATTGTCTGACTGCAGGTAATAAGACACCCATTCAGAAGAAGTTCTCCCATGCCCTGGAGAAATTAATAGTGCACAGAGAGGCTAGAAGAATTTGAACCAGCCTTTCTAGCCTTTCTAGGTTTTCCCACTCAGTCTATTAGTATTACCTCATAACCTTTTTGTCCAATCACATTTCTACACAGTTGTCCATACTTCTTCAATCACGCCTATCCAATGAAGTCTCCATAAAAGTAGCAATAGGACAGGCTTCTGAGAGCTCCCAGAGAGCTGAACACATAAAGGTTCCTGTAGGGTGGCACACTAAGAGAAGGCAGAGAAGCTCTATGCCCCTTCCTATACCTTGCCCCATCCATCTCTTCAGCTATATCCTTTGTAATATCCTTTATAATAAACTGGTAAATGTGTATCCCTGTGTTCTGTAAGCCACTTCAGCAACTTAACTGAAACCAAGGAAGGAGTGTGAGATCTCTGATTTATAGCTGGTCAGTCAGAAGCACAGGTAAAACAACCCGGGGGAGCCAGGAGCAGTGGCTCTCACCTGTAATCCCAGTACTTTGGAAGGCCAAGGTGGGAGGACTGTGAGCCCAAGAGTTTGAGACCAGCTGGGGCAACATGGTAAGACCCCAAAAATCTCTACAAAAAAATTTTAAAATTAGCCAGGCATGGTGATGAGAACCTACAGTCCCAGCTACCTGGGAGACCGAAGCAGGAGGCTCATACGAGCCCAGAAGGTCAAGGCTGTGGTAAGCTGTGTTCACACCACTGCACTCCAGCCTGGGTGACAGAGCAAGATCCTGTCTCAAAACAAAACAAAACAAAAAACAAAACACTACTACCTGGGCTTGCAACTGGTATCAGAAGTAGTGGGCGGTTTTATGGGACTGAGCCCTCAACTTGTGGGATTTGATGCCGTCTTCAGGTAGAGAGTGTGAGAATTGAATTGAAGGAGCCGCACACAGTGGCTCACACATATAATCCCAACACTTTGGGAGGTCGAGGAGGACAGATCACTTGAGGTCAGTTGTTCAAGACCAGCCTGGCCAACACGGTGAAACCCCATTTCTACTAAAAATACAAAAGTTAACCAGGCATGATGGCATGCATCTGTATTGCCAGCTACTGAGGCTGAGGCAGAATAGCTTAAACCCAGGAGGTGGAGGTTGCAGGTTGCAGTGAGCTGAGATCGCACCACTGCACTCTAGCCTGGGCGACAGAGCGAGACTCTGTCTCAAAAAGAAGAAAAGAATTGAATTGGAGGACACCAGCTGGTGTCTGCAGAACTGACTGCTCACCTGCTGGCGGGAAGAAATCCCACATATTTTGAGGTCACAGAAGTCTTCTGTGTTAATTGTTGAGTATAAGCATAGGAAAATGTACTTTGAGTGTGTTTTTTCCACTGCAGGGTTCTCAATTCTAACTCTTCATCTAATGAAGGCCCAAAGATCTCTCTCCTCAAATCCATGTGACCTTTAACTGCAAGCCTCTAGGTCAGAAGGCCCAAAGATCTCTCTCCTCAAATCCATGTGACCTTTAACTGCAAGCCTCTAGGTCAACAAACGTTGTGAGAGCAGCTATGGAATCAACTTAGTACTCTGGATTCTACAGCCTTCTCTATTTTTTGACTTCTTGGCAATCATATTTTTTATTGTCAAGAATTTTTTGTTCATTGTTCCTTTCTCAATACTGTATCTTCCCAATACTAAAAATGTTCAGTTTCTTACTTTCTATATAAACTATTATCTCTGAGCTATTTGCTTTGCTTATTTTAGTACCAGTCCTTTCTTCTACACTGTTAACTTTTCCTCTAATATCCAGTGTTTCTTCATTGTCTTTGTCTTTTTAAACCCAGATTGTTCTGTACTGATGGCTGGTGAAGTCACTGCTTTATTTCCCTCAAGTCTCCCCCATCTCCATCAACCCCCACAATGGAAGGCTATTGGATTCTGTGAGCAGACTTTGCCCTTAGTGTGGTGAAGAATAGAGAGGAACAGACAGATTTTTCTTCAAGATTCATCAATTCTGGAGTCTTCTAATTACCTTGATACTGCTCACAGAGCCATTTCTCTGCCCTAGCCCTGTCATCTCTAAGCTAGGGGAATTTGTAAGCAAGTCTACTTTTCTACTCAGAAACCAGATACTTTCCCCTATGTGTGGTACAAGCTGTTCAATACTAACGGTTTTCAGTAATCTAATCTTGTCAGCCTTACATCTTTCTAGAAAGCCTGAAAATTTTCTGGTTTATTGATTTCATCTCTTCCTGTTTTCCAGAGCTGTTCTAGAAGTATTTCTTATTCCTATATTTCTTTCCCACTGCAATCTGGACTCATATTGCTATCGGATTTGCCTTATTTTTTAAAAATTCTTAGTATTTATCATATCATAGAAATTATATCCTCAAAACGAAAAATTTCCCCTCCAAAATAGCAAGGACAGAAAATTGATGGAGCGCACTTCCTTAGAGGCACCTCAAACATTTACTATCACATATCCAGAATTTCATGTCTATCAAGCAAAAAGAAAAACCAAGAAACTCTCCAACAATTTAATTCATACTTCTCGTTCATCTTCTACTTAAAAGCACCAGAAACTTCAAGATACAAGTTCCTCTATCATGCACAATTTATTTTGTTTTAAATATTCTCTTTTATAAAAGTAATTAGCTACATTATGAAAATTTGCAATCTACAGTTTGATAGATGAGGTAAATTAAACATGTTTGGATGAGCAACAAATTTAGTGACAAATCAGGAAACTCAAGACTACAAATCTGAAACCTGAGAACTATGCCAACTCTACCAACTGTTTTTCTTCTTCACTCAAGTCTAAATAGCACTCAAACCAAAAGAACAAAGTATACCCTTTCAGACTTAACTTTCTAGTAAAAGAAAATGTTTTATACTTCTCTCTGCTATTAGATGGCAAATTCCACAAAGAAAATAAACTCCAGAATAGCATGCCCACTACAATCATGTGCCACTCAACAATATTTCAATTAATAACAGGCCATATATGCAACAATGGTCCCTGAACGTCATAACAAAGCCAAAAAATTCCTACTGCCTAGCAACGCTGTAGCTGTCATAATGTCATAACACAATCACCTAACTTTTTTATTACAACTTTAGTGTAGCCTAAGTGCAGTGGCTACACTGCATATAAAGTCATATAGTAAAGTCCCAGGACTTCACATTCACTCACCACTCACTCACTCACTCACTCAGAGCAGCTTTCAGTCCTGCAAGCTAACTGCCCTAAACAAATATACCATATTTGGGTGGGAGGGGGGTGAGGGATAAAAGATTACACATTGGGTACAGTGTACACTGCTCAGGTAATGGGTGCACCAAAAACTCAGAAATCACCACTAAAGAATTTATTCGTGTAACCAAACACTAACTCTTCCCCCAAACTTCTTGAAATATAATTTTAAAAAGAACAGATTAAGCTAAAAAAAGTTATACCTTTTTTTCTTTTATACCATATTTTTACTGTACTTTTTCTATGTTTAGATACACCAATACTATTGTGTTACAACTGCTTACAGTATTCAGTACAGTAACATGCTATATACGTTTGTAGCCTGGGACTAACAGGCTATGCTATATATAATCATATAGCGTAGGTGTGTGATAGGTAGCTAATACCATCTCAGTTTGTAGTAAATACAACACTCTATCATGTTCACACAATGACTAAATCACCTAACTACACATTTCTCAGAATGTATCTCTGTTGTTAGCAACACATGACGGTACTTAATTTGCTATCCCCACAATTACCCTACTGAAAGGTTTCCCCAGACACCCTCCTAAAGCCTACCTTCTTTCTGGAGTCACTGAATAAAAAAGCATTGTGCCACAATTTCCATCTGGATACTCTAAAGAATACATTTATGTCACTCTACAAATCAAATTATTCCTGTTTTAATGGTCATACTTAATAATAAAAAACGGATGGCAAATACAAGCCCTAAGCTCAGTATTTAAAATGAAACAAAAGACAATTGTATCAATATTGCTTATATATACGCCAACCTAAGAAACACACTGGCTACACTGGTTTCCCAATTTACAGCCTTTTAATGTTTTTACCAGGATGTTTTATAGTTA
Source organism: Colobus angolensis palliatus (assembly GCF_000951035.1). NCBI lineage: Eukaryota > Metazoa > Chordata > Mammalia > Primates > Cercopithecidae > Colobus > Colobus angolensis. The sequence continues at coordinate 458,889 of NW_012112808.1, read as the reverse complement.
AAAAACTAAACATCAAAAAATAAATAAAATAAAATAAAAATAAAAAACTAAATATCTATCACCAATTTTCCCTGCTTTATTTATACGCAGGCCTGAACATTATGAATATAATGAACATTTGTAAACTGAGGAAGCAAGCTATTTAAAGGAATACCACAATCAATCCTTTCGTACATTAACAACCCCAAATAAATCGTTTTACAAAGGATTTACTTAAAAGTGGGGTTTGTTAAGATTAAAGAAAAAAATTAAACGTAAGATTTAAAACAAGATGTGCCTTTGGTAACATCATTCTTTTCAGTACCCCAGGAAAGTTTTGTTTTTGTTTACCATTTTGGTATGGCAGGTTCAGTAATTTCACAACATTCCAAGATACCAATTTACTTCAAATATAATCAAGTACTCCTAAAAGTTTTCCATGGAATGAATTAATACAACCTTCATGGTCTCTAGGATGGTCAACCATAATACATGTGAAATTCTTTGCTTCTTAAGAATCATTTAGTTTCAATATAAAAAAAATTTTAAATGCTGAATATTTAAAGTACTTAATATTTCCACCCTCACCAATCTTTAACTAGAAATGGTACTTTAAAAGAGTAGTACTTTTTTTTTTTTTTTTTTGAGACGGAGTCTCGCTCTGTCGCCCAGGCTGGAGTGCAGTGGCCAGATCACAGCTCACTGCAAGCTCCACCTCCCGGTACTTTTTTATGTGTAGCTTCACAAACTCCCTGGTAAAAACACATACATACCTTAATACTCCAGTTTGAGAAGCAAGTTCATAGAACATGCTGATAAAATTTGTAAAATACAGTTTATGTTCAATAAAATTTGTAAAATATAGTTTATGTTCAATATGGCCCATCCTACCAACTTAAAAAATGATGAGTGGTTAAAAAAATCTAAGAAAGCAAATTTTTTAAAATTTTCAACAAATCTTATGTGCAAATTTGGAAACAAGTAGAATTACAAGAAAATGTGAATGAATGAATGGCTACTGGTTTTTTTAATGGCATAAATTTATATTCATTACACATATAGTTGCTGAGACAAAGGCTTCTCCCTCACAACATTCAGTGATTATTGGCAAAGTTATTAAATACAACAACTTTACCTTTTCTAATAGTTGTTTGTTAAATTAAAAACATCGTGGCATTATGAATTATAAACCACAAAAACTACATAATGCACAGCATAAAATACCACATCTTTCCAAAAATCAAATATAATTAGTAGTAAACACGTAAACACACCAGCAATGCTTTCAGGAAACAAAAGGCAGCATTAACAAAGGTTAAGAGGATAGAAGGTCTGGATTCAAATCCCAGCTTTGCCACTCAACAGCAGTATAAAATTGGGCAAGTTCTCTAACTTCTCTGTGCCTCAGTTTCCTGATTTGTAAAAAGAAATAATAATTGTACTTACTTCATTGGGTTACTGTAGTCATCAAATAAGTCAATACTTGTAAAGCACTTACAACTATACCTGGCACACAAGAGCTTTATTTGTCTAATAAATGGAAAGAATCTTCTTTTTTTGAGATGGAGTCTCGCTCTGTGGCCCAGGCTGGAGTGCAGTGGCACGATCTCGGCTCACTACAAGCTCCGCCTCCCAGGTTCAAGCAATTCTCCGCCTCAGCCTCCTGAGTAGCTGGGACTACCAGCACCCACCACCACGTCCGGCTAATTTTTGTATTTTTAGTAGAGATGGGGTTTCACCATGTTGGTCAGGCTGGTCTCAAACTCTTGACGTGAAGTGATCCACTGCCTCGGCCTCCCAAAGTGCTGGGATTACAGGCATGAGCCACTGTGCCCGGTTTCTGTTTGTTTTTTAATTGAGACAGTTATCTTGCCCCGTACCCTCACGGCTCACTGCTGCCTCCCGCTTCTGGACTCAATCCGCCTACCTCAACCTCCTGAGTAGCGGAGACTACAGGCTCACACCACCACGCTGGGATAATTTTCTTGGGTTTTTTTTGTGTAGAGACCACGTTGCACAGGCTGGTGTGGAAATTCTGGGCTCAAATCATCCACTGGCCTCAGCCTCCTCCCAAGGTACTGGAGTTACAGGCATGAGCCACTGCACCCAGCAAGGAACAATGTCTTAATTCCAAGGGAACATTTCCCTTTATCACTAACCTTCATCAATCCTTAGCTCCGTGGTTACTAACTCACAACACACACACACACACACACACACACACAGAGTTGGCTTCACATAGATTAGCAACATCACTGATTTAAATTCAAAAACAAAATATCCATTCTTTGAGCTGGGTAAATGCGTAGTCTTCAATCAAAAACTATGCATCCCTTATTAAGATCACCAAATAAAAATTTACAGGTCCAGCAATACAAAATATTTGGTATCGGTTTATAATTGCATGAAAGAACCCTTTATTAATTACGGAATAGGACATTGGTATCCATTTATAATTGCATGAAAGAAGCCTTTATTAATTACTGAACAGAACATTGTAAAAATATTTTTGTAATTGCAGAATTTTTATAGAAACCTATAATGCATTAAATTCCCATAATTACATGTATTTTGGCCAAATTAATGATGCCAAAACTAGTAAATTCTACAAAATTGCAATCATGTTTTCATCATTTATGATTTGTCCATATTTTGGAAGACTGTATAACAATACAAAGAACGCTCCTATACATCTCAAGCTACCTTTCAATATAACAAGGTATATAATACCCTGGAAAATAAAAGTTACATTTTGGCCATTAAAAAACCATGTTATGTCACATCTGAAATGCTTAATTATTTCAAGCTCCACCTAAGCTACAACAAGGTCCCAAGGAGGAAAAAAAGAGACCGGTTTAAAAACGGGTTTTTTTTTTGTTAACTATATTTAAAATTGTAACGTTACAACAAAACGCTGGATTATTAAATTAAAAACTAATTCCATAATTGCTGCAAGTAATCAAGCTGAATAATCAACATGGCCTGGGAAACATGACAAAACCCCGTCTCTACAAAAAAATACAAGAAAAGTGGCCAGGCGTGGTGATGCCCGCTAGCGGTCCCAGCTACTCGGGAGGCTGAGGTGGGAGAATCGCTTGAGCCTGGGAGGCAGAGGTGGCAGTCAGCCGAGATTGCGCCAGGGCACTCTAGCCTGGATGACACAACGGAGAAAAATAAGGTAATCAACATATATTTACTAAGTGGATACCAACAGCCCACGACTGTGCTAAATATACAGATTCGTCTTAAATGAAAAGCTGAAGTCTAAAGTAAAAGACAAAGTTAACTTAGGAAGGCATGAAGATGACAGTAAACCTCCCTCCCACCCAAAATTGATTTTCTGTGAGATTAATGTAACGCCTCTCTTCAGAAAATTTTCTTTGTACTTACTAAGAGAAACCACAGGAAAACACCCTGAGGTGCTTCTTAACAGTGCAGACTCCTGGGTCCTAATTAATACCTACTGAACCAGAATATGCAGGAATCTGTATGTTTCATAAACATTGAAGTTCAAATACATTAAGCAAAAATGTACTGAGAACCCAACAGATTCCAGGCATTGTGCTAGGAATGGGAGACTACTAAAATGTTAGTTTCAGTCAGTCTCACTTGGGAAGACAAGTAAAGGCTATTTAACCTCATATACAATTCAAAAAGGCAGAAACCGTGTCTTATTAATTATTGAATCACTGCTGTCTATCTTTTTTTTTTTTTTTGAGACGGAGTCTCGCTTTGTCGCCCAGGATGGAGTGCAGTGGCACCATCTCAGTTCACTGCAAGGTCTACCTCCCGAGTTCACACCATTCTCCTTCCTCAGCCTCCTGAGTAGCTGGCACTACAGGTGCCCGCCACCATGCCCAGCTAATTTTTTGTATTTTTAGTACAGACGGGGTTTCACCATGTTTGCCAGGATGGTCTCAATCTCCTGACCTCGTGATCTGCCCTTCTCAGCCTCCCAAAGTGCTGGGATTACGGGCGTGAGCCACCGCGCCCGGCCACTGTCTGCTATCCTAATGGTATATTTCAAACATGGGCTCCTGATTAACAATTTCGTTTATCTATACTACTTTACCCCTCCACTTCCCTGCATAATTTTGGGAACTGACGGGAAAGAAATGTAAAGGTTTGAATAAGCTTTCTTCATTATTATGCTGATGAAACATAAACATTACTATTCAGATCAGCCATTCTGAAAAATTCAGAGCAAAAAATTTTCCACAAACTCAGAAGTCATGCCCCAGTGTAAAATATCCATAAACACTTGAAAATAACTCAACAAATGGCAATCTGTCATATGATAATACTTTAATATGTGGGCTCTGATTATCGTTTAGTCACTTACAGGAATTTTACATTAGAGGTTAATAATTATCCTCACTATATAAATGGAAGAGTTGAGAATACAATGTTTGCACAAGACCACATACTGATATAAAAGTTAGGTATCTTTACCTTCTTGTTAATGTCTAATTAGTAGGCTACTTTCCCTGAAAATAAGTGCTCCTAAACAGTAAAATTACTATCATATTAATTAATACATGAATAAATCTCAATGAACAACAAAATGCATTACATTAAAGTTAAGGCAAGAATTTCTGCTAAGAGCACTATTGTTTAACACTGTACTGGTGACCTTAGCTAATGCAAAAGAAAAGAAAAAGAAACAGGAAGTACAAAGCTATAAAAATATTTGCAGAAGCTATTATCATCTACCTATAAAGTCCAAGAGTATACCTTAAAAGACTGATGAATAACAGAGTTCAAGACCAGTATTTAAAAATCAACACTTACCTATACCTGAGCAATAACCAATTAGAAAATTATATGGTAAAAATGATCATATTCATAATGTTTTTACAATTGATTAAACCCCCAACAATAAGCTTAACCAAAACTGATTAAGACCAAGAAGAAAAAAATCATAAAACACAATCTAAGCACATAAAAATGTAAAATTATGTATAAAATGTATACATACATATCACTAAGACAATAGGTAAAATGGAAAAACATCTGCAATACATATGACTAAAGGTAATTTTCTTAATGTACAATGAACTCTTAGGAGTTCACTAAGAAAAAGCATTTTTTTAATGAGCAAATGATGTGAGGAAACAATTCATTAAATGAATATGCAACCCACTTAGAACAGTGCCTAGCCTATGGTAAGTGCTCAATAAATGTTAGTTGTTATAATAAACGGCTGATGAATGTTAAAATAGGTTTAATCTCACTCCTGATTTTAAAAATAGCAAAACATTCAGACTGGCAAAAATAATGCAGTTGATATAATCCAGTGTTGGTGCTGAGAAATCTGCATTTGCATACACTAAAAGTGGGAATATAATGTTGGTTCAACATTTTTAAAGTGGAAACTAAAAACGTTTGTCAATTTGAAATTGCATACCCTAGCAATTCCATGGCTGGAAATTATTCTTACAGACATAAACACAAGACTACAAAAATAAATCTGTAAGAACATACTGTGTAATATTAGTTACACTAGCAAAATGAAAATTATTATAATCAAAATGCCTATGAATGGGGGTGATTAATAAAACCACAGTACTTCCAGGACAATGAAGCCTTTAAAAACAGGTGAGGTAGATCAATAGAATTCCTTATGAAAGGATTTCCATGATACATTACAAAGTGGAAAAAAAAAAGATACAGAAGAGTGAAGAATATTAGAGCATCATTCTGTGTGATAAAAGAAAAGGAAAGGTAAATTCTACATACACATTTATATAAATAGAAAGGTTTTCTGGAATATAGCAGTAAATCAAGAATACAGTGCTTGATTGAATAAGGCCATGAAGCACACACACATCCATACATGAATACTAATGGTGGTTATGGATTTGGGGTGTGAGCTTGAAAGAAAGACTTAGATTTCATTTTATACTCTTCTGTATTGTTTAATTCCTTCTCCGTGTGCATGTATCACGTTAATTTTTTGGGAAAGATACATCCTTGCATAAGAACACTCAACAGTGTGAAGGTATTACCCCTTTCAAAACCCGACAGGATGTTTTAATAGAATATGAATAAAATGCTGTGAATACTCTATCAATAGAATAGAATCTACAATCAGTCTGGAAAAGTGCATCAAAACAGCCATGACAAATCTGAAACAGAAGGATGAGAGGGGATTTTTCCAAAATTATCAAAATATATAAACAAACTATAGAAACTGTAACAATGGCATGCTGACACAAGAGTTAATAAACAGATCGTAAGGGGAATAATGAAATAAAGAATCTAGAAAAAGATTTCTACATACATGAAAGTGTTAATATATGACTAAGACAAAATGGTTAATCAGTGAGGATAACTAGATATCTGGGGGGATAAGAACTAAGACAACCTACCTCCTGCCACACAAAAAGTAATTCCATATAGAAAATAAATCAAAAGTTTAAAAAAATAAAATAAAAAGCTTTTGAAGAAACTTAAACTATACTTTCTTTTTATAAATATTAGAATGAAGAGAGTCTTAATTTAGTAAAAAGACAGTTTTTTAAAACAGGTAACTAAAAATTGAAAATTGTGCTAATAACAAGATAGTATAAATGATTAGAGCAATAATTATTATAAAAGCTAGCACTTACTAAAGATTAAAGAGTTGTATGCTGTTTGTAATTAACAATATGTTTAATCCTCACAATCTCTTGAGGTGTACCACCACTAATCCCACTTTACCAATGAAGAAACTGAGTTACAAATATTAGGCACATTCCCAAAGAAGTGGCAGAGCTAGAATTTAGCCTTTCTGGTGCAAGTCTGTATTCTCAATCACTATAGTGGTTCCATAGCCAACTTATATAGTGTTCAACAACAAACTTAAAAATACTGTTAACATTTACAAAGCTAAAACACAAAAACAGGCAACCCAATAAAAAAAATGGGCAAAGATTATGAACAGGTAATTGACCCAAAAAATTCAAATGGCTAAGAAACAAAAAATGTTAAAAACGCAAATACAAATGCAAGGCGTTACTAGTTTTTGCCCCCTACTGGCAAATATTTCAGGGATTACGTGTACCTTTTGTTGGCAAAGTTATGAGAAAACACGTACTCATATAATACTAATGTGGGTATAAACCTTTTAGGCCATTTTGAAGGGTCATTTGCAAGTTGTACTTAAGTGTTAAATATGCACTGCCTCAGACCCAATAACCTCATTTTTAGGAATCTGTCTCACAAAAAATCCTTACACATATACACAAGGATAACAAACATATTCACTGCAATCTTGCTTGCAATTTTGGAAAAAAACAAATAGTTCATTAAAGATAAAATAATTGATAGTAAATAAATTTAAGTAAGTTATAGTAAAACATATGCAGCCATTTAAAAAATAATGAGATCATCAAAATATAGTTTTAAGTGAGAAAAAACAAGCCTCAAAGCACCATGTACAATAATAAATTTTTACACTAAAGGCTAACAAAATACTATATATAAGTACATGTATCAATAGTATATTTGTAAAAGCCTAACGGACAACATGACTAAGAACACAGACCCAAATGCCAAACTGTCTGGGTTAACCATACAATTAGTTAACCTCTCTGGGCCTCAATTCCCATATTATTACTTACTTCATAGGGTTTTTGCCTCTTCATATAAACTCTATTTGTTAATCCTTAGAACAATGTCTGACACAATGTTGCATTAAATAAACTAAAAATGCATAAAGGTGTGGAAAGAAAATCACCTAATTTTCAACAGTATTTATTGTTTAGGGAACAAGAAGCTATCTTTTTATTTATTTATTTATTTTTGAGACAGAGTCTCGCTCTGTTGCCCAGGCTGGATTGCAGTAGCGCGATCTCCGCTCACTGCAAGCTCCGCCCACAGGTTCACCCCATTCTCCTGCCTCAGCCTCCCGAGTAGCTGGGACTACAGGTGCCTGCCACCACGCCCGGCTAATTTTTTGTATTTTAAGTAGAGACGGGGTTTCACCGTGTTAGCCAGGATGGTCTCGATCTCCTGACCTCGTGATCCACCTGCCTCGGCCTCCCAAAGTGTTGAGATTACAGGCATGAGCCACCGCACCCAGCCAAGCTATCATTTTTTAACTGTATATACCTTTTTAATGCTTTATAATGATTATGATCTGATGTATTTCTTTGTTTTATAAAAATACAACAAAATATAAATACAGTTACAAATGTACAGCAGTGATCACCTCTACTGCTTTCCAGTACTGTTATGTCATCACACAACATAAATCAATGTCTAGAATAAAAATTAGATTTATCATTTTAATATATCTTTTTAAAGTATTTGTAATTAATACAACCAACAGTTAAAGGAAAGTTACTTGTTATTTACTTGTAACTAATTAGATCCATCTTAAGAAATAATTACTGAGTCTCAAGTTGCTAACATTAATTTATAGATACAATTCAGATGTCAGCATATTTAAGGAACTTTTCATTGTCAAAGTAAGCTTCCAAGCCATATGCACACTGAGATACTACATACTGTACTTACTTTTAAATAAAAAGTACTTCATATAGCATGTCAGAAATAAAACCAGAGAAATCTAGAGAGATCTGTCTCACAGAGAGAGAAAGACATGCATGAAATATTTAAGAGAATGTTACAACCCTATTTAGGAAAAAGACATGTTTTATAAAACATTAAAGAGTCATATCTATCCAGTCACAGCATTCCATGAACATAGTTAAGCTGTCTTTAAAATCCCAGGCTAGAGCTGTTAGCAAGTTATATATAGCCAAAACTAAATTAGGAGTGTTAACTTCACTATGTCTGGTGAACTAAAAAGCAAATCATGGATAACCTGATATCTAAATTTGAGTATGTGGAAGAAAATAAGAAAATGATATATCTATGCCTATCTCTCATCCTAAAAGTTGGCTGTTTTTCATCTATTTAATTTGCCCCTCAAAAGTATACAAAGAATCCTGGTAATGACCATTTGAATTACTAAATGGAAAGATGATAAAATTCTTCATTCAGCTGATTAACTACTGGTAATTCCAAAGAGTCTGAATTCCAAAGAGTCTGACCACAAGTCCTGTGGAGGGAGGGAAGGTAGAAAGGTGAGCCATTTCCTTAAAAGCTTTTTTTGATTAAAAATAAAATTCTGGCTCACACCTGTAATCCCAGCACTTTGGGAGGCTAAGGCAGGCAGATCACCTGAGGTCAGGAGTTCGAGACCAACCTGGCCAACACTGCAAAACTCTGTCTCTACTAAAAATACAAAAATTAGCTGGGCATGGTGGTGTGTGCCTGTAGTCCTAGCTACTCAGTGGGGCTAAGTCAAGAGAATTGCTGGAACCCGGGAGGCAGAGGTTGCAGTTAGCTGAAATCACGCCATTGCACTTCAGCCTGGGTGTCACCACAAGACTCCATCTCAAAAAAAAATTAAAATTAAAAAATAAAATTCATGGCCGGGCGCGGTGGCTCAAGCCTGTAATCCCAGCACTTTGGGAGGCCAAGACGGGCGGATCACGAGGTCAGGAGATCGAGACCATCCTGGCGAACACGGTGAAACCCCGTCTCTACTAAAAAAAATACAAAAAACTAGCCGGGCGAGGTGGCGGGCGCCTGTAGTCCCAGCTACTCGGGAGGCTGAGGCGGGAGAATGGCATAAACCCGGGAGGCGGAGCTTGCAGTGAGCTGAGATCTGGCCACTGCACTCCAGCCTGGGCGACAGAGCGAGACTCCGTCTCAAAAAAAAAAAAAATAAAATTCATAATTCATAATGGCTCTTTCACCAACTAAACCCTGAGAGAACCAAAAATTAGAAGAGTATAGGCTGGGCATGGTAACTCATGCCTATAACCCCAGCACACTGGGATGCTGAGGCAGGTAGGTGGTTTGAGCCTAGGCATTTGAGACCAGTCTGGGCATCATAGCAAGATCCTATCTCTATAAAAAATAAAAAATAAAAAAATAGCCACAAGTGGTAGCAAGTTTCCATAGTCTAGTTACTCCAGAGGCTGAGCTAGGAGTGGAAGGATGGTTTAAGCCCTGGAGTTGGAGGGTGCAGTGAGCTAACATCACATCACTGTACTCCAACCTAGGTGACCTGAAGGAAAATCAGGTTACAATACTTTGCAAGTAAAATCTACAAGGAAAAAGAGTACTATTTCTTAGCTCCATCCTCCCACTGTGTCAATCAGTGTTTCAAAGAATGACCTAGCTTAGTGTATTTCATCACTTAATTAGAAACAGAACACAAATTTGCATTTAGTTGCCTGTCTTACATTAAGAAAGAAACTCACTGGTGTTCCAATCAATAACAGAAAGTATTGATAAATTACACTGTTGAGTATCTGAAAAGAGAAGACTACTTAGTACAAAGGTAAATTATTTTAGAATAGGAATCTCAATAGTCAGAAAAACACATTAAACAACATCTTCTTCAATTACCACTCAGTGAAGAAATTGCTTTTACTATGTCTGGGTGATTTCCATCTAGAACCCTGCTGAAAACTTTCAATGACAGCAAATTCACTGTCAGAGTCCACTTCATTCAGAAGTAATTAAAATTTTTTAATTTTTTCTTATATTGTTCAAAAACCAGATTCCCATAACTTTGACACAATGCTCCAAATCGTTGCTTTCTGCCCTTAAAGTCACTGAAGTTACCCATCTTGCCCCTCATATTCTTTCTTATTCTAAACTATGGATCATGATAAACTGTAATTATTTTAATAAATTCAAATAACCAGTATTTTGACTAGGCTATGCATCATGGGTGGAGGAGGAAAGCCTCAAATATTACAAGACACAAAAACCCAAATTTCACAACAAATTCAACCTACTATATATGTCCAATTCTACGGTGTCTTTTTTCCCCTAACATGTTAACATCTCTGAAATTGGCAGATGCCTTACAATTAAAGACATTTACAGCTGCTACTGAAGAGGTGGTGACAGTGACAGTTCTCTCTGTCTGTATAAGAACTTAGTTGTTTTCTCCAGTGATGTAACTGGACAACTGCAACCTCGCAACATTCCAGGCAACAATCCATTTAACGAACAGTTGAAGAAAGAATATGAGCAAGCAACTGTCTGAAAACCTTTCATTAACACCATCTGGTAACATGAAGAAAGTGCCAGCATTAACACTTACAGAACCGATAACAATGGTTAAAAGAAAATCCCAGATCAAAGTACAGTAGATTAAGTATGCTATATCATCAACTTTCCTAACTGCACAGAAAAGATACTCTGTGGAAAAACAGACAACTCTGGGTAAGAAAAAAATGATTGAGAAGAACTGGACTCTGGAACCTGGGCAAGATGGCCAAATAGGAACAGCTCTGATCTGCAGCCTCCAGTGAGATCAATGATGGGTGATTTCTGCATTTCCAACTGAGGTACCGGGCTCATCTCATTGGGACTGGTTAAGCAGAAGCAGGGTGGGGCATCGCCCCACCTAGAAAGCACAAGAGGTCGGGGAAGTCCCTTCCCCAGCCAAGGGACGCTGTGAAGGACTGTGCCATGAGGAACGGTGCATTCCGGCCAGAATACTATGCTTTTCCCATGGTCTTCGCAATCTGCAGACCAGGAGATTCCCTTGGGTGCCTACACCACCAGGGCCCTGGGTTTCAAGCACAAAACTGGGTGGCTGTTTGGGGAGACACCAAGCTAGCTGCAGTTTTTTTTCATACCCCAGTGGTGACTGGAACACCAGCGAGACAGAACAGTTCATTCCCCTGAGTTAGCCCCAAGTAGACTAACTCAGTGGATCCCACCCCCATGGAGCCCAGCAAGCTAAGATCCACTGGCTTGTAATTCTTGCTGCCAGCACAGCAGTATGAAGTCCGACTTGGGATGCTCCAGCTTGGTGGGCGGGGTTGGGGGGGTAGCGGCCATTAGTGAGGCTTGAGTAGGCGGTTTTCCCCTTACAGCATGAACGAAGCGCCAGGAACTTCCAACTAGGCAGAGTCCACTGCAGCTCGGCAGAGCCGCTGTAGCCATACTGCCTTTCTAGATTCCTCCTCTTTGAGCAGGGCATCTCTGAAAGAAAGGCAGCAGCCCCAGTCAGGAGCTTATAGGTAAAACTCCCAATTCCCTGGGACAGAGCACCTGGGGAAGGGACAGCTGTGAGCACAGCTTCAGCAGAATTAAAGGTTCCTGCCTGCTGGCTCTAAAGAGAGCAGCACATCTCCCAGCACAGTGCTCACGCTCTGCTAAGGGACAGACAGTCTCTTCAAGTGGGTCCCTGACCCCTGCGCCTCCTGACTAGGTGACATCTCCCAGCAGGGGTCGACAGACACCTCATACAGGAGAGCTCCAGCTGGCATCTGGCAGGTGCCCCTCTGGGATGAAGCTTCCAGAGGAAGAAACAGGCAGCAATCTTTGCCCTTCTGCAGACTCCGTTGGTGATACCAGGCAAACCGGGTCTACAGTGGACCTCCAAGAAACTCCAGCTGACCTGCAGCACAGGGGCCTGTTAGAAGGAAAATGAACAAACAGAAAGGAACAGCATCAACATCAACAAAAAGGACGTCCATATCACGAAGATGAGGAAAAACCAATGCAAAAAGGCTGAAAATTCCAAAAACCAGAACTTCCTCTTCTCCTCCAAAGGATCACAACTCCTCGTCAGCAAGGGAACAAAATGGGACAGAGAATGAGTTTGACAAATTGACACAAGTAGGCTTCAGAAGGTGGGTAATAACAAACTTCTCTGAGCTAAAAGAGCATGTTCTAACCCAACACAAGGAAGCTAAGAACCTTGAAAAAAGGTTAGAGGAATTGCTAACTAGAATAAGTAGTTTAGAGACGAACATAAATGACCTGATGGAGTTGAAAAACAGCATGAGAACATCGTGAAGCATACACAAGTATCAACAGCCAAATCGATCAAGCAGAAGAAAGGATAACAGAGATTGAAGATCAATTTAATGAAATAAAGTGTAAAGACAAGATGAGAGAAAAAAAGAATGAAAAGGAATGAACAAAGCCTCCAAGAAATATGAGACTATGTGAAAAGACCAAACCTACATTTGACTGGTGTACCTGAAAGTGATGGGAAGAATGGAACCAAGTTGGAAAACACTCTTCAGCATATTATCCAGGAGAACTTACCCAACCTAGCAAGACAGGCCAAGATTCAAATTCAGGAAATACAGAGAACACAACAAAGATACTCCTCAAGAAGAGCAATCCCAAGACACATAATTGTCAGATTCACCAAGATTGTAATGAATGAAAAAATGTTAAGGGCAGCCAGAGAGAAAGGTCAGGTTACCAACAGACGGAAGCCCATTAGACTAACAGCAGATCTCTCTGCAGAAACCCTACAAGTCAGAAGAGAGTGGGAGCCAATATTCAACATTTTAAATAAAATAATTTTCAACCCAGAATTTCATATCCAGCCAAACTAAGCTTCATAAGTGATGAAAAAATAAAATCCTTTACAGACAAGCAGATGCTGAGAGATTTTATCACCATCAGGCCTGCCTTACAAGAGCTCCTGAAGGAAGCACTAAATACAGAAAAGGAAAAACCAGTACCAACTACTTCAAAAACACACCAAATTGTAAAGACCATTGATTGACACTATGAAGAAACTGCATCAACTAACGGGCAAAATAACCAGCTACCATCATAATAAGAGGATCAAATTTACACATAACAATGTTACCCTTAAATGTAAACAGGCTACATGCCCTGATGAAAAGACATAGACTGGCAAATTGGATAACGAGTCAAGACTCATCGGTGTGCTGTACTCAGGAGACCAATCTCACATGCAAAGACACACACAGGCTCAAAATAAAAGGATGGAGGAAGATTTAACAAGCAAATGGAAAGCAAAAAATAAAGCAGGGGTTGCAATCCTAGTCTCTGATAAAAACAGTCTTTAAACCAACAAAGATCAAAAAAGACAAAGAAGGGCATAATGGTAAAGGGATCAATGCAACAAGAAGAGCCAACTATGCTAAATATATATGAACCCAATATAGGAGCACCCAGATTCATAAAGCGAGTTATTTGAGACCCATAAAGAGACTTAAGACTCCCACACAGTAATAGTGGGAGACTTTTAACACCCCACTGTCAATATCAGATCAATGAGACAAAAAATTAGCAAGGATATTCAGGACTTGAACTCAGCTCTGGACCAAGGGGACCTAATAGACATCTACAGAACTCTACACCCCAAATCAACAGAATATATATTCTTCTCAGCACCACATCCCACTTATTCTAAAATTGACCACATAATTGGAAGTAAAACACTCCTCAGCAAATGCAAAAGAATTGAAATCATAACAGTCTCTCAGACCACAGTGCAATGAAACTAGCACTCAGAATTAAGAAACTCACTCAAAACCATACAACTACATGGCAACTGAACAACCCGCTCCTGAATGACTACTGGGTAAATAACGAAATTAAGGCAGAAATAAATGAGTTCTTTGAAACCGATGAGAACAGAGACACAACGTACCAAAATATCTGGGATACAGCTAAAGCAGTGTTTAGAGGGAAATCTATAGCCCTAAATGCCCACAGGAGGAAGTGGGAAAGATCTAAAATCAACATCCTAACATCACAAACTACAGAAGTAAGAGCAAACAAATTAAAAAGCTAGCAGAAGACATGAAGATCAGAGCAGAACTGAAGGAGATAGAGACACGAAAAACCCCTCAAAACATCAGTGAATCCAGGAACTGGTGTTTTGAAGATTAACAAAATAGATAGAATGCTACCCAAATAAAGAAGAGAGAATAATCAAATAGACACAATAAGGGGAGATCACCACTGATCCCACAGAAATACAAACTACTATCACAGAATACTATATACACCTTTATGCAAATAAACTAGAAAATCTAGAAGAAAAGGAGAAATTCCTGGACTCATACACTTTCCCAAGACCAAACCAGAAAGAAGTCGAATCCCTGAATAAACCAATAACAAGTTTGGAAATTGAGGCAGTAATTAATAGCCTACTAACCAAAAAAAGCCCAGGACCAGATAAATTAACAATCGAATTCTACTAGAGTTACCAAGATGAGCTGGTACCATTTCTTCTGAAACTATTCCAAACAACAGAAAAAGAGGGAGTCTCCCTAACTCGTTTTATGAGGACAGCATCATCCTGATACCAAATCCTGGCAGAGACACAACAGAAAAAGAAAATTTCAGGCAATATCCCTGATGAAAATCGATGTGAAAATCCTCAATAAAGTACTGGCGAACCGAATTCAGCAGTGCATCAAAAAGCTTATCCACCACGATCAGTTAGCTTCATCCCTGGGATGCAAGGCTGGTTCAACATACGCAAATCAATAAACATAATCCATCACATAAACAGAATCAATGACAAAAACCACATGATTATCTTAATAGATACAGAAAAGGCCTTTGATAAAATTCAACACCAACTAAAAAACTTTCAATAAGCTAGATACTGATGGAACATATCTCAAAATAGTAAGAGCTATTTATGACAAACCCACAGTAGTATCATACTGAATGGGAAAAAACTGGAAGCATTTTGAAAACCAGCACAAGACAAGGATGCCCTCTCTCACCACTCCTATTCAACATAGTACTGGAAGTTCTGGCCAGGGCAATCAGGCAAGAGAAAGAAATAAAGGGTATTCGAATAGGAAGAGAGGAAGTCAAATTGTCTCTGTTTGCAGATAACATGATTGTATATTTAGAAAACCCCATCATCTCAGCCCCCAAATTTCCTAAAGCTGATAAACAACTTCAGCAAAGTCTCAGAATACAAAATCAATGGTACTAAATCTGGTGCTAAAACAGATATATAAACCAATAAAACAGAACAGAGGCCTCAGAAATAATGCCACACATCTACAACCATCTGATCTTTGACAAACCTGACAAAAACAAGCAATAGGGAGAGGAGTCCCTATTTAATAAATAGTGTTGGGAAAACTGGCTAGCCATATGCAGAAAACTGAAACCGGACCCCTTCCTTACATCTTATACAGAAATTAACTCAAGATGGATTAAAGATTTGAATGTAAGACCTAAAACCATAAAAACCCTAGAATAAAAACTAGAAGAATACCATTCAGGACATAGGCATGGGAAAAGGCTTCATGACTAAAACACAAAAAGCAATGGTAACAAAAGTGAAAATTGACAGACGGGATCTAATTAAACGAGAGAACTTCTGCACAGCAAAAGAAACTATCATCAGAGTGAACAGGCAACCTACAGAATGCGAGAAAATTTTTTCAATCTATCCATCTGACAAAGGGCTAATATCCAGAATCTACAAGGAACTTAAAACAAATTTGCAAAGAAAAAACAACCCCATCAAAAAGTGGGTGAAGGATATGAACAGACACTTCTCAAAAGAAGACATTTATGCAACCAACATACATATAAAAAAAAGCTCATCATCACTGGTCATTAGAGAAATGCAAATCAAAACCACAATGATATACCATTGCACACCAGTTAGAATGGCGATTAAAAGGTCAGGAAACAACATGCTAGAGAGGATGTGGAGAAATAGGAAGCCTTTTACATTGTGGAAGACAGTATGGTGATTCCTCCACCCCCAACACACAAACACTCCTATACCTCCACCATGTCTTCACTGACACTAATCATGTACACCCACTCTGGACTGTCAGGTAAACTAGAAATAAACTTCTATTGGGTTAAGCCACTTAACTTGAGGGTTTGTTATATCACCTAGTGCTTGCCAAACTTAACACAGTTGCTTTTCACATTTAAAATTATTAAATTCAAGGAAAATAGCAAAATAGGAAGCTCTAAGGTTTTGTTCCCCACAGAGAAACATCAAAAAACAAAGAGAAACTGCCTGAACAAACTTTGTTGAAGCACTGGAAAACAGTCGAAGAGCAGGAAAGTTTTATAGCATTTTTATCTGCTCATATCTCATCCCCTTGCTAGCACAGCAGTGGCCTTGCTTTTCAAACAGCAGCAGCCTGGTTTCCAGTTTCCTCCCACAAACCAGAGGGGGCAGAACAGTCCTTATAGAAAATTATTGCACAAGTCTGTTCTAACCTTTCTGGGGGATACTTGAAGGCCTGAGTTGAGACTTTCATTTCTATTTAGCTTAACACAAAACTCAGGTGAAAAAGAGCAGCAGCTGCTGCTCATAAAAGTTCCAAGGCCACTACAGACTCACAGACCCCTGGGACAATACAATAGACTATGTTAGACCCTAAAGAGAAGATAAGGTGAGGCTCTTTGGGAAATAAGAATATTCAAAAACAGTTGTGTATACAGGGGAATTTAGAAAGTCATGTACATGACTAAGCAAGATTCATGCTCAGAAAATACCTAAGGCGGCCTTAAGCTTGCATCTCAAGATGATTCTATGTTTAAAAGAAGCCTACTTAAGAGATGAATGAGTACATCTAGATCTAGATCCTTGAGGAATTGCCATACTGTTTTCCATAATGGTTGAACTAGTTTACAATCCCACCAACAGTGTAAAAGTGTTCCT
>NW_012112808.1:434751-440723 GCF_000951035.1 Colobus angolensis palliatus | reverse complement strand
TTTAAAAGAAGCCTACTTAAGAGATGAATGAGTAACCCAGCAGAGGCTAACTGCAAAAATTGGGAGAACTCCTGAGGAACTCTCTGTAACAAGGTGAACACACGCTAAAGGAACAGACTTCAATAATCACACACAACAAGGACTAGTCTTTGCAAAAATAGTTTGGAAAGTCTCAGGACAAATGGACTACTACAGCCTTCAACAAGTACTCAATCAATCAATCAATAAAACAAAAAACAACAAACCCAGAGGAAGGGAGAAATCTTATTTCCAGAGTTACCACGTAATAGTCAAATGTCTGATTTTCAACAAAAGAGAAAACAATGGCCCATTCAAAGGAACAAATAAGATGACAAACAAGCCCATCTGGACTTTTTTTTTTTTTTGAGATGGAGTTTCACTCTTGTTGCCCAGGCTGGAGTGCAAGGGCGCAATCTCGGCTCACTGAAGCCTCCACCTCTCAGGCTCAAGTGATTCTCCTGCCTCAGCCTCTCGAGTAGCTGGGATTACAGGCATGTGCCACCACGACTGGCTAATTTTGTATTTTTAGTAGGGACTGGGTTTCTCCATGTTGGTCAGGCTGGTCTTGAACTCCCAACCTCAAGTGATCCGCGTGCCTTGGCCTCCCAAAGTGCTGGATTACAGGTGTGAGCCACCGCACCCAGCTGACAATGGATTTTCTATAATCACAAACTGCAACCAACCTCCCAGGTTGCAAGTCACATAACCTGTGCATGTGCAGATGAATCCAGCATGCCTAACTGGTATACCCAGGAGCCAAATTTACCTCTAGTTTAACCTCCAAACTGCCCTTGGTCATTCCCGGGCAAGGCCCAAGCTAATTCTGAAAGAAATTTAGTTTACAGTTTAAATGATAATAGCCTCCCCAAAACTTAAACCACTTGTAAAACTAATAAAAGGCCATCCACCAGATTAGGAGGATGACAGAGGCATGAATTCTGCTAAGATGTAGGTGTAGTTAAACAATTAGCAGACACTATTCCTGAGGATACAAGATTTGCAACTTCCCCAATTACTCCTATAAATAAATCACTATTGTAGAACCTAAGATTGGCCTTTTTGGATTGCAAATGTCTTTTTAGACTGTTGCATTTCTGACAAGATGGCTCCACCCAGATCCAAGACTCATGATTCATCTGTCCTGCAGCAGACTCAGGCCATGATGACCATTTTCCACACCCCTATATTTCACCACGGACCAATCAGCAGCCCCCATTCCCTAGCTCCCTGCCCACCAAACTAGTTTAAAAAAAACACTACCCAGCTGGGCATGGTGGCTCACACCTGTAATCCCAGGACTTTGGGAGGCTGAGGTGGGCAGCTCACGAGGTCAGGAGATTGAGACCATCTTGGCTAACACAATGGAACCCCATCTCCACTAAGAAAAACACAATAAATTGGCCAGACGTGGTGGCACGTGCCTGGTCCCAGCTCCTAAGAAGGCTGAGGTAGGAGAATCACTTGAACCCAGGAGGCAGAGGTTGCAGTGAGCCAAGATTGTGCCACTGCACTCCAGCCTAGGTGACAGAGCGAGATTCTGTCTCAAAATAAACAAACAAATACACACTACCCTCCAAATTTATGGAGAAGCTAATCTGAGTAATAATAAAACTCTAGTGTCCTATTTAGCCAGCTCTATGTGTATTACACTCTGTCTCTATTGCAATTCCCTTGTCTTGATAAACAGGCTCTATCTGGGCAGCAGGCAACAGGAACCCCCTGGTCAGCCACAGAACCTCAGTACCTGAACCCAGGGTGCAGAGCAAATTAAGAAGCAAGGTGTGCCCTGTTCTGCTGCAGAGTTAATTTAAGGGCCAAGGACCCAGCACTACCTCCTGAACAGCCCAATGAGATCATGCCTCATTGTATTTTCCTGTCTCCTCTCATAGTTACTCTCTGCCTGTAAAACCTGTCCCCAGACCCCAGCTCAAGAAGACAGATTTGAGCACTGCCTCCTGTCTCCTTGCCGGTCAACCTTGCAATAAAGCTTTTTCCTTTATCAAAGGCTGGTGCCATAATATTTGCTTCTATGCACAATGGGCAGCAAGCCCACTGCTCAACAACAATTCTGGTGACCCAGATGAGACGAGTAACATTAACAGAAAGACTTTAAAACGATCATCTTTAAAAGAAAATTAGGAAAACAATGTATAAACTGAATGAGACCAACAAAGAGAAAAGAACCAACCAGAAACTCTGGAGCTAAAAAGAATAATCAAAACAAAAAATTTATGGGAGGGTTCAAGAGCAGAATTTAGCTGAAAGAAGAAACGAGATAAAAATTAATAACGGAAGGAAAACTAGAAAATATGTGGAAAACTAGAAAATATGTGGCAACATAACTCCTGGGAAATGGGGAAAGGAATCAGAAAATTCATTGAGACAGAGACAACATATCAAAACTTAGAGCATGCAGTGAAAACAGTGCTAAGAGAAAATTTAGAGCTATAAAATGCGTACATTAAATAAGATCTCATTTCAACAGCGTAACTTTACACCTAAGGAACTTAAGAACAAACTAAACCCAAAGCTACCAGAAGGAAGGAAATACTAAAAATAAGAGTGGTGATAAATAAAACAGAAAAAAAAAATAGAGGAAAATCAACAAAACAAAATTTCAGTTATTTAAAAAGATCAACAATATTGACAAACCTTTAGCTATATTGATTAAGAAAATAAGAAAGAGTACTCAAATTACTATGATCAGATATAAAAGTGAGGACATTACTATTGATTCTACAGAAATAATTATAAGAGAATACAGTGAAAAATTATATGATTATATGCCAAAAAATTGGATCACCTAAATAAAATGAATATATTCACAGAAGCACACAATCTACCCAAACTGACAAAGAAATAGAAAACTTGAATAGACCTATAATTAGTAAGGAGATTGAATAAGTAACCAAAAGCTTCCAACAGCAACAAAAAAGGCCAGGACCGCATGGCTTGACTGATGAATTCTACTGCAACATCTAAGGAAGAATTAACACCAATACTCTCAAACTCTTACAGAAATTTAAAGAAAAGATGATACTTCCTAATTCATCCTGTATAGCCAACATTACCCTGATAATAAAGGCAGAAAAAGATACAAGAAAACCAGACCAATATCCTTTATGAATAACAATGAAAAAAATCCTCAAAACTAGCAAACTGAATTCAGCAGCATCTTAAAAGGAATATACAACGTGACCAAGTGTGATTTACTTCCAGAACACAACGGTTCAATATAATCAACGTAATACACCAACATGAAGAATGAAGGATGTAAACCACAGGATTATATAAATTGATATAGAAAATGCATTTTACAAAATTCAACAACCTCCCATGATAAAAACCCTCAATAACCTAGGAATAACTTGAACATAATGGAGACATATAAAAAATCCACAGGTAACACAATACTCAATACTCAATGGTGAAAGACTGAAAGCATTTTCCTTAAGATCAGAAACAACAGATGTCCACTTTCACTAGCCAACATAATACTGGAAGTTTTAGCCAGAGTAATCAGGCAAGAAAAAGAAATAAAAGGCACTCAAACTAGAAAGGAAGCGATAAAACTATCTCTGTTCACAGGTGACGTGATCGCAAACTAGAAAGGAAGAGATAAAACTATCTCTGTTCACAGGTGACATGATCGCAAATGCAGAAAACCTGAAAAATTGTTAGCTTGAATACATCAAAACTGCAGGATACAAAATCAATACATGAAAATCAGTTTCATTTCTATACACTTGCAATGAACATTGATAAGAAAATAATTCAATTTACAATAGCATCACAAAGAATAAAATAATTAGTAATACACTTAACCAAGGATGTGAAAGATTATTCACTGAAAACTACAAAACAGTGCTAAAAGAAGTTAAAGAAAGACATCCCATGTTCATGGATTGGAAGTCTAAATATTGTGAAGATGACAACACTACCCAAAATGATCTATAGATTCAATGCAGTTGGCATCCCAACAGTATTTTTTGTGGGGAGGAAAAAAAATCCTAAAATTCATTTGGTATCGCAAGGGACACCAAACAGCTACGCAATCTTGAAAAAGAAAAAGCTGGAAGACTCACACTTCCTGATTTCAAAACTTACTACAAAGCTACATTAATCAAAATAATGTGGTTCTGGATTAGAAGAGATTTACAAATCAATAGAATGTGTTTTTCAAATTGATTTTCAACATGCATGCCAAGACCATTTAATGGCCTTGAAAAGAACAGTCTTTTGAACAGCTAATACTGGAAAACTGGGTATCAACATGCAAAAAGGATCTTTAGACCATATACAAAACTTAATAAAAAATGGATCAAAGACAAAAGAAAAGCTAAATCAATTGAGACCCTTAGACGAAAACAAGAGAAAAGTTATGAAACATTGGATTTAAGTGTCTTCTAGAATATACTCCAAAAACGGTCAACCAGAGAAAAAACAGATAAACTGGACTTCATCAAAATTAAAAACTGCACTCTAGCCTGGGCAACAAGAGCGAAACTCTGTCTCAAAAAAAAAAAAGCTTAATATAAGGACAATTTACATAATACTTAGTGGTACACACTGCAATACACAATGAAATTGATGTGTTGTCAAAATAATCTTAGAAAGTACAGTTGACCCTTGTACAATGCAGGTTTGAACTGCACAGGTACACTTAACGCATTTTTTCAATAAATATATTGGAACATTTTTTAGAGACTTGCAACAATTTGAAAAAAAAAAACTGGCAAACCACATAGTCTAGAAATACAAAAATTAAGAAAAAATGTCATGAATGCTTAAAATACATGTAGACACTAGTTTATTTCATAATTTACTACCATAAAATATACCCAAATCTATTACAAAAATGAAAATTTATCAAAACTTTTGCACACACTTACAGATCATACATGGCACCATTCACAGTCAAGAGAAAGGTAAACAAAGGTAAAGAGGCAGTACTAAGTCACAACTGCACAAAATTAACCACAGTACATACTGTACTACTGTAATATTTCTTAGCCACCTCCTATTGCTATTGCAGTGAGCTCAAGTATTTCGAGTATCCACTGAAAATGCTGTGTAAGGCTGAACACCTCTGCGTGAACAGTCTGTCTCTCTAATAAATAGCATATCACAGTAAGAAAGTGGATCTCTTGCAGTTGTCTCATATTTTTCATCATGTTTAGTGTGATACCATAAATCTGAATAACATCACGGACCCACACAAAGTGCCATTAGTGATGCTGGAAGTACACCCAAGAAGCAGAGAAAAGTCATGACGTTCAAAGAAAAAGCTGAAGTGCCTGACATTGAGGTCTGCAGCAGCAATCCCTCACCATTTAAGATACATGAATCCAGCCTAAAAGTCATTATTTAAAAAAGGAAAGAAAATTTGCATCACTACAGCTATGCCCGCAGGCCTGAAAACCTTGCACTTTTTGCGAAATATCTTTTAATCTCATACTGATAATCTCATACTGAAAATGCAACTTTTATGTGACTGCAGGACTGCTAGAAGAATGAGCATACCCACAGACTCTAAGAGGATCCGAGAAAAAGCAAAGTCATTATATGACAACCAAAAGCATTAAGGAAGATGAGGATCTAAAGCTGAAGAATTTTAATGCCAGCAAAGGATGGTTTGATATGTGTTAGAAAGAAGTCTGTCTTAAAACATGTCATAGCCTGAGTGCAGTGGCTCACACCTGTAATCCCAGCACTCTGGGAGGCAGAGGAGGGTGGATCACTTGAGGCCAGGAGTTCCAGACCAGCCCAGCCAACACGGCGAAACCCCATCTCTACTAAAAATATAAAAATTAGCTGGGCAGGGTACATGCCTACAACCCCAGCTAACTGGGCAGCTGGGGTACAAGAATCACTTGAACCTGGGAGGCAAAGGTTGCAGTGAGCTAAGATCATGCCACTGAACTCCAGCCTGGGCGACAGAGCAAGAGTCT
>NW_012112808.1:418512-434216 GCF_000951035.1 Colobus angolensis palliatus | reverse complement strand
AAAAAAAAAAAAAAAAAGTCACAATAATAGGAGAAACAGCTACTGCTGACCAAGAGGCAGAAGGCAAATTCCCAGATGCCATTAAGAAAATCATTGAGGAGAAAGAATATCTACTTGAACAGGCTTTTTAACACAGAAAAAAGTGCTCTATTCTGAGGGGAGGAAATGTCACAAAAGATATTCACTAGTAAAGAAGAGATGCAAGCACCAGGATTTAAAACAGGAAGGAACAGGCTGTTTTATGCAAATACAGTCAGGTTTATGATCAAAGTTGCCCTTATTTATAAGGCTGCTAACCTCCAAGCCCTGAAGGAAAAGGATAAACACCAGCTGCCAGTCTTTGGATTGCACAAGAAAGGCCTAGAAAATGAGACGCTTTGTTCCTGATCAGGAAGCACCTTGCCAGTAAGGAACTGCCTTTTAAAGTTATTCTGAGGTTGCACCATGCCCCTGGCCACCCAGAACCCCATGAGTTCAACACCACAGGTATCAAAGTGGTCTACTTGCCCCCAAACACAGTGTCCACAATTCAGCTTCTATATCAGGAGGTCATAAGGACCTTTAAGCATCACTACACACAGTATTCTTTGGAAGAGGCTGTGAATGCCGTGAAAGAGAACCCTGACAGAGAGAACATCAAAGTTTGGAAGAATTACACCACTGAAAATTCCACTGCTGTTATAGAAAAAGCCATGAAAACTGTCAAGCCCAAAACAGTATTCGTGCTGGAGAAAACTTTGTCCAGATGTTGCGCATGGCTTCACAGAATGTATGACACAGTCAATCAAGGAAATCATGAAAGAGATTGGGAATATGGCAAAAAGGGCAGGGGGTGAAGGGTTTCAAGATGCAGATCTTGGAGAAATTCAAGAGCTAACAGACACCACACCAGAGGAATTAACAGAAGAAAACTTGATGGAGATGAATGCTACCAAACCGGTGTCAGACAATGAGAAAGAAGACATACCAGATGCAGTGCCAGAAAACAAACTGACACTAGACAATCTGGCAGAAGGGTTCCTATTATTCAAGACTGTTTTTGATTTATGACATAGACCATTCTATGACACAGGCTCTGAAACTAAACAGTGGAAAAAAGATTAAAGGATTGGTACCATACATTTTTAGAGAAATGAAAAAGCAAAAAAGACAGACAGAAATTACAATGTATTTCTGTGAAGTTGCATCACACATACCTGCCTCCCCCTCTACCTTCCCTCCACCTCTTCTACCTCTGCCACCCCTGAGAGAGCAGGACCAACCAGTCCCCCATCCTCCTAAGCCTATTCAATGTGAAGACAATGAAGATGAAGACTTTTGTGATGACCCACTTCCACTTAATAAACAGTAAGTAGATTTTCTCTTACAATCTTAATAGCACTTTTTCTCTAGCTTCCTTTATTATAGTATGTAATACAGATAAACATATATAAAAAATTTGAAATGTAAAGTCTTTCTAAATGACCAATTTTTTTTTAAATTTCCAACTTTCATTTAAGTTCAGTGATGCATGTGCAGGACATGCAGGTTTGTCAGACAGATAAATGTGTACTGTAGTGGCTGGCTACACAGATCATCCCATCGCCTAAGTATGGAGCCCAGCATCCACTAGCTATTCTTCCTGATGCTCTCACTCCTCCCACCCTCACCTGACAGGCCCAGTGTGTGTTATTCCCCGCAATGTGTCCACATGGTCTCATCATTCAGCTCCCACATACAAGTGAGAACATGTGGTATTTGGTTTTCTGTTACTGTGTTAGTGTGTTAAGGATAATGGCTTCTAGATAAGAGCTTCTAGCTCTATGCATGTCCCTGCAAAGGACATGATCTTGTTCCTTTTTATGGCTGCATAGTATTGAATAGTGTCTATGTACCACATTTTCTGTATCCGGTCTATCATTGATGGGCATTTAGGTTTTTACGTCTTTGCCATTGTGAGTAGTGCTGTAATGAGCATATGCCTTCTTTTATTATCTTTATAATAGAATGATTTATATTCATTTGGGTATATACACCCAGTAACAGGATTGCTGGGTCAAACAGTATCTTTGCCTCTAGGTCTTTAAGGCATCGTCACACTGTCTTCCACAATGGTTGAACTAATTTACATTCCCACCAACAGTGTATAAGTGTTCCTTTTTCTCTATAACCTCACCAGCATCTGTCGTTCTTTGACTTTTTAGTAATAGCCATTCAGACTGGTGTCAGATGGTACCTCATTGTGGCTTTGATTTGCATTTCTCTAATGATGAGTAATGCTGAGCTTTTTCTCATACGTTTGTTGGCCACATGTATGTCTTCTTTTGAGAAGTGCCTGTTCATGTCCTTTGTCTATTTTTATTGGGTTGTTTGGTTTTTTTCTTATAAATTTAAGTTCCTTATAGATGCTGGATATAAGACCTTTGTCGGATGGATAGATTACAAAAATTTTCTCCCATTCTGTAGGTTGTCTGTTCACTCTGAGAGCTTCTTTTACTGTGCAGAAGCTCTTTAGTGTAATTAAATCCCATTTGTCAATTTTTGCTTTTGTTGCAATTGTTTTTGGCATCTTCATCATGAAATCTTTGCCCATGCCTATATCCTGAATGGTACTGCATATGTTGTCTTCCAGGATTTTTAGTTTGGGGTTTTACATTTAAGTGTTTAATCCATCTTGAGTTAATTTGTATATCTGGTGTAAAGAAGGGGTCCAGTTTCAATTTTCTGCATATGACTAGCAGTTTTCCCAGCACCATTTATTAAATAGAGAATCCTTTCTCCATTGCTTGTTTTTGCCAGGTTTGTCGGAGATCACATGGTTGTAGGTGTGCAGTCTTATTTCTGGGTTTTCTATTCTGTTCCATTGGTCTATGTCTGTTCTTGTACCAGTCCCATGCCATTTTGGTTACTTTGGCCTTGTAGTATAGTTTGAAGTCAGGTAGCATGACGCCTCTAGCTTTGTTCTTTTTGCTTAGGACTGTCTCGGCTATTTGGACTCTTTTCTGGTTCCATATGAATTTTAAACCAGTTTCTTCTAATTCTGTGAAGAATGTTGATGGTAGTTTAATAGGAATAGTACTGAATCTATACATTGCTTTGGGCAGTATGGCCATTTTCATAATATTGATTCTTCCTATCTTTGAGCATGGAATGTTTCTCCATTTGTGTCCTCTCTGATTTCCTTGAGCAGTGGTTTGTAGGTCTCCTTGAAGAGCTCCTTCCTTGTTAGCCATATTCCTAGGTATTTTATTCGTTTTGTGGCAATTGTGAATGGGAGCTCATTTGTGACTTGCCTCTTGGCTTGCCTATTTTTGGTGTATAGGAATGCTAGAGATTTTTGCACATTTATTTTGCATCCTGAGACTTTGCTGAAGTTGCTGATCAGTTTGCAAAGCTACTGGGTTGACATGATGGTGTTTTCTACGTATAGGATCATGTAATCTATAAACAAAAATAGTTTGACTTCCTCTCTTCCTAGCTGAATACCCTTTACCTCGTTCTCTTGCCTGATTACCCTGGCCATAACTCCCAATATTATCTTGAATAGGAGTGGTAAGAGAGGGCATCCTTGTCTTGTGTTGGTTTTCAAGGGGAATGCTTCCAGGTTTTGCCCATTCAGTATAGTATTATCATAGATGGCTCTTTAAATGACCAATTTTTAAAAATATTTTATATTTGGGTATAAGATAATTTTATAATTTTCACCTAGCCGGTGCGGTGGCTCAAGCCTGTAATCCCAGCACTTTGGGAGGCCGAGACAGGCGGATCACGAGGTCAGGAGTTCGAGATCATCCTGGCTAACATGGTGAAACCCCGTCTCTACCAAAAAATACAAAAAGCTAGCCGGGCAAGGTGGCTGGCGCCTGTAGTCCCAGCTACTCGGGAGGCTGAGGCAGGAGAATGGCGTGAACCCGGGAGGCGGAGCTTGCAGTGAGCTGAGATTCAGCCACTGCACTCCAGCCCGGGCGACAGAGCGAGACTCCGTCTCAAAAAAAAAAAAAAAAATTTTTCACCTAGTTCATCCTCATTATTATTTTATTTTTTCCCCGCTACTCTTCTGTATAAACATTAAAAGTAATTACTCAAAGACAATCTAAACTTATAGTTATAGCTGCCTTCCCTGATACTAACCAGTCACAGAAAATTAGCATAAGCCTGGCAGAGTCTCTTGCCAACACTACTCCATCCAAAAAGTGTAACAATAACACTGCTTCTCTAGGTGGTATTCCAGCGGAGTCTTAACATGGTAGTAGCAAAGGAGATGAACGGAAGGTATAACAATTAAACCCAAGAACTGGAACTCTTGTCTCAACAAAGAAGTAATGCCATCTTTCTATCGTATCTATCCATCCACCCATTTATATATCTACCTTTGTCTTTCCACCATATCCTGGACCTACTGTTTATTAATTCTATGTATTTTATATGGGAGCTATAAATACATGTACGTGCATGCGCAAACACACATATATATGCCTCCTTTGTAGACTGTTAACCATTGGGACATTCTCATTTAATATACAAGTTGAAAGGGAGGAAGAGACAGAGAAGAGGGGAGAAGGAAGGGGCAAATTTAAAATGATAGTCAAAAATTTTAAAAAAAGAACTCTTTGGTTACCTGTGGAGGATTTTAGGGAATGAACTCAATCTGAAAATCAGTAAATAAGGGAAACATGGTATTTATTCTGCTCTCCTATATAAACTGTACTGCATAACAAAAGACTTAATAACAAAGTTCCTCTTTATAGAAGTCCAACTAATAAATAGGGAATGATAAAATTCAAATAACACTATTTTGCAATCCCTAATAAAGTAATGGATCTAAGCAATAATCACGAATGGCTGCTAAAACCATTAGGTAAAAGATTGTCAGAGAACTTTACACCAGACAGTTTAGTGACAATATTCAGCTGACAATACATGAACCCAGGGATCAATCTTATCACTACTGAGAGAGACAATGATGCATTATGTGCCTCGTAATACGATGCGAAAAGATGCACAATAAAGTATTCTTTCAAAAAAATTTAAACCCAACTCTGAACAAACCTCTGGATTTAACTACCAACTCGTAAGAAATAAAGGGGATAGAGGAACATGTTCAATGATACCAGAGAGATACAGTAATCAAAATTCAAAATATAAAAAATTCTGCAGGACAGCCTAGTGTATTCAATAAATAAATTATAAGGGAAGAAGGAAAAAAGGACAGAGAGAGGTAACTACAGATTAAAAGTTACTTAAGGAACATATCAATCAAATGCAATATATGGACCCTGATTAGATCTTGATTCAAGCAAATCAATTTAAAAAAAAAAAACCCTTTATGAGACAATGGGAAAAACATGAATACTAAATGGATATTCAATTATATAAAAAATTAAATTTTAAGTTAAAATTTAAATTTGAGAGGTAATAATAGTATTTTAGTAAAAAAACAAAAATATGCTTCCATCTTTTAGAGATACATACATATGCATACATACAGATATTCATTTATAGATAAAATTGATATGACATATGTGATTTCATTCAAAATAGCCTGGGGGGAAGGTATAAGGAGCACTGGTATAGATGAAATAAAACTGGCCATGTAATAACTGTTGAAACTGGGTAATGGATGCATTGCTACAGCCAGGCATTGCTTAACAATGGGAATATGTTCTGAGAAAGGCATTAGGTGATTTCATTGCTGTGCAAACATAATAAGGTGTACTTACAAAAATCTAGATGGTATACAGTCTACTACACACCTAGATTATATGGTACAGCCAACTGCTCCTAGGCTAAAACCCATACAGCATGTTACTGTACAGAATACTGTAGGCAACTATAACACAATGATAAGTCATTGTGTATTTAAACCTATGTAAACACAGAAAAGGCATAGTAAAAATACAGTATTATAATCTTATGGGACCACCATCATATATGCAGTCTGTCAATGACCAAAACATCATTTTGTGGCACATGACTGTATTCTAGTTTTACATATATTTATAAGTGCTCATTAAAAGTTTGGAAAAAGAGGCAGGTGCAGTGGCTCACGGCTGTAATCCCAGCACTTTAGGAGGCCAACGTGGGCAGATCACTTGAGATCAGGAGTTCAAGACCAGCCTGGCCAACACAGTAAAAGCCCATCTTCACAAAAACTACAAAAATTAGTCAGGCGTGGTGGTGCGCACCTATAATCCCAGCTAGTCAGGAGCTCAGCAGGAGAATCGCTTGAAGCCAGGAAGTGGAGGCTGCAGTAAGCCCACATCGCAGCACTGCACTCCAGCCCAGACGACGAGT
The DNA here is from genome assembly GCF_000951035.1 of Colobus angolensis palliatus. NCBI lineage: Eukaryota > Metazoa > Chordata > Mammalia > Primates > Cercopithecidae > Colobus > Colobus angolensis. Next base: position 427,943 of record NW_012112808.1, on the reverse strand, counting down.
GAGACTCAGTCTCAAAAAAAAGGTTTGGAGAAAGAACTGTCTCTGGTAGGCTATTAACTCCTGAGGCAATATTTAACTTACTGATTGAGCCCCACCAACCCAGAAGGCACCATTGCAGGTGCTAGAGACATAGTACAATAGGAGAGGCAAGACTTTTAAAATCCCTGCAATATAGCAACTGACCTAATTGGTAATACAGAGGAAGAAGTAATTAGAAATATGTAAGTCTAGAGATTAGCTAACAACAGTTTAACAAATACAAACAGAAACAGCAAGCGAATTATGTATTTAATGGGTTTTTCTGGGTGGGGTTTTTGTTTCTGGGTTTTTTTATTTTTTTATTTTTTGGTAATCATCTCCCATTCTTTCCTCTTCTAATTCATGGCTTTCCAATATTACCAAAGGGGCAAGTCAAAGTGAAAATACTATCTACTTGCTTCCACCTTTCCATACAAACACTGATTTTGTGTTCCTTGGCAATATTTTGTTTCCTTTTGTTTTAAGAAGGCTTAAAATCTACATTGTTACAAATACATTTGGCCACTCCCCTCTTTTATATTTAACTTTCTACTATGCTATAATAACAAGAAGCATTTGGTTAAAGTAAAATAAATCTGAACAAAGCAAGAAAAAAATTAAAAGCAATAGCTCAAGAACTATTCAAGTACTCAGGAATATTCAGGCAAAAATGGCCCTGTATGAAAACGTAAGTAATGATAAGCTACTAAATTAAAAACTGATATACTGTCCTAGCCCAATAAATATTGTTTCATTTCCTACAATTAGAAACTAAGTGACAAGGATTTATAGACTTTTTTTAAAACTTAGTTTAAAATCCCGTATTTAATATAAATATCAATACCTATACACATATGTGTATAAGCAATGACTTAAACTTTTCAAGTATAACCATATGTATAGTTGTCCTTTGTAAATTTATATTTTTAAAGAATCTTTTAAACTGCTAAAACACTAAAACTCTCTTGACTAATATTTTCTAATACTCTCTTGACTAATATTTTTTAATACCTGAGCACTGAATAGGTAACACAAGAAAAAGTCGTATTAAAAATGTGTATTGTATAGAAATATTTACCAATATTACTTGTAAAATGAGCCATTCCACTTCATGAAAAAGGAAGAGGCCAGTCACCAGTTTCTAGGTTACAACAGTGAGGAGCAAGTAACATTTCAGGAAAAATAGAAATATAATTTTGATCACATCACCTTGTTCCCCATGGAGGACTTAAACAGCATAAGGGGGAAAATAAGAAACACACAGAGCAGTTGTAAACCACTTATAAAGCTCATATTGGGAGACAGGATTAAACATACAGTATCTTGTTAGAGGATAACTATGTTAGGTGTCATTCTATTCAATGTATTATTTTCTGATTTGGGGAACATTTAGTACAGGTTGAGTAGTCCTAATGCAAAAATTCAAAATCCAAAATGCTCCAAAATCTGAAACGTTTTGAGCACCAACATAATGCTCAAAGGAAATGCTCACTGGAACATTTTGGATTTTGGATTAGGAATGCTGAACCAGCAAGTATAATCCAAACAATCCCAAACCCCAAACACTTCTGGTACCATGCATTTTGGGTAAGAGATACTCAACCTGTAGCCATTTAAAAAAAGAAGCTGCTGTTGCTGCTGAAATATTCAATACCAGTTGCTTATGAACAAAAAAAAAAGAAATTACTGAGACCCAAACATGAAGAGGCACATAGCCTTAGGTAAGATAAGGGACCAGAATTCTGTTCCCCTGATTCTAGCCCTGTATTCTTTTCATTATACAGCGCTTTCTGTTCTCTTTCACTGATGTCTTAATCAGACCATTCTTTTTTTTTTTTTTTTTAACCTTTGTACAAGATTTTATTAAAGGTCTTTACAGAGCAACAACCAGACTCTAGAATACAGCTGCCAAGGAGACCCTGTTACACTGTGGGGACTGGCTGGGGCAATGCAGGTGGCTCTGGCTTCCCACCCTTCTGAGATGGGGGTGGTGGGCAGCATTTCATCTTTGGATTCCATGATGCTCACGTGGTCAGGCAGGGGCTTCTCAAGGCAAATCTTACCAGTTTGGAATCAGACCATTCTTAAAACAACTTGCATTTACTGAAGACACTGGGCAGACAGTCAGATGTGCATATCCCAATCAGCTTGTCCAATGACCCCATTAGAACCTGGGGTAGAGCTGCTACCCTGCTTGCCCAAGGTCACACGTTTCCAGGCTATGTAAGGTCTAAAAGAACCCACAGCTTTTCACTCCCAATCCCACATGCTTTGCCTTTCTAGAAAAACAAAGTTGTGTCTAAAACCCAAATCCTCAGGTCAATGTGTTCTCTTTACAGACACCAAGGCCTAATTTTTCCCTTAAGATTTTATCCATAGGAATTCCACGCTACTCTTTATTTTCTGGGCCCATAGTATCCTGTGTAGTTCCATCGATCTAAGACCACAACCTGTGAAATTAGCATGTTTCAAGTTCATTTCTTTCATAAAGTCTTTCTCAACTGTTAAGTACCTTAAGAAGCACTGTTTGTCTGAACTTTATATCCAGATGATTAATACCAATGAGTGTTAATTCAAAGATAAGCATATTAAACATCCATTAAATCTATTATGTTGTTTTTAGAAACTTTTTCACATACCTTTTTAATCCTTAAAACTTCCTTTATATTCTAACATAATCTAGATTCTCACCAAATCATAAAGACTTTGAGGGTAAATTCTGTCATACAAATACTTTGTATATAGACATAATAACACACCATCCAAAATATATTCTCTAAAATAATAAGAAATGTTCTTTGGTTTTTCTATTTGGTTTTTCTATTTTTCCTAATACATTCTCTTTCAACTGTATCCCCAATCCTTAAAATAACATTACAAAATCCATTGTAAATGAACTTAAAGCAAACTCAAAGGGCCACACCACCAAAGCAGCAAATCTCTAATAGCATGTGCTCCAAGAACTGTTATAGAATAGAAAAACAAAGGACCTATAAAAGAAGTACCATATTATAAATGTGGTATATTTCAGAACACAAATTATGTTAATATACTTTCCTAAGCTTAAAAAACACCATAGGTTACTAAAAACAATAAAATCATAACCAAACAATAATTTCAAATAGCAAAATAGTAATCTCTTTATTGAATGCCAGTTATTCATTTCTCTCAACAATTGTCCTGCAGGAGTCATAAACAAATGGGAACAATATCTACCTAAAACATGTTCCAAGAAACTTACCATCATTTTGGCCCTTGCCCTTCATCTCCTCCTTCCATGATAGAATGCTGTTCAGGGGAACATAGTCTCTTAGGTATTCTTTGCGTCTCTCTTCTAAGGTCATCTTCAGTAAACGTTCTTGCAAAATAAAAGCAGAATCTCCATTTGTATTTAATGTTTAAACAAGGGAATTATGTTTATACTTTAAGTATTTACCAAGTTAAGCTAACAAAAGAGTTGATACAGTCCTGAAGAACACCACAATGCAAATCCAGTGACTCCATATTTAAATGTTAAAAATGTTAAAATTCATATTACCAGGGGAGAAAAAAATCAAAGCCTGATGAAGACTCTCTTGTGATAGTCCAAGAAATAAGTAAACTCATTTACACTTTCAATCAACATCTATAATTTACTATGGGCCAGGTGATATGCTGGATAAGTGATATGGTTTGGATATATATCCCCTGAAATCTTACGCTGAAATGTAATCCCCAATGTGGGACGTGGTGCCTAGTGGGAGGTGACTGGGTCATAGGAGCAGATCCCTCATGGCCTGGTGCTAGCCTCAAATAGTGAGTTTTCGTGAGATCTGGTTGTTTAAAAGTGTGTGGCACCTCCCACCAACCCTCTCTTGCTACTGTTCTTGCCATGTGAAGTGCCTGCTCCCACTTCATTTTGCCCCTGTAAAAGTAAAAGCTCCCTGAGGCCTCCCCAGAAGACCTAACAGATGCCAATGCTATCCTTGTATTGCCTGCAGAACCATGAGCCTATTAAATGTCTTTTTTTAATAAATTACTCAGTCTTAGGCATTTCTTTACAGCAACTGCAAAAACAGTCTAACACAGTAAGATACAAAATAGTACCTATATAAATAAAATACTAAGACAGGTATGTACAAATAGTAAGAGCACAAAAAAGGCAACCACCACGATATTTCCTCAATTGCACTCTCTATTTACTTACAGCTTTGTGTAGATGACATAAGAATTGCTTTAAATATATATATCTATCTTGATGATAAAATGAAAATATTTTACAAATTGCATCTTACAGTTAATTACAGTGGATGTTGTTTACAAAGAACTCACTATGGCCAGGTACTTCACATATAAATCTCATTAAAATAATCTTTCTAATAACTCATAAAATTGATAGTATTATTATACCAATTTTGCAGATAAGGAAATGAAGCACAGCAAAGTAGTTTGCCCAAAGCAAGAGAGCTTTCAGGAGGGAAGCCAAAATTAAAATTCAGACAGACATCTCCATTAGTCAAAGACTACACCCTATGTTATTTATTCCACTGTACTACACCACATTCTCAGGAAAACTCCCCAAAAAAGGTAATATGTATGCTGGTTCATGAAGGACAGGAAAAATTTTGCATGAAGAGGTAAAAAGAACATTTCAGACTAACAAAACAATGTAAACAAAGGAGGTATGAATACTATAACCAAATGAAGCTGCAAGATATGGTATGAGAAGAAGAATGGCCACAGAAGTGAAAAGTAGCCAGAAACAAAAATAAAACAAAACTGTAGAGGGACTTGTATGCCATAGTGAGCAGTTTTAACCTTTATCCTATAGACTACTAGCATTGAAAGTTGATTATGCATTTCCCAGACAGTATATAAAACAGCCCACTAGGACACAGGAAAACATGTAAAAAATTCTATTTACATTCGTTTTTAACCTAAACAAGGAAGAAATATTTACCAATATTCAATGTATAAACTGACACTGGCTTCCTCACTCTGTATGTCAGCTTTCATGTCTCCCATACCATAACAATGGTCTCCACAACGTAGACAGAGAGAGAGACAGTTATTTCTCATACTCTCCAATTCTCTTTCAGTGTATAGCAAGGTACTGCAGTTTACGCAAATGGATTCAGGGATAGTTAGTATCTAGTTTAAACATAATCTAACCTTCACAAAATAACCACTTTAAAAGATTATTGCACAGAAATAAACTGCAGAAGTATTAACGTAAGCACAAGTGAACAGAAAATGGGGAACCAATATTTTTCCCACTCCTGTAACTAGAACTTCAGCCACATTAGGAGACAAAAATATATATATATTAATCAGAGGTGATGTATTCACACAAATTGAGTTTAAGGTACCTACAGGACACTGAAGAAGTTGAAATCAAGAATCTGGAAATTTAAAGAGTGCTCTAGCCTAGAGATTTTAGAAGTTATAACCTAAAATTCTAGTCCTAAAGGAAAAAGAAGAGGGAACGGAAGGAAGCATCAAACCTCAAAACACAGTATTTAGGAAGTGGGCACAAATAGGAAAACAATGAAATAAATCTTAGTTGTCACCAGCGGTACAAGTTCCTGGTAATGCAGAAACATTCAGAAAACAGAATTGTTTTTTTTTTTTTTTGAGACGGAGTCCAGCTCTGTCACCAGGTGGAGGGCAGTGGCGCGATACTGGCTCACTGCAACCTCCGCCTCCTGGGTTCAAGCGATTCTCCCGCCTCAGTCTCCCGAGTAACTGGGACTACAGGCATGCTAAGGGAAATACCATCAACTGATACAGGAAGGTCAGAAAAACTGAAAATTACTTAGCCACTAAACTGCTTTTATCAATGTGGTTACCAACAGCATGGAATAGAGGAAAAGTGGTTAACAGAGCTGTCTGAGTTATAATCTAAATCGTGCAAATCTGTAGGTTACTTAACCTCTTTATGTTTCAGTTTCCCTTTGAGGTCAGTAGGTAGGTATTATTCCCAACTTATAGATAAGGGAAGTATAAACAACGTCAACTACTACCTAAGATCCCAGAGCTACTTAAGCAGTATAAGTAGGATTCAAACCCAGGCAACCAGGTATTCAAAGCTCTTAATCTCACAATATTCTGCCTCATACAGTTTCCTACCTCATAAGGTTGTTGTGAGAATTAAATGAGATAATCCATATAAGCTACTAAGAATAGTACTGAGCATACAAATGGGGCTTAAATATTAACTATTCTTATATGAATACTATCATGATTGTTACTACTGAATGATTTCAGGAACATTACTTTCACTAGAATATAACAGAAATCCAGAAGACAATGAAGGACTGAACAAAAGAAGGAAAGTGAGAACAGCAACTCCAAGTTCGTGTGAAGCCCTATGAAAGAAAAGTGACTCTAAGGTGGAAGAGATCCGAGCACTGTTACAGGCAAGTGAGAGGAACCTGAAGACACCAAGAAATTAGACATACCCAAGAAACACTACCTGATGATGCAAGACCTCAAAGAATACAAGATATGGGATAAAGGGAAAAGCAGAAAGGTTAATCTTCCACACAAGGAAAAAAAGTCCTTTCTCTAAGATAGAACAAAGCCAAAAGGACATGTAAAGGAATAGACCAATGAGACTATGGAAGAGGATGTTAGGGCTGTTCATATTATATGGCATTTATTTTCTCTGTGATTTTTTTTTTTTTTCTGAGACGGAGTCTTGCTCTGTCGCTCAGGCTGTAGTGCAGTGGCACAGTCTCGGCTCACTGCGACCTTCCCCTCTCAGGTTCAAGCGATTCTCCTCCCTCAGCCTCCTGAGTAGCTAGGATTACAGGCGTGTGCCACCACGCCCATCTAATTTTTTGTATTTTTAGTAAAGATGGGGTTTCACCGTGTTCGCCAGGATGGTCTCAATCTCCTGACCTCGTGATCCGCCCGCCTTGGCCTCCCAAAGTGCTAGGATTACAGGCGTGAGCCACTGCGCCCAGCCCTTCTCTGTGAATGAAAAAGGCAATGTCATCTCTTTAGTATGGGGGATAGGGTCTTGAGAGAACAGGAAACGTGAAGGGAATGGTAAATTTAGAATTACCACATAAAGGCAGAAAAGGGGGATGATCAGCAGTATGCCACAGAAGTGCTAAAAAGGCTCAGATCACAAATAAAAAATTATTACAATATTACTGGGCAGGTTAAAAGACATTATGAAGCAACTTACAGTTTTCGTGAATGTCAAAAGGTACATACAGAAATGCAACCTGGCCTCTATTGCTCCAGTTATTTAAAAGTTGAAGTGTGAACACTTAAAAACAAGATCAATTTAAAACAAAACAATAAGTTGCAATACTCGAAAATGCACATTAGTGGTTCAGAATTAGGACTCAAAATACTAGATCAAAAATGTTTATTTAAATATATGTGGTTTTCAGAACTCCTTAATTACTTAAACAACGAAACATACTGAAGGCCACAAATATATATGCATTTTCTTTGTCATTTCATAAACTGTTCCTTAAAGAATGCTTCACCTTTACAATGAGTCCTTTCTCTGTGAACCAAGCATTTAAGTAGGCGACCTATTTATTAAATGGTATACTGAATTAAAAATGTTTATAGAATGCCTTGACATTTCAATGAGGTAGGTAAGCCTTCCTTTAGCTTTAAAGGACAGCTGCAAAAACACTATACCATCAGCTTCCCAGTGGGCTGAAAGGAAAAAGGTCATGCATCCCATCAGCTTCTCTAATACTAACTATGGTACTAGAAATCCTCAGCTCTTCCTTGGGGGTATAATATATATTTTATATTTAAATAATCCAAACATAGACATCCTGAAAAAAGACACTGAGAGATGCATTAAAGTCTTCACATCACAGTAACGTCTTCCTTTAACATTAAACTTCATGCAAAAATAACTTAGTTTCGGATAATTACTTTGTTAATTGCCTTATTTAATGGTGCACTTGCTTCCTTAGGAAAAAAAATTGGTTATATCTTCTCCATTATTAGAAGAGAAGAAATCAAGACATTAAAAAAGATTCTAAAATGCCTGCTGGTCACAGTCCAACGGTGTAGATGTTAAATGAAGGAAACATTATAACGTTATTACTTGAGGAACATTGTTTTTCTATTATGACAGAAAAATAGTTCTTAAGTACTCACTATAATTTCATCAATGATTCATGTTACTGAAAACAATGTCTGTGTCTTCCACTGTTTTGCCCTCATTATCATCAATAATACAAAGCTAACATTTCAGCATCATCAATAAATATGGGCATAAATGAGTTTTCAGTGCTCACAAGGTAAATCCTTGTTGAAAGCCTGTGGAAACTACAGTAACTACTACTGAAAAAACAAAGCAAAATTATTTTACACTACTTTATCTATCGGGCTGTTATTCTCGACAGCATTTGATTTATAACACCAGAAGTGTTAGCTCTCTATATATCCATAATTATTAAAACTTAACTAAATGATTAAACTATCAACACTTTTAATCATTTTAATTGCACTTTTAATCATTTTAAATCAACTTTCTACCTAGTCACCCCTATACCCTTTTGTAAACATGAGGTATCCAGGAGAAATGTGCACTACCCTCAATAGACCTCACCCTTGCTATACAGGTTTTAGTGTATTTTAGCAATTGGAGTGCAAGAAGTTTTTGCTACATTTCTGTAAATAGCTAAAGAATGAAAAGGAAACAGGTGTGAAAAGGAGGGTGAAAAAACGCCAGAGACACTCAACTTAGAATTATCTAACTGTGATGGGGTAAGGGGGAGATCTTGGTGGGAGAGGCTGGATGGTACACTTGTGTTTCTTCAAGAATCAGTGCCACTGTCAATCTAGCTGATTTGGATAAACCTTATATGCACAAAATTCAGAGATGGGTTCATTCAGAGTGACATTAGTCACAAAATCTTACTCTGAGCAACTTCAGCCCATGAATGGTGATGGAATACAGAGAAACACTGTTAGGAGAAAAGCCCATTCAGACTTCTCTTAAGACACTTATCCTCACGGACAACACTCTCGTTTTAGGGCTCCCCTAGAGTTCCAGGTTTCAAAAGTCACGCTGCGGCAGCGAAGGAAGGAAACCTAGACAAGGGGTAAACACCCGATGGTGGGAACACTTTAACATTTGGGGGTTGGGGGACAAGAACGAGAAGGAAAGAAACGAGGGTGCAGGAAGCGCGGAGGCACAGCGGCAGCTGCAGCTTGAGCACCCGCCGGCGGGCACGTGTCCGCGGGACACCCGGGCCGGCAGTGCCCAAGTCCCAGCTGCGATGCAGAGGAACTTGTGCCGCGCCCAGGGCTGCCGCCTGGGGGTCCTCGTCGCGAGCGAGGCGAACGCAGCACCGCCTCGGGAGAGTGTGACCGGGTGCCGAGGGCGACAGAGAGGGGCGTGCGCCCACACGTGCGCGAGCTGCAGGTGCCCAGGGGCGGCGCGTGCA
>NW_012112808.1:415633-418317 GCF_000951035.1 Colobus angolensis palliatus | reverse complement strand
CACCGCCCGCACCCCCAGGACTCGACGGGCCGGTTACCTTTCTCCTCTCTCCACACCTTTTTCTTCTTGTTGCTGGGGTACATGTTGCCGTGGGGGTGGCTGGCTTTAAGCTGCAAGTTCCCCAGGCTCACGGGCAAACAGGGTGTGTGTGGAGTGGGAGGGGTGGTAGGGGGCACTCAGCAGGGAAAAAGTGAAAGAGGCTCCGCGTCCTGCGCTGCTCGCCGCTCGCTGCTCTCCAGTCGCCGCCCTCCTCCCTCAGCCCGCGCTCGGCTCCGGCTCCCACCCGCCTCAGCCCCGCGGACGCCGCCACAGCAGCACCTCAGAGCCTGTCAACTAGGTCACGCCTCGCGCTAACCTAACACCCGCGCAGGCACCGCCTACCAGCCGCTAGGCAGCGCCGCCTCCCATTGGCTGCACTGCCCGCCGCTCTTCGCGTTCTAGCCACGGCGCGCCCCAACTTGGGCCCCAAGGCGCACGCGCAGGCGCAGGCTCGGGCTCGTTGCCGTGGTTGTTAGGGGGCTGGAGGAGGCGGAGCCAGGGAGCGAGGGGGCTGGAGCTGGCTCGAAACGCGGGCGGGGCGTGGAGCCGATGCCTAGGAGGAGCGGGAGTTGGACCGCGCTTACCGCTGGACTCTTGGAAGACTTGAGGGCGTGGCCTGTAGGGCCAGGTGCGCCAAGTGACGGGCGAGCTAGCGGGTGAAAGCCGCCTCAGGGACTTGGAGGATGTACAAGTGGGAGAAGACCGAGGGTCAACACGAATTGTCCGTACTCACTCCAACTGCCCTGTTGGGGACAATTTTTACCAATTAATCTGATGCTTTCCTCTGGGTGGGCAACTGAAAAAGACCAAAAGAAATGAAAGTATTGGGAAGTGGTTCCACATCGTATGCAGTTGGTTCCTCAAACTTGTAGTGAAAATTACAAATTTCATTGGAATTTGGTAGTTTAGAAAGAACAAATGTAGACTGGGATACTCAAGACAGTTTTAAGAACCAAGAAGTGGCCGGGCGCGGTGGCTCAAGCCTGTAATCCCAGCACTTTGGGAGGCCGAGACGGGCGGATCACGAGGTCAGGAGATCGAGACCATCCTGGCTAACACAGTGAAACCCCGTCTCTACTAAAAAATACAAAAAACTAGCCGGGCGAGGTGGCGGGCGCCTGTAGTCCCAGCTACTTGGGAGGCTGAGGCAGGAGAATGGCGTGAACCCGGGAGGCGGAGCTTGCAGTGAGCTGAGATCCGGCCACTGCACTCCAGCCCGGGCGACAGAGCAAGACTCCGTCTCAAAAAAAAAAAAGAACCAAGAAGTTGCGGACAACCAAAATGTTGTATTGGAAACACGTCTTACATCAAAACAAATCCAGATGCCTATTAACCAGAGCCAAGTGGTCTTAATTGATTCTACCAATTGCTTAACGTTAAGACACAGGTCCAAAAAGCTGGCTTAATTCTGAATAGTACTAACTTGGCGAGTTCTGAACACCCGGTTTCACATGAGTAGGGTGACCTATAATTTAGAAGTTTGGTACCCTCCCCTCAAATTTATTGTGTTTCTATATATCAGATCATCTTCAAGGCTAACTGAGTGGATGTGGTAAATCCACATTTATTTGGCAATTTGGGTACTATGTTATATATAATTTGGCAAATAATTATTTGGAACACATTTTTTAAAAACAATAGAAGAGAAAAGGAAGAAAAGGGGGAGGCCCCGATAAGAATTGTAAAGAATGGAATATTTTTAGTAGTAGGACACTCTCATAAGGATGATTCACAACGTGGTAAGGTAATTTTTGTTATGTCTCTTTTTTTTTTTTTTTTTTGAGACAGAGTTTCACTCTTGTCACCCAGGCTGGAAGGCAATGGCTCCATCTCAGCTCACGGCAACCTCTTTCTGCCAGGTTCAAGCAGTTCTCCTACCTCAGCCTCCGGAGTAGCTGAGATTACAGGCATGCGCCACCACACCTGGCTAATTTTGTAGTTTTTAATAAACATGGGGTTTCACCATCTTGGCCAAGCTGGTCTCGAACTCCTGACCTCAAGTGATCCCAAAGTGCTGGGATTACAGGTGTGAGTCACTGTACCCAGCCTGTTTTTCTTTTAATGCTGTGAAATACGTAAAAAATAGATTTGGGAGAAATAAAGGCTTCAAGAAGGAAGTGACATTTGAGCTAGTAATAAAAATATGTACTTATTTTTTAGCACTAGAAATAGAAAGAGGTCTTTGATTAGAGACATTACCAAGGAAGAATAAGTAAAACCTGATAATGAAATAGATTTTGAAAGAAATGTGAGGAAGAAAAGAAAAGCATTTTATAGGAGGGTAAGGTGGCAAATAGCAATGTTAGTATTAAGCAATACGGGAGCAGTTGCAGATTTTGTGGGAAAGATACTGACTTCTTATTTAGAAATGTGAAAGGTAAGAAAAGTACATCACACTAGACACCTTCCCTTCAACAGAGAAGCTATTGGCACTCCAGCCTCCAGCCAATCCTTCCACATGTGCTTTCTTAAGAACATTACACTATTGATTATCTCTTCCCTCATGTCAGCTCAAAGAACTGGAACTTTTATTGAATGAAAGCACATTAAAAATATGTAGAAGGCATTTGTTCCAGCATTTAGTATTAATCACTCTGACAAAATGCCATTATCATTCAAAACTGTTAAATTTTTTTTTTTTTTTT
>NW_012112808.1:360428-410958 GCF_000951035.1 Colobus angolensis palliatus | reverse complement strand
TGCCCAGGCTGGAGTGCAATGGCGCGATCTCGGCTCACTGTAACCTCTGCCTCCCAGGTTCAAGCAATTCTCCTGCCTCAGCCTCCCGAGTAACTGAGATTACAGGCATCTACCACCACGCCTGGCTAATTTTTGTATTTTTAGTAGAGACAGGATTTCACCATGTTGGCCAGGCTGGTCTTGAACTCCTGACCTCAGATGATCCACCCGCCTTGTCCTCCAAAAATGCTGGGATTACAGGCATGAGCCACGGCACCCAGCCCATAAAGCCTTTTAACATGTTCATTGCAACACCTGGGACATGATTTGTTTAGCTGACTCACACTCATTCTTCATATTTCAGCTTAAACATCACTCCCTAGTGAAGCCTTCCCTGACTCTGACCCCACCTGATCTTTGTCCTGTTTCCCCTTATATGCCTTCATTGCTCACTGATTTTCCTATAAAGCAGTTTGGGTTTGTTGTTGTTGTTTTGAGATGGAGTCCCACTCTGTCTCTCAGGCTGCATTGCAGTGGCGCAATCTCTGCTCACTACAACCTCCACCCCTCAGGCTCCTGGCCCCGGGATTCAAGCACTTCTCATGGCTCAGCCTCCTGAGTACCTGAGACCACAGGTGCGCACCACCAAGCCCAGCTAATTTTTGTATTTTTAGTTGACACGGGGTTTTGCCATGTTGGCCAACCTGGTCTCGAACTCCTGGCCTCAAGTAATCCACCTGCCTTAGAGTCCAAAGTGCTGGGATTAGAAGTGTGAGCTACCACACCCAGCCAACATTAAGGATCTTGAGAGATTGTCCTGGATCATGTTTGTGGGCCCTAAATGTAATCACAAGTATCTTTATAAGAGGGGCACAAAGGGAGATTAAACTACAGAAGGCAAGTGATGACTGAGCAGAGACTGAAATGATGTGGCCACAAATCAAGGAATGCTGGCAGCCAATTAGAAGCTGAAAAATTCCAGGCCAAGAATGGATTCTTCCCCGGGACCTCCAGAAGGAGCTAGCCTTGTCTTTGATTTTAGCCCTATAAGAATCGCTTTGGAATTCTGGTTCCTAGAACTATGAGAGAATAAAATATTGTTGTTTTAACCCATTAAGTTTGTGGTAATTTGTTATCACAGCAATGGGAAACTAATAAAAGGAGTAAAACTGTAAATTCACTCAAGCCTGTAATCCCAGCACTTTGGGAGGCCGAGACGGGCGGATCACGAGGTCAGGAGATCGAGACCATCCTGGCTAACACGGTGAAACCCCGTCTCTACTAAAAAATACAAAAAACTAGCCGGGCGTGGTGGCCGGCGCCTGTAGTCCCAGCTACTCGGGAGGCTGAGGCAGGAGAATGGCGTGAACCCGGGAGGCGGAGCTTGCAGTGAGCTGAGATCCGGCCACTGTACTCCAGCCTGGGTGACAGCGAGACTCTGTCTCCAAAAAAAAAAAAAAAAAACTGTAAATTCAAAACAATAAAATGTCTATTTCTGAAGTAATGACCTGGACAGACTGTAAAAGTTGGATATTTTTGTAGGCATAATTTCTCAACTAGCTCTATGCCTTGGATATTTTTAATATTTATATGTTTTCCCTAAATATTTATTTTGATTTCTTGTAGCTTTGAAGGTACCACTTGTGAAATATCTGTGTTATTTGAGGTATGTAAAGACATTGTTAAACAGTCTTTGTTTGCCTTTGTTTCAGTAAATCCTCAGCAGTTTCTAACTGGAAAAGAGGATGAAGATTTTCATCCAGATTGGGAACAAAGCAGACTTGGCCCATTGTTTCTTTTCCACTATAGCCTAGAGATATCAGCTTACAGGATGATGTCAGATCAGTTCATGTACCTTAATTGTGTTTTTACATAAGAGTAGTTTGTACCTCTAGAGGCAACATAAAAATAAGAACTTCCAGCACCCCTGAACACAGTTGAACGTGTGGACATGTACGAGTTGGATTTCTGCTCCCTTCCTTTCATGTTAGAGAGCCACCCCTAATTTCTAGCCTACCCCTTATCTTCAGCCAGAGGAATAGCAGTGGATCCTTTCCACAGCCTACATTCTCCAGCAGTTGCCTTCATTCCGGCTTGAAAGGAATTCCCTGGCAGCCCATTGGCCCAAGAGTTAAGGAAATGGTTGCTTAGCAACTGACTCCTGCCCCCACCACAGCCCTGAGAAGAGGAGCTCTTGGGCCAACCACCTAGTTTCTGCCTGTGTTACAGTGAAAAGGAGTTGCTTAAGAGAAGATGAAGCCCTTGTCTCTGTTAATAGAGATATTGATAATTCTTGGGGTCACAATTAAAAGTAAGTTTTTTTTTGTCCTTACAGTTCTCTATGAGGATCTTTTCTGTTTGCTCAAATAGTGCCAAGGGCAGAAGCCAATCAAAAGATTAGAACTTTCCTATATCCCTAAGTAATGCCATTTTTGTACAGGTATTTTAAAATATGCAATAAGAAGAATAGATGATAATGATAGTCTCACTTGGGATAATACTTGGGAAGGGTGTGGGCGATGGGGAGAAAACAAATCTATGAGAAAACCACTACAGTAATTGTTATAAAGTAGGGATATTTAGGGCAAGTTGTTAAGTGTTATTAAATTTAGAATATCATAAAGGTCTAGTTCCAAGACTTTAAAGGAAAAATATAGGACTCAAAGAGTGTGAAAGATCCATAAACATGTTCTTTTAAAATATTTACACAATAACAATTTCACTTCCAAAGTTTCAATGTTTCCTATATAGTTACTATCTGAAAATGGAAGTTATTTTCCAATCTTGTTTCTTTGGCCATTTTTTGTTACTTTTTACCCAATCCTCATATAATGTGCTCATGATAAATTCAACTTAATAAATATTTATTTGGCCCCGATTGTCTAGTGGTTAGAATTCAGCACTCTCGCTTCCACAGCCTAGGTTCAATTCCGTCAGAGAAAAGAAAAAAAAAAAAGGAAATATTTGGATTTTACGCAGAAATGTAAGATTGGTTTACCATCCATAAAGTAATCAATGTAACAATCACATCAATAGAATAAAAGACAAAGATCACATGATCATTCTAAACTAGTAAAAGCATTTGACAAAATTCAACATGCTTTGTGATAAAAATGTGTGACAAACTAAGAATAGAAGGAAACTTTATCAACCCGATATAATATATCAAAAAACCCAAAGCTACTATATTTAATGGTGAAAGACTGAATGCTTTACCCCTAACATCAGGAATAAGACGAGGATGTCCACTTTTGCCATTTCTATTCAACATTGTACTGGAAGTTCTAGCCATGGCAATTACACAAGAAACAGAAGTAGAAGACATCAAGCTTGGAAAGAAAGAAGTGAAATGATCTGTATTCACCGATGACATGATCTTGTATACAGAAAATCCTATGGAATCAAGTACAAAACTATTAGAACAAATAAATGAGCTCCACAGCACTGCAGAATAAATACAAAAAGTGGTTCCATTTCTATACAGTAGCAATGAGCAAACCAAAAATGAAATTAAGAAAGAAACTTTATAATAGTATCAAAAATGAACTACTTAAGAATAAATTTTACCAAAAAAAAGTGCAAAACTCATCTTCTGATAACCACAAAAATTGTTTAAAGAAGTTAAAGACGACCTCACTAAATGAAAAGACTTCCCATGTTCATGGATTGGAAAACTTAATATTGGTAAGATGGCAATACTCTCCAAATTGATCTACATATTCAACACAGTCTTTATTTATTTGTTTATTTATTGTTTTTGAGATGGAGTTTCGCTCTTGTCGCCCAGGCTGGAGTGCAATGATGCAATCTCGGCTCACTGCAACCTCCGCTTCCTGGGTTCAAGCGATTCTCCTGCCTCAGCCTCCCAAATAGCTGAGATTACAGTCGTCTGCCACCACACCTGGCTAATTTTTTGTATTTTTAGTAGAGATGGGGTTTTACCATGTTGGCCAGGCTGGTCTTGAACTCCTGACCTCAGGTTATTCACCGGCTTCAGCCAGCCAAAGTGCTGGGATTACAGGCATGAGCCACCACACCCAGGCTTCAACACAATTTTTATGGAAATCCCAGCTGACTTCTTTTCAAAAATTGGCAAACTGGTCTTAAAATTCATATGGAAAAAAACGTTCCTGAAAAAGAAGAATGAAGTTGGAGGATTCACACTTCCCAATTTCAAAACTTACTACAAAGCTACAGTAATCAAGACAATATGGTCCTGATGTGAAAATAGACATATAGATTACTGGAATAGAATTGAGAGTTTTACAAGTAAACTGTCACACTTATCATCAATTGATTTTTGGTAAAGATGCCATGAAAACTCAGTGTGGGAGGTGCTGGAGGAGAGAATCTCTCCAACAAATGGTACTGGGACAACTGGATAACCACATGAAAAAAATGAATTTGAAAAAATTAAATAAAACAATTTTTAAAGGCTAGGCACAATGGTTCCTATCTGTAATCCCAGCACTTTGGGAGGCCAAGGCAGAAGGATCACTTAAGGCCAGGACTTCGAGACCAGCCTGGTCAACATAGCAAGAACCTCATCTCTTTAAAATTAAATTAAAAGATAAATAAAAAATTTGTAAGAATGAATTTGTACCCCCACCTCATACCTCATATACATAAATTAATTCAAAATAGATCAAAGACCTACACATATAGCTAAAGATTTAAAACTCTTAGAAGAAAACATAGACATAAATCTTCCTAACTTTGGATTAAGCAATGATTTCCTAGATATGCCACCAAAAGCACAAGCAGAAAAGGAAAAACCAAACATTATCAAAACTCTTCTGCTTTGGAAGATATCATCAAGAAACTCAAACAACAACCCACAGAATGAGAGAAAATTTTTGCAACTCATATATCTGATGAGAATTCAGTATTCAGAGTATACAAAGAACCTTACAACTCATCAACAAAATGACAACCCAATTTAAAAATGGGCAAAGAAATTGGATAGACATTTTCCCAAAGAAGAACAAATGACCAAGCACATCAAAGATTTTCTACATCATTGGTCATTAAGGACATGAAAGCGAAAAGCCAGTGAGTTATCACATCACACCCACTAGGATGGTTATAATCAAAAAACAGGAAATTATCGGCCGGGCACAGTGGCTCACACCTGTAATCCCAGCACTTTGGGAGGCTGAGGCAGGTGGATTACAAGGTCAAGATTTCAAGACCATCCTGGCCAACCAACATGGTGAGATCCCGTCTCTATTAAAAATACAAAAATTAGCTGGGCATCATGGCACACACCTGTAGTCCCAGCTACTCAGGAGGCTGAGGCAGGAGAATGGCTTGAACCCGGGAGGCAGAGGTTACAGTGAGCCGAGATTGCACCACTGCCCTCCAGCCCAGGCGACAGAGCAAGACTCCGTCTCAAAAAAAAAAAAAAAAAGGAAATTATCAAATTTTGGAAGGATATGGAGAAACAGCAGCCTTAACACATTGCTGGTGGGAATATAAAATGGTATAGTCACTGTGGAAAACAGTGTGGCAGTTTCCTAAAAAGTGAAACACATATTTATTAGGTTGGTGCAGAAGTAATTGAAGTTTTGGCATTAAAAGTAATGGAGAGGCCGGGCGCGGTGGCTCACGCCTATAATCCCAGCACTTTGGGAGGCCGAGGCGGGAGGATCAAGCGGTCAGGAGATCGAGACCATCGTGGCTAACACGGTGAAACCCTGTCTCTACTACAAATACAAAAAATTAGCCAGGCATGGTGGCCGGCGCCTGTAGTCCCAGCTATTTGGGCGACTGAGGCAGAAGAATGGGGTGAACCCGGGAGGCGGAGCTTGCAGTGAGCCGAGATGGTACCACTGCACTCCAGTCTGGGCAACAGACCGAGATTCTGCCTCAAAAAAAAAAAAAATGGAGAAAACCATAATTACTTTTGCACCAACCTATGCAATGTGACCTATTAATTCCACTACTAGGTATATAACCAAGAGAAATGAAAACATAGTGTTCACACAGAAATTTGTACACATATATTTATAAAAGCATTATTCATTGTAGCTTAAAGGTGAAAACAACCCAAATATTGACCAACAAATGAGTAAATAAAAAAATTGTGGTATTTACATTGGAATATACATACAATGGAATATTACTCAGCCATAAAAATGAATGAAGTACTGATACGTGTTACAATTTGGATGAACCTCAAAAACAGTTGTGCTACATGAAAGAAGCGACACAAAAGGCTGCATATTGTGTGATTCTTATTCTATGAAATATCTGAAATAGGCAAATTCATAAAGATGGAAAGCAGATTACTGGGTTAGGGGATGGCAGAGGGGAGAAAGAGGAGTGACTACTTAATGCGTACAGAGTGTACCTCCGGGATGATGAAATTTTGAAACTGTAGAAAGGTGATGGCTGTATAACACTATGAATGCACTAAATGCACTAAATTGCACACTTTAAAAGGGGTAATTGTATGTTATATGGATTTCACCTCAATTTTTTAAAAATGTTGCAATGCTTCGAAAAACTGGCAATTCCTCAAAAAGTTAAACATAAAGTTACTATATGACCTAATAGTTCCATTCCTAGGTATATATCCAAGAGAACTGAAAAACATATTTCCATACAAAAACTTACACATAAATGGTAGCATTATTCATAAATAGACAAAAAGTGGAACTAGCCCAAAAGTCCAACAACTGATGAACAGATCAACAAAATGTGATATATCCATACAACAGAATATTCAGCAAAAACCACAAAGTATGATATGGATAACCTTGAATACATGCTAAGCAAAAGAAGGTAGACACAAATGGCCACATATCACGTGACTTCTTAGGTATGAAACGTCCGTAATAAGCAAATACGCAGAGACTGAAAGTCCATTACTAGTTACCTAGGCCTGGGAGGTATGGGGGAATCGGGGTGATGATGACTTAGGGGTACGGGATTTCTTTTTGGGGTCATGAAAATTGTTCTCTGATTGTGGGATGTTTGCACAAATTTGTGAATATCCTAAAGGCCATTGAATTGTAGAGGGAAAAAATAAATCTTTAATGAAGGTTATACACCAGGAGTATCGGGGATGTAAGAATATCTAAGAACAGTCCATATCCTCGAGCAGCTTAGAGTCTCGAAGAGAAAACCAAAATAACTAATGAATAAATTGTAAAGTGTTGTAGGTAATAAAACAGAAGTACCGTAGGGCACAGAATGAAGGAGAGGTCAATTCTACTGGTGTATGGAGTAGTCAGAAAGGCTTCACAAAGGAAATGGCATAGACCAAATCTTGAAAGATTAGTGAGTATTCACCAAGCAGGCAAGGGAGAACAAGAACATTTCAGTCCAGAAAAAAGGACCAAAGACACAGAGGAATGAAAAAGCATGGTCTATAAATAAGTGTATCAGTTTGCTGTTGTGTAGTATATAAGAAGCAACTTATGAGGCTGGAGTGGTAGGCAGGGACTTTGTGTGACAGGCTATGAAGTTTGGGCTTTATCCTGGGAGGAATGGGTAGTCATTTCAGGTTTAGTCCTTGAAGAACATGAATAGAATTATGCCTTAGAAAAATGACTTTGAGAGTAGAATAGTAGCTACTAGATGTGAGAGTTGGGGGAGAGGGGATATCCAACGGTTGGTTAAACAAATACAAAAGTATCGCTAAATAGGAGGAATAAGTTCTAGGATTCTATAGCACTATAGTGTGACTATATTTAACCACAATTTATTGTATCAAATAGCTAGAAGAGCAGTTTTGAATGTTCCAAACACAAAAATGTGATAAACATTTGAAGTTAGATTTACCCTGATTTGTTCATTATACATTGTATATATGTATCAAAATATCACACTGTGCTCCATAAATATGTACAATTATTACATATTAATTAAAAACTAAGAAAAGCAAAAAAAATTTAATAGCAAAAAAAGCAAATATTCAATGCCCTTTAGCAAAAAAGAAAGAAAAAAGGAAAGAAGAGGAGAGGGGAGGAGAGGGAGGAAGAAAGAGAGAGAGAGAGAGACTTTGGCAGTAGAGAATTGGATGTCACTGTGTAACTATAGTGACAGTGTAACTAGTAGAACATTACTGAATGGTCCAAGCAAGAAACAATGAAGACTTAAACTACAGCAACAGCAGTGGGAACTGAGAAGAGTTGATGAATATCAACGCTAGAGAGATTATCACAGAAGTCCAAGGTGAGAGAGTGCTAAGAACATAGGAATTGCCAACAATGCCAAATGCCAGAGAGAATGGGGAAATTAGAGTCAGCAAGTGACCATGAAATTTAATAGCTTGAGAATTTTTGTTTCCAGGATAGCTTCAGCAGAGAAGCATGAACAGAAACCTGATGTCAAGGCTGGGTGTGGTGGCTTACGCCTGAAATCCCAGTACTTTGGGAGGCCGAGGCAAGCAGATCACCTGAGGTCAGGAATTCGACACCAGCCTGGCCAACATGGTGAAACTGCGTGTCTACTAAATATACAAAAATTAGCCAAGCATGGTGGCGGGCACCTGTAATCTCAGCTACTCAGGAGGTTGAGGCAGGAGAATCACACGAACCCAGGAGGTGAAGGTTGCAGTGAGCTTAGGTCACGCCACTGCACTCAAGCCTGGGTGACAGAGCAAGACTTCATCTCAAAAAAAAAAAAAAAAAAAAGAAAGAAAAGAAAGAAAGGAAGCTGATTTCAATTGGTAGAAGTGAACATGAAGAGAGAAAGTAGAGACATAATGATTATACAGAGTCCTTCCAGGATTGTGGCAGTGTTCAGGGTCAGACTCTAGCTATCGATAGATCATTCATTAATTGTAGGTGTATAGAGAACCAACAAAGTAGTTAGTGGGAGAGAAAACAGTTGTTTTTCAAAAGCTAGTGCTGGCGGGGCACAGTGGCTCACGCCTGTAATCCTAGCACTTTGGGAGGCCAAGGCGGGCAGACCACATGAGGTCAGGAGTTTGAGACCAGCCATGACCAACATGGAGAAACCCCGTCTCTACTAAAAATACAAAATGAGCTGGGCATGGTGGCGCATGCCTGTAATCCCAGCTACTCTAGAGGCTGAGGCAGGAGAATCGCTTGAACCCAGGAGGCAGAGTTTGCAGTGAGCCAAGATTGTGCCACTGTACTCCAGCCTGGGCAACAAGAGCGAAACTCTGTCTCAAAGAAAAACAAAAACAAAAACAAAAAACGAAAGCTAGTGCTGAAAGACCTAAGATTCATATGTAAAATTAGCCCTTGACCTCACTTATTTTCCCTCTCTTTGCCCCTCTACCCTATTTCTCAAGGCAAAACTGACAGGTCTGTCCTTTTTCATTCAGATACACCTTGCAAGCTTGCATGTTGCTTTTTTATTCATTTTTTTCACTTGATACTCATTATATTTTGATTTTACCTATATAAAATTATTGAGGAGGACATAACTATGCGATTGTCCCTGACTCTACATTCACCTAGGGAATTTCTTAAAAAGTTACTGAGATGATTTTTCTCTTTTGGTAAATCCTCAGGTTAAAATAGTTGAAAATGATGGAAGGAATGAACAGTCCATCACAAACTATATGGCTTAGAAAAATGGAAGGAAAACTAATTATGCTAAACTAGTCATGTGTTTTTTTCTCTCTTCACTCTATCAACTTAGCTGCTGCCTTTTTTTTTTTTTCTCTGAGATGGAGTCTCACTCTGTCGCCCAGACTGGAGTGCAGTGGCGTGAACTCAGCTCACTGCAACCTCCGCCTCCCAGGTTCAAGCAATTCTCCTGTCTCATCTTCCCGAGTATCTGGGACTACAGGCGCTTACCACCACACCCAGCTAGTTTTTGTATTTTTGGTAGAGACGGAGTTTCACTCTGTTGGCCAGGATGGTCTCCATCTCTTGACCTCATGATCCACCCGCCTCGGCCTCCCAAAGTGTTGGGATTACAGGTGTGAGCCATTGTGCCCAGCCTGCTGCTGCTTTAAGGTAGTGTAAAATATATCACTGAGGCAGAGAAAAGGCACTGCCAGGAGTTCTGGCTATAGATCATCCAGAGTCCAAGGTTTCCTGTCTCCCATCTATTTCTTTTCTTTCTTGTTTATTTATTTAGATCTTGCTTAGAAACAATTTTTTCTTTTTTGAAAATTTTTATTTACAATGACAGAACTTGCTACTGTCTCAGAATATACTTTTTTTTTTTTTTTGGCAGAGTCTCATTCTGCCTCCTAGGCTGGAGTGCAGTGGCATAATCACAACTCACTATAGGCTCAATTTCCCAGGCTCAAGCATTCCTCCCACCTCAGCCTTCCAACTAGCTGGGATCACAGGCATGCACCACCATGCCAGGCTATATTTTTTGTAGAGATAGGATCTCGCTATGTTGCCCAGTCTAGTCTTGAACTTCTGAGCTCAAATGATCCTCCTGTGTCAACTTCCCAAAATGCTGGATTACAGGCATGAGCCACCATGGCTGGCCCCATCTATTTCTTTCTAGTAGTAACTCTTATCATACACTTCTGTGATTAGAAAAGCAAAGCAAAACAACAGAAAGTTAATAGCAACTCTCACAGACACACTCCACCTACCCAGCAGCTCTCTATCCCAGTTGAAAGAGGCACGTAGCTCATCAGTCTCACAGTAACCAGAGGCCAGAAAGCAGTTGCCTCACAATCATGTCTAGGTACCTGTCTGGTCCAGAAGGAGGCCACATAAAGACCAAGCCCTGGACATGTTGGAGAGAAGCTGAGCCTAAGTAGTACAAGCAAGAAATATCCCACTGCTTCAGAAATGTTCTTGCTTCTACCAGTGCTATTTTGAATAACCTATGGAATTGAGGATTTCTAAATTACCTTTGCTTTCATTAAATTCTTTTATGTTGTACCTCTAACCAGGGAAAAGATACATTGCAAGTAACTGGAGCATCTCTCCTTGAAAAGAAGCACGAGAGACCAGGTGTTATGATAGGATTGATGACTGCAAGAGAGAAGTTTGATAATTGTGTTATGTGAGGGGTCAGTAAGAAAGCACATTTCTCTTTTGTGAGTTTCCTGAAAGTTATAAGGATTTTTCACACCTTCGTATCTTAGATTCATCTGAATGGTTTCTGATTTTGTATTTTTTTCAGTGACAAATATTAATTGCATATTTATGGGGCACAATGTGATGTTTTGATATATGTGTATGTTGGTCAATGATTAAGTCAAGCTAATTAACATATCCATCCCTTCATATAAGTACCATTTTTTGTGGTGAGAACATTTGAAATCCACTATTTTAGTAATTTTGAAATACAGAATACATTATTAACTATAGGCACCATGCTGTGCAATATCTAAAACTTATCTTCCTATTTAATTGAAACTGTACTCTTTGACCAACCTCTCCCCATTCCCCATACCTCCCTCCCCAGCCTCTGGTAACCATCATTCTATTCTCTATTTCTTTTTTTTTTTGAGATGGAGGTTTGCTCTTGTT
Organism: Colobus angolensis palliatus; assembly: GCF_000951035.1. NCBI lineage: Eukaryota > Metazoa > Chordata > Mammalia > Primates > Cercopithecidae > Colobus > Colobus angolensis. The sequence goes on along the minus strand of NW_012112808.1, from coordinate 399,550 downwards.
GCCCAGGCTAGAGTGCAATGGCACGATCTTGGCTCACTGCAACCTCCGCCTCCCGAGTTCAAGTGATTCTCCTGTCTCAGCCTCCCGAGTAGGTGGGATTATAGGTGCACACCACCATGCCCAGCTAATTTTGTACTTTTAGTAGAGACAAGATTTCACCATGTTGGCGAGGCTGCTATCAAACTTCTGACCTCAGGTGATCCACCCGCCTTGGCCTCCCAAAGTGCTGGGATTACAAGCGTGAGCCACCGGGTCCAGCCTCTACTCTCTATTTCTATGAGTTTCAACTCTTTAGATTCCACATATAAGTGAGATCAGGAAGTATTTGTCTCTCACTTCCTGGCGTATTTCATTTAGTATAATGTACTCCAGTTTTATCCATGTTGTTGCAAATAGCATGTTTTCCTTCTTTATAAGGGTGAATAATATTTCATTGTGTATATATACAACATTTTCTTTATCCATTAATCCATTGATGGACACTTAGGCTGTTTCCATATCTAGACTCTTGTAAATAATGCTGTAATGAACATGGAAGTGCAGATATCTTTTTGACATACTGATTTCAAGTCCTTTGGATATATACCTGGAAGGGGGATTGCTGGATCATATGCCAATTCTTTGTTTGTTTGTTTATTTTTTGAAGAATCACTATCTACATTGTTTGACATAATGGCTGTACCAATTTATATTCCCACTCACAGTGTATAAGATTTTCCTTTTCTCTGGCCAGGTGTGGTGGCTCACACCTGTAATCCCAGCACTCTGGGAGGCCGAGGCGGGCAAATCACCTGAGGTGAGGAGTTTAAGACTAGCCTGGCCAACATAGTGAAACCCTATCTCTACTAAAAGTAAAAAAATTAGCCAGGCACATGCCTGTAATCCCAGCTACTTGGGAGCCTGAGGCAGGAGAATAGCTTGAACCCAGGAGGCAGAGGTTGCAGTGGGCTGAGATCGTGCCACTGCACTCCAGTCTGGGTGACAAAGCAAGACTCTGTCTCAAAAAAGATTTCCCTTTTCTCCACATCCTCACCAACATTTATCATCTTTCATCTTTTTTCTAACAAGTGTGAGGTGATATCTCGTTGTTATTTTAATTTGCATTTTCCTGATGATTAGTGATATTGAACGTTTTCTCATATGTCTGTTGGCCATTTGTATATATCTGTTGGCCATTTGTATGTCTTCTTTCAAGAAATGTCTCTTCAGGGTTTTTGCCCACTTTTTAATCAAGTTGTTTGTTTTCTTCCTATTTAGTTGAGTTTCTTATCTATTTTAGATATTAGTCCCTGGTCAAATGTATGGTTTGCAAATATTTTCTCCCAATTCATGGGTTTTCTGTTCAATCTGTTAATTGTTTTCTTTGCTGTACAGATTTTTAGTTTGCTGTAAATTCTATTTGTCTATTTTCATTTTTGTTGGTTGTGCTTTTTGGGGTTACATTTAAGAAATTACTACCCAGGCCAATATGGTGAAGCTTTTCCTCTATATTTTCTTTTAGTAGTTTTAGAGTTTCTGGTCTTATGTATAAGTCTTTTTTATTTTTTTTTTGAAATGACAAGTGACTGGGTTTTTTTGTAAGTGACTAGATTAAATTTTCTTCCATTGTGCCAATATGTAACCCAACATAGAGATTAACTGCCAGTTTCAGGAAAATAAAGTTATATTTTTGTCAGCCGTGAATGTATGTCTTCTGAATACTTTTTCTTTTGTTTTTAGTTGATACATAAACATGCATCAACTTCATCAACGATGCAGAGTGATACTTTGTACATATATAGAATGTGTAATGATCAAATCAGAGTTATTAGCATAGCACCTCAAACATTTATTATTTCTTTGTGTTGTAACATTCAAAATCTTCTAGATTTTCCAAAATATGCAATAAGTCGTTAACCATATTTATCCTATAGTACCACAGAACACTAGAATTTATTTCTCCTATCTAGCTGTGTTTTTGTATAAATTAACCAACTTCTCCCTATCCTCCTCTCTTTCCATCCTTCCTATTATCTAATAACCACAATTCTACTCTATCACTTATATGAGCTCAATTATTTTGGCTTCCACATATGAGTGAGAAAATGCGGCGTTTGTCTTTCTGTGCCTGACATTTCATTTAACATTATGTCCTCTGGGCTCATCCATGTTGCATAAATGACATGATTACATTCTTTTTTTCTTTTTTCTTTCTCTTTTCTTTTTTCTTTTCTTTTCTTTTTTTTTTTTTTTTTTTTTTTTCTTGAGACAAGTCTCACTCTGTTGCCCAGGTCTGGAGTGCAGTTGCATGATCGCAGCTCACTGCAACCTCTGCCTTCTGGATTCAAGTGATTCTCATGCCTTAGCCTCACCAGTAGCTGGAATTACAGGCATGCGAGATCATGCCTGGCTAATTTTTGTATTCTTAGTAGAGACCGGGTTTTGCCATGTTGGCCAGGCTGGTCTCAAACTCCTGACCTCAAGTGAACCACTCGCCTTGACCTCCCAAAGTGTTGGGATTACAGGCGTGAGCCACTGCACCTAGCAATTTCATTCTTTTTCATGACTGAATAATATTTCATTGTGTATATTTTTATTTTTTATATTTATATTTATTTTATGTTTTTATATTTTTGTTCATTTATCTGTTGATGAATATTTAAGTTGACTTCATATCTTGGTTATTGTGAAAAGTGCTGCAATAGACATGGGGGCACAGGTGTCTCCTCTTCAGTATACTGATTTCCTTTTCTTTGGATAAATAGTAGTAGGATTGATGGATCATATGGTAATTCTATTTTTAGGTTTTTGAGAAACCTCTATACTACTTTCCATAATGGCGGTACCCATTCACTTTCCACCAGCAGTGTTTAAATGTTCCCTTTTCTCCACATCCTTGCCAGCATTTGTTAATTTTTGTCTTTTCGATAATAGAGTCATTCTATTGTGTTTAGGTTTTTAATACATTTTGAGTTGATTTTTGTATGCCTTGTGTGATAAGGGTCTAATTTCATTCTTCTGCAGTGGACATACATTTTTCCCAGCACCATTTATTAAAGATAGTGTCCTTTCCTCATCATGTGTTTTGGCACCTTTGTGAAAATCAATTGACCGTAAATACACAAGTTTACTTCTGAGATCTCTATCCTGTTCTGTTGATCAATGTGTCTGTTTTTAGTCCATTATCATGCTGTTTTGATTACTATAGATTTGTAATATATTTTGAAGTCAAGTTGTGTGATGTCTCCAGCTTTGTTCTTTTTGCTTAAGATTGTTTTGGCTGTTTGGGGTCTTTGGTAGTTTCACACAAAATTGATGGCTTTTTTTTTCTATTTCTGTGAAAAATGACATTGGGATTTTGATGGAGATTATACTGAATCTGTAGACTACTTTGAGTAATATGGACATTTTTATCATATTAATTTTTCCAATCCATGAATATAAGACATCTTTTTATTTATTTATACCTCCTTGAATTTCTTTCATCAAAGTTTTGTAATTTTTAGTATACAGATTTAAAAGCTTTCTATATCAAACAATTACTACTACTCTTTGAATCTATTCAGTAGGGTAGCACTTATTGGAGAGAGGACAGGCTTCGGCCTGGGGAGAGCTAGGTGAACAGACCCCCTTGCAGAACCCGTAAATGCTCGTGCATCAGCTTTATCTCAGCTTTACTGAGGAACTCCCTGATATGTTATTTTTGTCTGACAGGAATCACTCTTCCCAATTCCGACTCCACTTTTTTTTGCACATAAGGGTTCATAAGTCTCTCCCATTTTATGTATATCCCAAGAATTCTCTCTGCCAGTGATAGCCCTCTACCTGCTCCTAATGGATCCCAAGATCTATCCCCCCATCAATTGAAACTGCTTTTTCAAAGAATGCCAACAGCTCATTGATTTCCAATCCAGTGGCCTCTTGCTGTTCTTTCTGCTAACCTCTGTGCACCGTGTGACATTACTCTCCATCTTCTTTTTCCCTCTTCCTCTGTAGAGCCATCTCAGGCTCTTTCACGGGCTTATTTTTCTCAGTTCTCCTTTTAAATGTTGTGCCCAAGGTTCGGTGCTTGGCTTTCTTGCTCTTTGCATTTTATGCTTCTCATGCTGCCACCTAAGCCCCACACATTTGTTTACGTGTCTATATCTCAGACCCTCCTTCTAATCTCTAGACCAGCATATCCAGCTACATGATGATCATGAACTATGTATGCAGATTCCTTAAATCAACATTTATTATCAAAGTTACTTCCTCCTGTGTTTTTTCTCTTGTTAATGGCCTCAACTATCCTTCCCTGCTCACCTTGTTCTCAAGTACTCCAAATTGCATGGTTATACAGTTCTAATTCCCCTAAGTATCGTTTAATTCAGTGTTTTAATGATAAGACTGAGGCCTACCCTGGTGAAATTGCTTCCCCCGGGTTATCCTGCAAAGCCAAATCTAGAACCAGAATCTCCTAATCCTTTATATTTATTCATTCCCTTATTCTTTTACCAAATCTTGTCAATTTTATATCCTCAGGGGTTTTCCCACCTATACATTTTCACTGTCTCCATTTAAAATCTCATTTTAGTGTCTTTTAACTACACTAATACACTTCTAACTTGCTTTTCTCTTATCCACATACACTACTGCCAGAAATAATATTCCTCAACTCCAAATCTAATCATTATGTTCTCCTGCTGAGACATCCACTTTATATAGAATAAAGTTCTAATATCTTGTCCAGTAGTCAAAATCCTATATAATTAGATCCTAGCTTCCTTTCTATTTTGTCTTAGCTACACACACATTTTATTTCAACCGATTCAAACTATTGTTAGCTATTCAGTATACCTAGCTAACTCTCCCACTTCCATGTCTTTCTCAAGCTGTTCTGCAGACGGTCTGTCGACAGGAAAGGACTGTCATCCAATCTTCTTCTCCATCATCGCCATAAATCTAAAGTATAGTATCTTGTTCATCTTTTAAGGTCTATCTCAAGTTCTACTTCCTCTTAAAAAAAAAAAAATAGACCCAGCGCGGTGGCTCATGCCTGTAATCCTAGCACTTTGGGAGGCTGAGGCCGGTGGATCATGAGGTCAGAAGATTGAGACCAGCCTGGCCAATGTGGAGAAACCCCGTCTCTACTAAAAATACCAAAATTAGCTCGGTGTGGTGGCGTGAACCTGTAATCCCAGCTATTCGGGGGGCTGAGGCAGGAGAATTGCTTGAACCTGGGAGGTGAAGGTTGTAGTGAGCAGAGATCACATCACCATACTCCAGCCTGGCAACAGAGTGCGACTCTGTCAAAAAAAAGGAAAAAAAACAACCCTTGGTGGCTCATGCCTGTAATCCCAGCACTTTGGGACTTTGGGACTTTGGGAGGGTGAAGCAAGAAGCAAGAGGATCTCGAGCTCAGGAGCTCAAGACTAGCCTGGGCAACATAGTAAGACCCTGTCTCTATAAACAAAAAACAAAACAAAACTTTCCCAACCCCTTCCAAGTAGCACATTGTGCCTTTATTGTCCTCTGCATCAGAGTCTCATAATTGAGTTAGTTTTTAACTCCCTTAGCAGATTGCTAACTACGTGATTACAGAGATGGTGTTGTACTTGCCTTTTAGATCTCCTTTAGCTCATTGTAGAACCTGACATTTAGTAGATGCTCAGAAACACTTGTAAAATTAAATAGTAATTAACATACACATAATGCTATACTTTGTACAATACATTCCCAAAACCTGTGGAGTAGGTCTTTCAAATGTTTTTATTATTCTAAATTTATAGATATTTAAAATTCTGAAGAACAGAGTTTAGTAAGACCTGAATTCTCTGGTGGGAATCAAAGGTTTTTACTCTGTATTACCTCTGTTATTCTAAGTCTGAATTCTCCAAAGGACCGTGCTGTGTATTTTCCTCACAATCATATTTACTTGCCTCAGGCTGTTTGTGCATACTATTAAACAGCCAGATGAAAAATTAGAAATTCAATCAATCATCCAAATATTTTTAAATGTAATATGCATATGTTTGCTTTCATATAGAACAAACAGCCAGGTGATTGATCAAGCTATTTGCTTTTCAACCAGTTGTTTTCGCAGTATGATTACTACATAAACTCTAACAGTGATTTCTTCAGTTTTTTGTAGATTTTCTAATTTTACTGGATTCTTCCATTTATTTACTATAGTCATCTAGTCCTATTTATATAATTTATCAGCCAATAAAATATAGTAAAAAAAAAAAAGAACTGGTTGTTATGACTTCTTTAAGCCTGTTCCCTCAGACTTGGAACCAAGATTATAATGCCAGGATTGAAGAGAATATTCTAAGATTGGATAAAGTGATTTACACCCTGCAGCTTCCATGATTGAGAGATTTAGGGAGGAAAAAACAAAAACACATTAACTCTGGAAACAAGCAGGAGTGTCTTTGAAATCATCAGGAATTCCCAAGAGACAAAATAACAGGTGGAATTGAATTGAAAGAGAAAACTTTTGCCCAAAATGTGCAAAAGAGAATACTGCTAGGAAAGACGTAAGAGTAGGTTCAGGGAAAAAACGAAGGAGCCCTGGCGCCGTGGCTCACGCCGGTAAGCACTTCAGGAGTTTGAGGCGGGTGGATCACCTGAGGTCGGGAGCCTGGCCAACATGGTGAGACCCCGTCTGTACTAAAAATACAAAAATTAGCCAGGCATGGTGGTGGGTACCTGTAATATCAGCTACTTGGGAGGCTGAGGCACGAGAATCTCTTGAACCCGGGAGGTGGAGGTTGCAGTAAGCCAAGTCGCGCCACTGCACTCCAGCCTGGGGGACAGAGTAAGACTCTGCCTCAAAAAAAAAAAAGCAGTAGGAGCAGCCTAGCAATTCTGACCCCTACTCCCCTCTCAACCGCCACTACCACCATATACAGAGGAAAGGGCAAGACTTATGAAAGGCTTACTAGGTTGTTGGACCAACCCTCCTACTGAAATAAAATAATACGTGTAAAATACAAACTTCTTAAATGCATCAGAGAGTTTAGAAGACAGTGAAGTACCAGATAAAAAATCTAGGGAAAATCTAGAAGCTAGAGAAGTAAGCACAAGTGCCCCTGAGCAGGGCCAAGACTTGCTCCCTCCTGGCCCCAGCCGTGCACCTGAACATCAAAGCAGCTTTTGCCCCTGTGCTAGACAAGTGTAGACACTGGTTTTAATGGCCACACAAAGAGGATAGAATCCAATACTCTAGACCCGTCCAAGGTGAGAAGTCCAATAAGAGACCTTTTCAACATTAACCTGGGACCAGAAAATGCTCTACCCTTAAAATAAGGGCACACTACCCCTTCCCAAGTCCAGGGATCAATAGGACTTAACTTTTAGCAGAGCAAAGAGAAAAGGAAAAAGAAAAATATGTATCTCTGAGAAGTTGTGTGGTCACGTGCCAGCCCTCACAGCTTGGGTTTCCATTGCTTAGGGATTCCCAGGCACCCCAACCCTAGAACTAGCTCTAAGGTTAGATCTATGCACCTAGGTTAAACGTTAGGAAACTGGCAAAAGTAAATTCATGTTTTCTCCGTGGAAAGACAACTTCATCATAGGCCTCAAAGAATCCACTCTGATAAAGTTTGCAGTACACAGTCAAAAATAAGTGCAAAAGGAGACAAATCGCTATTAGGTGGGAACATTTGTGGTCGGCATTTGTGCCAGAGATATAGACTGAGACTGCAAATGGCTAGTGATATTCATGGAGTCTCTATTCCTAGAAGACTAGCTCCTGTTACACTCTGATAGCACACCCTGCAATACCCGCAAAGTCACTGGTAGAAAGCAGAGGCAATTCATTATAGCATTCACAGAGAGATTAACAGGGAAAATCCAAGCCTAACATGAGGACATTAAGACTCAGCAGTGCTTACATATTCTACAATTTGAACAATTCGGAGAATATTGGCATGGCCCCTGCACAAGGGTGACCCGCAAATTTGTGAAGCATTCCGTATTTTTTAAAAAGCAAACATTTGAAGACTTTAAAACATAAAATACCGTAATACATATTTAGAGAGTTTACTTAATCCATGAAACAAGAACAGGCTTTAATGAAAGAAAAAAGATATGTTAGAAATGAAATATCTGATAGCAAAAGTAAAAACCTTAAGGCTGAATAGCAAAATTGTCATAGCTAAAGAGCAACCTGGATGCTCAAGATCAAACTGAGAAATTCCCTCAGATCATAATACAAACAGATAGGGAGATGATACATATGAAACAAAGGTTAAGGCACTTGGAGGATACATACAAACATTACAATATCCATACAATAGGATTTCCAGAAAGAGAAAATAGAACTCAGAGGAAAAATAAATCAAATAAAATTCCCTAGATATGAAAAAAGACTCAGGTTTTTACATTAAGGCCCACTTTGTGCCAAGCAAGAAGACAGGGAAAAGACCTGCTCATAGAAAATAGTGGTAAAATTTTAGTACTTTACGGATGATAAGAAAATCCTAAAAGCTTCTAAAAAGAAAAACATGTTATTTACAAACAAAAAGCACCCTCTTGACTTCAGATTCTTTAGCCACACTGAGTATAAGAAGACACTAGAGAAATATTTTCTAAAATACTGAGGTGAAAATGATTTTGAACTTAGAATTCTATAATCTGACAATCAGACAAGTATAGTGACATTTTCAAACAAGAGACATTTTCAGACATGAATGGATTCAGAATATTTATCACCCACAAACCCTAGCTGAAATAATAGCTAGAAATAAAGTGAAAAATGAATCCAAGAGAAGACTGGAAGTCAGTGGTAAACCAAGTAACCTTTAAGACTTACGATAAATCTAAGTAAAGGTTCATTTTATTTTTTAGAAACACAATAATCACAAAGATTTATTTTTTAAAATCCTTTTCACAGTAGCAACAGATGTTATAAAATAGCTAGGAATAACTTTAATGAAGGTGGAGTAAAATATCCAGGGAATGAAAATTAAAATGTATCTGGAGAACATTAAACAAAGAAACCTGAATAAATTAAAGCTGTACATCTAAATGAATCTGTGTTGTAAATATGCCAAGTTTTTGTAAATTAACATTTCCAATCAATTGTAAATTAACAATTCCAGTCAAAATATCAACATATTTCTAAATGAATCTGACAAGCCTATTCTAAAATTCATCTAGAAAAGAAATTATGCTGGAATTCCCAAGATAAGTTGCACAAAGAGGAACACAGAGGGAGTGTGTGTGTGTGTGTGTGTGTGTGTGTGTGTGTCCTCATACACACAGAGAAGTTCCTGCTCAACCAGATAGTAAAATATGCTATTATAAATAGACAGTAATTAGATATACAGTAATTAGGGTATTGCCAGAAGAATAGAGGAGTAGATCAGGAAAACAGAACAGAGAGTTAAAAACAGACCAGTGCATGAATAAGAATTTAGTACTTGAAAGGAGGTTTTTAAATGTAATAGGAAAGAGATGAATTATAATGATTGCTAGTGACAAATTGTCCATTCATTTAGGACATAACGGTGGATCCCACTTCATACGAATCACAAAAATGATCCAGATGGATTAAAAATGTAAATTGTAGCCAGGCACGGTGGCTCATGCCTGTAATCTCAACACTTTGGGAGGCTGAGGTGGGTGGATCACCTGCGCTCAGGAGTTTGAGACCAGCCTAGGCAATATAGTGAAACCTCATCTCTACCAAAAATACCAAAAAAAAAAAAAAAAGAAAAGAAAAAATTAGCTAGCTGTGGTGGCATATGCCTGTGGTGCCAGCTACTCAGGAGGCTGAGGTGGGTAGATCACCTGTGCTCAGGAGTTCGAGACCAGCCTAGGCAACATGGTGAAACCTCATCTCTACTAAAAATATATATATATAAAAAAAAAGAAAGAAAAAATCAGCTAGCTGTGGTGGCATATGCCTGTGGTCCCAGCTACTCAGGAGGCTGAGGTGGGAGGATCGCTTGAGCCTGGGAGGTAAAGGTTGCAGTAAGCTGAGATTATGCCACTGCACTTCAGCCTGGATGACAGCATGAGACCCCATCTCAAAAAAAAAAACAAAACAAAAGTACATTGTAAAAGCAAAACTATAAAAGTAGTTTAAGGAAATACATGAAAATATAGATTCAAATGCTTGGTAAGAAAACCTTCTTGAACAAAACACAAACAAAAGGTTATAAGTGAGGAAAGAATGTATAATTTTCTCTGCTTCAAGATTTAAGACCTCTATGGTGAAAAGGATACAATAAACAGTTAAAAGGCTGAAAACAGACTGAAGAATATATTTACAACATACACACTGAATCAAATAACATCCAGAATATATAGGGAATTCCTAGAGATTTTTTAAAAAAAGAGCCTGATAGAAAAATGGGCAAATGACCTAACAGTCAGTTCCTTAGGGAGGAAATATAAATACTCCCAAATGTGAAAAGATGGTTAACTGTGCCAGTAATCATGCAAATGAAAATTAACAATGAGACACCAGTGTTATTGACAAAAATTGAAAAGTGCCAGTTATGGTGAGAAAAAGTTAATATTCCTATATAGTAACATATATAGTATATATAGGAATATATAGGAATATTAATTTCTATTAATTAATATGTGTGGCAGTATTTTTTTTTTGTGATGGCGTTTCACTCTTGTTGCCCAGGCTGGAGTGCAATGGCACGATCTTGGCTCACTGCAACCTCTGCCCCCACCGGGTTCAAGTAATTCTCTTGTCTCAGCCTCCCAAGTAGCTGGGATTACAGGCACCTGCCATCACGCTTGGCTAATTTTGTATTTTTAGTAGAGACAATGTTTCGCCATGTTGGCCAGGCTGGTCTCCAGCTCCTGACCTCAGGTGATCTGCCCACCTCAGCCTCCCAAAGTGCTAGGATTAGAGGTGGATTAGAGGTGTGAGCCACCGCACCCGGACTTGGCAGTATTATGTATAACATACATATACTATGTGTGGAAGTAGAGTAGTAGCTTTTTGGAATGCCAATTTGGCATTATCTATTAATATTTAAAATGAGCATACTACCTCTCAAATGAGTAAATTTACTTCTTGTCCACCCTAGCAAACCCTCATACCTGTTTTATAGGAAACATGTTCAAGGTTATCCCTTACAGTATTGCTTGTCATAGCAAAATAATTAAAAACATCATAAATGTCTATCCATATTTTATAATTAAATGGCAACCACTGTTGTAGAGACAACTCTCTTCCAACCTTGAGATTCTGGATTTTATTTCATGGTATGTCAGAAGACAATTCCAAACTTGAGATTCTTTGACTCTAAGTTTTGGATTGTAACTTAAAAGACAGTTTGGTCAAATTTTAGATCCAGCAGCAGAATGACATGCTGTGTTATAATAAAAGTATTTAATCAAACAACATTTTAAATTAAGAAACTGTACAGGGTGCTAGTGGCAAACTTAAAAAAAAAAAAAAGAAAGAGGATGGAGCACTTTCTTCAGAGATCTTACAATCCATAGAATAAAATTCAGTATATGATTGGGTGCTAACATAAGTGACAAGGGAGTACCACTTCCTGAAGATGTACCAAGAATGGATGGGTCATTGAAGGCAGTAGTATCCAGTGAGACCTACAGGTAGGAAGGCAAATTTATTTAGTCATTTAACAGATATGTATTAAGTATCAATTATAGGACAGGAACTATGGTAGGCATCTGGCTCGAATGTTGAAACAGGAAAGACATGTCCTGGAAGGATGAATAGCAATTGGATATTTGGAAAAGAACAGGAAAGCATTCCAAATTAGAAGTACACAAATAAGTAAAATACATGGGTGTGAGAATGAGTAGAATGTACATATGGGGTAGGAGGATACTACCACTTCAATAAGAGCAGGGTGCAGTGGGAAATGAATTGGTTAAGAAAAATAAGATTATTGAATTGGATTATTGAAAGGCTTAAACTGTCAGACAGAAGAAATTAAAAGAAACTTTACTGAGTGCTAGCAAATGTCAAGCACTTTCACATCCATGATCTCATTTAGTTCTGAGAATAACTCTTCCCACTCCCCACCCACAACTGTGCAATTCAAAGAAAAACAAAACACAACAATGTTTTGCCTGTTCATGGGGATGTTGGCATGAAATGAGTAAAACATGATGGAAGCTTGAGAAAATGATGATCCCCTTGACAGCGACAGAAAATTGGAGAGAGGAAGGTGACTTGGGTGGGGGCACATGAGAAATAATGATTTAGTTTAAGACTTAGAAATGACAGGAATATATTCAGGCCACCTTGCTGCCTATTTAATCATATTGCAGCCACTTCAACTACTGACAACAAAACAAGTAGTTTGAGTGTCTTCACTCTTCATCACAACCCGAAGTGGAAACCTTCTACCTATTGCAAAATTTCAGCCTTTCAACTAAAGTCACTCTGTGTCTCTAAGCTTAAAAGCTTTAGTGCCCTATTTCTAGAGGACATAATCACATCTTACACTCACCATTAACAAAGCCTTCATACTTTGTATGAATAGAATTAACTAAGTTAATGTATCCATTATACATTTTAGTTCATAAATTTGAGCATGCAAGAAATACAATTTTTTCAACATTGGAATGTAATTTCTGTTTAATGTCAAGCTAATACGTTTAATGTCAAGCTATTGTAGTGTTAATTTCTCTTTACCACCTCTCTAGCTGTCTCCCTACTCCTAGTTCAAGGAATGTTTTCTCATTTTGGGAAGAGAGCATAGAAAGCCTTGCAGTTACTTTGATGTTATATCCCAGTTATTCTACATTTATTCTATTGTCCAGATTGTAAGTCCTTTCTTTTCTTCCAACAACCAAGAAAATTTATTTCTTTCTACCACATCATTATTTTTTTCTGAAGCAATGAGCAACTCACTGACTAAATTGGGAAAAGGCCACAGGTACAAAAAAGTACCAAGAAAAACCATCAGTTAATATTGTCATCAGTTAATATGTTCCACCACATATTCTCACCTATAATTTGCATTTCTCCAAAATAATTTCTCACCTAATCAAGAATTAATCATAAAAATAACATTTATTAGGCACTTGCTATGTGCTAGGCACCGTGCCAGGCACACTGCATAAATTACTCAACTATCCTTCAAGGTTGCTCTTAAGCTCTTTACTTGTATTTACAGGAGGTAATTAGGCTTCTGGAAGGAATACTCTCAGCAAAGCTCAGTTATTTGGCCTTCTCTACTCAGTTAAACTTCATAAAAATTAAAATAAGTAACAGAACTATTCCAGAAAAGAATAAATAAAAGCCTAGTCCCCAGTAACTTTAGTTTTTATGGAAATTTTGCTATCTTTGCACTTGAAGAAGGAAGTGATGAGGAAGAGAGAATAAAAGACCACAAAATATCTTTTCAAGACACTGACACTAAATTATAGACTGTTTCAGAGCATCTGCTATATCTTAATGTATATAACTAAGCCATTAGCCTATTACCAAATGTATAACAGTACATCAAAATGTATCTGTATTTAGAGACCTTGAAATATCCAGGTCTGATCTAATTATGCAGAAATAATGACTGTAAATCACTTATGTTAAGAGAGGAATGGAATAGCCTCTTTCTACACATGCAGTTCTTGCTGTATGGATGCTACAATTATTATATGACTGAGACGGCTCTCTAGGGAACCAAGGTGTTGTTCTCAGAGCATAGAGGTTGGGGGCAGTAATGCCCATCACCCTCATCCTGTCAGGGCTCTGGGGAAGAGAAAAGCTGTGTCCTTCAGAATGGGAAGAGCTTAGGTGAGTGGCAGTTAGAATTTGTATTCTTGCCCTTAATGCCAGACAGAGTCAGGTGTGAAGGAAAGTTGCCCCCATATGGTTGAAAGTAAGATGGCACTCCCACCAGCGAGTAGGGAAAGGTTCCTGTGAAATTCTACCAGGAAAAGGAATGAGCTGGGACCAGGCAGAAGGCAGTTGAGATATTATAACCAGAGATGTGTCAGTGTATGCTGAACTGTGTCTACGCCTTTTATATATTTTTTCTTCTTTCTTGAATTACTAAATCTGTTTTGAAAATGCCAGTCAGTTTTACATGTGGTAAGCGTAACCAAGAAAAGAGGCTGCTAGGAAAAGGGGGTAGGAGCACTGATCAGAGTGAGAAAAAGCCAGAGAGAAAGTAAAGTTCAGCAGGAGCTGCTTCTTCCAGGGCTTACAAAGTGTAGCTTCTTCACTTTATTTCAATAAGGGAAGTGTTTTTCTCACAGATGCTAATGCCACTTCCTTTAAAAAGATAGGTTTCGACTGGGCATGGTGGCTCACTCCTGTAATTCCAGCACTTTGGGAGGCTGAGGTGGGGGGATCCCAAGGTCAGGAATTCAAGACCAGCCTGGTCAATCTGGTGAAACTCCATCTCTACTAAAAATACAAAAATTAGCTGGGTGTGGTAGCATGTGCCTGTAGTTCCAGCTACTTGGGAGACTGAGGTAGAAGAATTGCTTGAACCCGAGAGGCAGAGATTGCCGTGAGCTGAGATTGTGCCACTGCACTCCAGCCTGGGTGACAGAGCGAGACTCCGTCTCAAAAAAAAAAAAAAAATTAGCTGGGTGTGGTAGCATGTGCCTGTAGTTCCAGCTACTTGGGAGACTGAGGTAGGAGAATCGCTTGAACCCGAGAGGCAGAGATTGCCGTGAGCTGAGATTGTGCCACTGCACTCCAGCCTGGGTGACAGAGCGAGACTCCGTCTCAAAAAAAAAAAAAAAAAAAATTGGTCTCTGGTAACAGAGAAAGAGAGGGGAACTTACATTTGTTATTAAGGTGCCATGTATTTAATAAAACACCAAACAATTTAAACTTTGATTCTATTCTGTCATCACACATACTCCAAAAGGTAGGAACAGTATTTCTATTCCCATTTTACAGAAAACTGAGGCTCATGGAGGTTAAATAATTTAATAATTTATCCAACTTCACATGGTTAAATAAGAAAACATGAAATGACCATTTCTAAACATCATTTGGTGGCGGGGCGCAGTGGCTCACACCTGTAATCCCAGCACTTTGGGAGGCCGAGGTGGATGGACCGCCTGAGGTCAGGAGTTTGTAACCAGCCTGGCCAACACAGTGAAACCTTGTCTTTACTAAAAATACAAAAATTAGCTGGGTGTGGTAACGGGCGCCTATCATCCCTGCTACTTGAGAGGCTGAGGCAGGAGAATCGCTTGAACCTAGGAGGCAGAGGTTGCAGTGAACTGAGATTGTGCCATTGCACTCCAGCCTGGGTGACAGAGTGAAACTCCATCTCAAAAAAAGAAGAAAGAAGAAATTAGAGAGAAGAAGAAAGAAAAGGAAGAAGAGGGAAGAAGAAGAAAGAAGAAAACAAACATCCATTGGTGATGTCCAAAAATAAGCATCTCACAAATTAAACTAATAAAGAACCTAGAGTCATACATGCATACCTTGTTTTCTTGCCCTTTATTTTATAGCACTTCACAGATCCTGCATGTTTTACAAATTGAAGGTTTGTGGCAACCCTGTGTTCAGCAAGTCTATCGGCATCATTTTTCCAATGGCGTATGCACATTTCATGTCTCTGTCACATTTGGTAATTCTCATAATATTCCAAAAGTTTTCTTTATTATTATATCTCTTACGGTGGTCTGTGATCAGTGATTTTTTTTTTTTTTTGACACAGTATCGCTCTTGTCACCCAGGCTGGAGTGCAGTGGTGGAGCAACCTGGGCTCACTGCAACCTCCGCCTCCCAGGTTCAAGCAATTCTTCTGCCTCAGCCTCCTGAGTAGCTGGGACTACAGGCGCCTGCCACCACACCCAGCTAAGTTTTGTGTTTTTAGTAGAGACACTGTTTCACCATGTTGGTCAGGATGGTCTTGATCTCTTGACCTCGTGATCCGCCTGCCTCCACTTCCCAAAGTGCTGGGATTACAGGCATGAGCCACTGTGCCCGGCCACAGACTTGTAGGTTTTTAAGGAGATGGGTGTCTTGATGAAAACAGTACTTAGGGAAAATTATTCTGAAGGTAGAAGGAAATTAGATTAAAATGAGAACAATTATAATTAAATCTATTAGGAGGCTATTGTATGAATGCAGGCATGAAATGACTGGTTCTGATTTATGCTGTGCTTTCCTCAGAAAACTAAGTACTCACCCAACAAAAATCCCACTGGGAGAATTTCCTCTGGGCCCTTGTAGTGTAAATCCTCTCTCTTCTACGTTTCGCCAATTTTCTCCCCATTCCTGGTACTTACTGTCTGCACACTTCTAGTCATTTATTCCCAGCCTGACCTGCTCTCGTAACTTAGTTCCAGGTTTTAGAATCATCCTTGTTGCCAGGTGGGCCTCTTACTATTGGTCTCACCTCTGTCAGCTTGAGTGAGTGTCTTCTGTGGATTCTCCTGTTACCTGTGTTGTTCTGCTTTCTGTTCATCACAGTGTGATTCCCAGGGCTTTACTTCTTAAGTGGCAGCCCATGTGGAAATCAGCACATTATCCCTTCCTACTTCCTGACCTCCTGCACCCACAGTTGTCCACTCCAAACTCCCCACTGGCCCAGCTCAACCCTCAGATCATGCCAGAGAGAAGAGGTGAGAACTGAGCATTGAGAAATGCAAAATCATTAGGGGACTCAAAACGAAAGAGAAACTCTCAAATAGGGGTTTGAAAGGAAGAAGAAGATTGGAGATACTATAAAGTCACAGAAGCTGGTGTACAACAGAGTCTAAAAAGAAAGACTATAAAACTAAGCAAACATGTCTAGGGGGAAGATGTCATTGAATGAGACAAGAAAAAGAGGTCATTACTGGCCTTTGAGAAAGAAGTTACCTATGTGAAAAGGTTAAAAGCTAGATTTCAAGGATGTAAAGTAGAAAAAAGTCTATCAAGAAGCAGAGGCGGCCGCCAGCACTTTGGGAGGCCGAGGCACGTGGATCACCTGAGGTCTCAGGAGTTTGAGACCAGCCTGGCCAACATGGAGAAACCCTGTCTCTACTAAAAATACAAAATTAGCTGGGGGTGGTGGTGCCTGCCTGTAATCCCAGCTATTCGGGAGGCTGAGGCAGGAGAATCACTTGAACCCAGCAGGCGGAGGTTGTGGTGAGCTGAGATTGCGCCATTGCACTCCAGCCTGGGCAACAAGAGCAAAACTCTGTCTCAAAAAACAAACAAACAAACAAAAAAAGATAGAAGATAGCAAAGCACACCACTCATTTACAATGTGCTCAATGAAAAAGGGCAGGTTGCATTTGGGGGTGGGGTGGGGTAGGGTCCTTGGGCTGGCTCTTCCCATGCTGTCAATTTCTTACACAAAAGCAAAGATTGCAGAGACTCCAAATTCAAACTTGGCCTCCCAGGTTTTTAATAAAGATATATTTGACAAAATAAGGGGATAGAACATATTTTGTTTGTTAGCTTGATTGATGACATTTAAATATTTAGACATATAGGCCGGGCGTGGTGGCTCATGCCTGTAACCCCAGCACTTTGGGAGGCCGAGGTGGGTGGATCACGAGGTCAGGAGTTCAAGACCAGCCTGGCCAACGTGGTGAAACCCCATTTCTACTAAAAATACAAAAAAAATTAGCTGGACATGGTGGCGTGTGCCTGTAATCCCAACTACTCAGGAGACTGAGGCAGGAGAATAGCTTGAACCCAGGAGGCAGAGGCTGCAGTGAGCTGAGATCGCACTTTTGCATGCCAGCCTGGGTGACAGAGCAAGAGTCCATCTCAAGGAAAAAAAATATATATATTTAGACATATAGAATGTGGACTCTCATTTATATTCCTACTCTAGGTTGTGCAAATATTAGGGTCAGGCCTCTGGTAACGGGGTGAAGATAGAGAAAAATCGGGGGTTTTTTTGCTTTTTATTTGTTATTCTCATTTTTATTTTTATTTTTTATTTTTGATATGGAGTCTCACTCTGTTTCCCAGGCTGGAATGCAGTGGTTCAATCTCAGCTCACTGCAGCCTCTGCCTCCCGGGTCCAAGCAGTTCTCCTGCCTTAGTCCCCCAAATAGCTCAGACTATAGGCATACACCACTACGCCTGCCTAATTTTTTTATTTTTAGTAGAGACGGGGTTTCACCATGTTGACCAGGCTGGTCTTGAACTCCCGACCTCAAGTGATCTGCCCGCCTCGGCCTCCCAGAGTATTGGGATTACAGGCTTGAGCCACCGTGCCTCGCCTATTGCTACTCGCATTTTTTTTTTTTCCTGCTCCAGATTGTTTGTTTAGATTGGGGAAACTGCCAAATATTTCAATAAAATGAGAAAGAATATAAGAGAGAATGAGAAAGTCAAGATACTGGCTAGCAAGGGTTGGTGAACAGAACAATAGTCCTTGGAAGTTAAGTAAGGTGAACTGGACAGAGTTAGACAACACCAGGGATGAAAAGGAGGTGAGTCTACACTAGGGAAATAAATGTGAAGCCAGGAGTTAAAGCATTTTGAAACTCTCATGAGAAATTAGATCTGGAAAGAACTATAATAGAGAGTTTTTTTATATTTTCTTCTTCTTCTTCTTTTTTTTTTTTGAGATGGAGTCTTGCTCTGTTGCCCAGGCTGGAGTGCAGTGGCACGATCTCGGCTCACTGGAACCTTGACTTCCCGGGTTCAAGCAGTTCTTACGCCTCAGCATCCAAAGTAGTTAGGATTACAGGTGCATGCCACCATGCCCAGCTAATTTTTGTATTTTTTTAGTAGGATGGGATTTCACCATGTTAGCCAGGCAGGTCTCAAACTTCTGACCTTGTGATCTGCCTGCCTCCACCTCCCAAAGTGCTGGGATTACAGGCGTGAGCCACTGTGCCTGGCCGATATTTCATTCTTCTAATCCTTTTCTCAATGCTAGGAATATATTCTATATGATTTATTTTGTCATTAATTATTGGTCTACCTTAGCTTCAGAGAATTGAGATTTTTGAACCAAGAAGTCCTAATAGGCTGAAAACACAGAATCATTTCAGTTGTCAATTGTTGCATTAACAACCCAAAACTTAGTGAGTTCAAACAACAATGATTTATTACTCCTCATAATCTCATAATTCTGTGGGTTGACTGGGTGGTTTTTCACTGATCTCATCTGGACTCACTCTCATGCAGTTTCATGCAGCTGGTGGTCAGCAGAGACAGCTGGGATGGCTAGGCCTCTCTGTCCACATGGTCTGTTATTCCTTGCTTCTTCAGGACATGGTGGTCTCACGGCATTGCTCCAGGAGGATAAAGGAGGCTACAAGGTCTAAGGACTAGCCTTGGAAGTTGAAGTGTCATCTGCCATATTTCAGTTGGTCAAAGCAAGTCAAAAGCAGAGCCCAGACTCAAGGAGTGGGAAAAAATAATATCCATCTCTTGATGGGAGGACTGGGCAAAGTCACATTGCAAAGCGATGTGAACACAAGGAGTTGTGATTCCCTGGGGGCCATTGTTGTAACAATCTGCAATAGTCCACCACCCTTAGCCTCAATGATTTATGTCTCTTTCATGAATCTCATCCTCCCAAAATTACACAAGTCTCATCTTATCATATCATCAAGCTCAGAATCCATGATCTCATGGTCTGTATGAAGTCAAGATGTTGATGAAGTTCCTTAGGTATAGTTCTTTAATTCAGGCACCTGCAAACTAAAAAGAGAAGTTATTCCCCTATGCCTTCACATACCCAATGTACACTGGAGAGACAGAAAAACCACATTAGACACTGCTGTCCTGAAAGGGGGAAGGAGAGACATACTAGTCACTGGTCCATGGCAATTTGGAAATCTAGCCAGGTGCATGTTGAAAGGTTCCTCTACTCCAGGGACAGGCAATGTTTATTAATTAGGACCCAGTTCTACCCTCTGGAAGTGGTTCCCTAATGTATTGATCTATTTGGCTCTTGGCAATACCCTCTGGGCTAGGGTCTGCCTTCTGAGTCATCTTTCTTTTACATAAGAAATGGCCCATGTTTGTGGCTGAGTAGCTGTCTCATGCTTCCTCCTATTCCTGGAAAGATGGAGGCCCACAGGCCTCTTCTCATTTTGAACTGTCTCAATTTCATTTAACCCAAGCTAGTGGCTTTTGTTCAACACAACACTTTTTAAAACCTTGTAAGTGTTCTATGAATCTGATGGGCTTCCCCTCCATGCCCCAAAAACCACATGGACAATTCTTTTGGAGGCAGGAGGCTGTAGTGCTAGCTTCTTCCCTACCACTTCAAAATTCTTCTCTCTCAGTGGAAGGGGAGGAGTAAATCAAAGCTGTAGTGTGCATAGGATGGTGTGTTTCATGTTATGTAAATTGATGTGTCCCATAAAATGTTGTGCATAAATCAGATTTTTGTTTTTGAAAAAATGGAGTTTATGTCATTATAGAAACTTGCCAGTTAAAATCAACCTATTGTGAATCCTTTGGTAAGGTTTGATGTGGCAATGGTGTAGAAAGAAGAGCTCTGGAGTCAGACCTGCATATGAATCCCACTCTTCCCTGTGACCTGGGACAAGTGACTTATTCTCACTTGGTGAGAACACAGATATTTCTGTGCTTGCTATTTTGATGGGTTGTTACGGAGATTGAAGATAAAGTATCTAAAGACTCTAGCATATAATAAATTACAGTTAGAGCTATAATTCTAGAGCTGAATGAAACTTTAGTCCCCTTCCAAGGCTAACTCCACATCAGACATTTTTGATGGTATACGCTATTATATATATTCATTTATTCATGATGATCATGAACTACTGACCTATTACGTGCATTATGAAACATATCCCTAAAATAGAGATAATGAAGGAGATTTTTTAAAACCTCAGGCAAGTAGATCTAATATTTTCTTCCTGCACCCGGTAGATTGTGGTTTTTTACAGGCAGTGCTTGAATTTGCAGGAATTTCAGCATCCTGTAGGGGAAGTGATAAAACAGTGGTGCAGATCTCCAGCAGTCACCAATGTTTCTCAAGTGGTACAAAACAAGCAAGTCTAAAGTAGGATGCATTTTTGTAACAGAATGTTTTCCCTAGTAGCCAATGGAAACTTCTTTTTCTTTAGGTAAAAAATCTGAAAGCCTGAAATTTATAAAATAAACACCCTTGTAATAAGTTTCAAAACTGTTTTGGCTTGCACATCTTCTGCTGGAAATAATGAACAATTGCTATTATCTTCATGTTATGTTTTAAGCTACTGAATAGTTAATTCCTTCAGTTATATGCTTATGCTTCCTTCCATTTTCCTAATTCTTGTATCTACACTTATCCTACTTTTGATTACTGCTTTTAGCCCCGTAATTTTCATGTTACTCTTTGACCACTGACAGTTTGATTTTCTGGACCAGTGTATAATATAAACTTTACTCCATTTAATATCTGTAATTTTCTCCTCTCACTCAAATACACATGACACTTTGTACTTCTGCGTCTGTACGTTCTGTACATACTAACTCTAATTTTATTCTGTGTACTTTGGGGAATGTAATAATGGGAATCTACCAAATCACATTGCTTTTTCTAGTTTACTTTTTCTAGTTGTGATAATGGAGTTTAAAAACTGCTAGACATTTTATGTGACTATAATATCAGTCATGATGTTTGATTTCTAATACACAAATATAATTAGGCTGAGGAATTTTCTTTGAAAGATACTATAATTGAGAGATGTCACATTACTGGCAAAGCATTAATAAGTACTAATAACATGAACTCTCTAATTATGTTTTACTTGCCATAGTCCCTTTTAAACTACTAATGTGTTAGGTTGGTGCAAAAGTAATTGTCGTTTTGGGCCATGAATTTTAAATAATTATAGCTAGGCTTAAATACATCTTTGTTAATCAAAATAAGAACCATTGCAATCAACACATTTTTGCCAAGGAGAAATAAGTTTGTGTTTTCCTGTAGTGTAAAAATCCATGCTTCTGGATTCGACAAACTCTTGGAAAGCATTTTCTGAATCTTGCTGGTTGTGGAGGCATTTTCCCCGCAAAAAGTTGTCGAGATGTTTGAAGAAGTGATAATCGGTTGGCGACAGGTCAGTTGAATATGGCAGATGAGGCAAAACTTCAAAGCCCAATTCGTTTGACTTTTGAAGCTTTGGTTGTACAACGTGCAGTCAGGCCTTGTCCTGGAGAAGAATTGGGCCCTTTCTGTTGACCAATGTACGCTCGGGTGTTGCAGTTTTCTGTGCATCTCTTCGATTTGCTGAGCATACTGCTCAGATGTCATGGTTTCACTGGGATTCAGAAAGCTGTAGTGGATCTGATCGGCAGCAGACCGCCAAACAGTGACCATGACCATTTTTGGATGCAAGTTTGGCTTTGGGAGGTGCTTTGGAGCTTCTTCCTGGTCACAATCTGACTGAGAAATGGTTCATTGTTAAGAAAACACTTTAAAATGATTATTTTTTCCAATTTTTATTCAGCTCATGAGGCACCCACTTATTAAGCTTTTTCACCTTTCCAATTTGCTTCAAATGCCGAACAACCATAGAATGGTCGACGTTGAGTTCTTTGGCAACTTCCCATGTAGTTTTAACAGGATCAGCTTTGATGACTGCTCTCAATTGGTCGTTGTCAATTTCTGATCGCCAGCCACTATGCTCCTCATCTTCAAGGCTCTTGTCTCCTTTGCAAAACTTTTTTTTTTTTTTTTTTTGAGACAGAGTCTCACTCTGTTGCCCAGGCTGGAGTGCAGTGGATCGATCTCAGCTCACTGCAACCTCTGCCTCCTGGGTAGCTCCCAAGTAGCTGTGTCTACAGGTGCCTGCTACCATGCCCG
The DNA here is from genome assembly GCF_000951035.1 of Colobus angolensis palliatus. Lineage (NCBI taxonomy): Eukaryota > Metazoa > Chordata > Mammalia > Primates > Cercopithecidae > Colobus > Colobus angolensis. The sequence goes on along the minus strand of NW_012112808.1, from coordinate 376,886 downwards.
GCTAACTTTTTTTTGGTATTTTTAGTAGAGATGGGCTTTCACCGTGTTAGTGAGGATGGTCTCAATCTCCTGACCTCATGATCCGAACACCTCAGCCTCCCAAAGTGCTGGGATTACAAGTGTGAGCCACCGCGCCCGGCCCTCCTATGCAAAACTTCTTGAACCACCACTGCACTGTGCGTTCGTTAGCAGTTCCCAGGCCAAATTGTGTTGTTGATGTGGCAGGTTGTCTTTGCTGCTTTACGACCCATTTTGAACTCAAATAAGAAAATCACTCAAGTTTACTTTTTGTCTAACATCATTCCATAGTCTAAAATAAACAGCAAGTAATAAGCCAAAAAAATGAAATGAGAAATGCCCATTAAAATGATGTATAACATAACCACATTTATTTAAGTAATGTATTCCAATAGCAAACAACAAATTCCAACAACGCAAAAACTGCAAGCACTTTCGCACTCACATATAATATCCTGAAGGCATGTTAAATCTTTTAAAGAAGTAGGTTCCATATAATAATAATAATTATATATACCTAACATTTATTAAAAACTATGTATTAAGTACTGTGCTAAATATATAAATGATCTCATTTAATTATAACAATTAATGAAACAGTTACAAAATCAAGACTAGAATATAAGCCTGTTTGACTTAAGGCCACAAAGTAGACCATGAGGCTCCATTGCCTCTGATGTTGGTCCCAATATAATCACTTGACAAACTTGGGATAAAGTTTTATTTATAATAACATTTAATATAACTTATTCATATCTTGAACCTAAGGAACAATCCTAATGTATAGAATAGTATCAGATATGTATCATCTTTAAAATAATTTGGTATGCCTTAGTAATGCATTGCTCACCAGGCAGTTTTTGAATATTTATTTATTTAAGACAGGGTCTTGCTCTGTCATCTAGGCTGGAGTACAGTGGCACAATTTCCGTTCACTGCAGCCTTGATTTCCCGGGCTCAATGATCCTCCCACCTAAGCCTCCTGAGTGGCTTGGATTTCAGGCTTATGACACCATGGCTGGCTAATTTTTGCATTTTTTGTAGAGATAGGGTCTCACTATGCTGCCCAGGCTGGTCTCAAAACTCCTGGACTCAAAGGAGCCGGCCACCTTGTCCTTCCAAAGTATTGTGTTTACAGGTGTGAGCCACTATACCCAGCTTAATTTTTATTTAGAATTTGCCAGTTATTTCTCTAATTTGACAGAGGACTAAATATGAATCAATCTGGGACCAGTTCCTATAAGGTCTAAATTACAAAGTAAACAAAACAGACGTAGAATTGTGAGGCCGCTGCCAAGTACTAAAGTTCATCGGTAAGTGAAAGAATAAAACATCAAATTAATAAATACAATGGGCCGGGCACAGTGGCTCACGCCTGTAATCCCAGCACTTTGGGAGGCTGAGGCAGGCAGAACACCTGAGGTCAGGAATTCAAGACCAGCCTAGTCAACATGGCAAAACACTGCCTCTACTGACAATAGAAGAATTCGCTGGGGGCAGTGGTGCATGTCTGTAATCCCAGCTCCTTGGGAGGCTGAGGCACGAGAATTGCTTGAACATGGAGGCAGAGATTATAGTGAGCCAATATTGCACCACTACACTCCAGCTTGAGTGACAGAGTGAGACTCTGTATCCAAAAAAAAAAAAAAAGTAGAAATAAATTAATTAATAAATACTATGTCAGAAATAACATTAGAATATTTATGACCTGTTCTTAAAAGCTTTTGACTTTTCGGAAATACAAAATTTTGACTATTTCATATTGGTTTGTGGTCAAATTCTTCAGCCTGTTAAATGTGAATGTATCACATATTTGCATTTTTTTTTACTTCCCAAAACATATGATCAATTTTACAATGTATCAAATTTGTTTACAGCAATTGAAAATTTGTCAATCCTAGTAATGTAGTAAAGTTGAAACATTATGATGTGTTGTTACCCTGTCATCTCATATTTTCAGACTTGTTTATCTAAGAAAGTGAAGAAATTTCAAGCACTGTGCAAAAATAAAATATGCCAATGATTATGCATGTATTCTACATGATATATATAGTCTTTATAAAAATATGTATTAAAACTGGTTCATTAAAAATTCATTGAAAGCTATTTTCTCAAATTTCAAAGCCTGATATAATTATCAGTCTACATTTCTCAGATGTTTGTATCATTCAATTAATTTTTAGTATCTCTCTGACATATGGATGAGTCTATAAAAATATAAAATGTTATATTTTCTCTTCTATGTTTTAATACCTTCTATTAATAGATGACATTTATATAGATACATTTAATTAAATACATTTCTAGCTCAGAAAGTTTTCCACTATTGTAATTAGCTCTATTATTTATGGAACTCTTTCATGTTATTAACTCAATTTCAGAATGCTTGATTAAAGTATATAGATTGTCTCTGGTGTCAAGTTCTAACTTTACAGATTATCAGTGAAGGAATTATTTTTAACACATTATTAACTCTAAATTGTAAATTATTGTCAACAATTACTCTTAGAGTTCTAAAAGTTTTCTAGAAGTTTTTTTAACAAGAAGTTGTATTTAGTGAAATTTTAAAAAGAAAATGTTTTTAAATTTTATAAAAATATTTTGTATATTGCAGCTATCAAAGCAGAAAAACATAATAAAAGACAAAAGGAAAGAAATGTCACCACACAGGTAAATATTTGCTAAATCTTTACATTTTTTAATAGAAAATTTAGGCTATAGGCACTATTTTTATTCAGGATACTCAGAATTACTTGAAGAGGCAATTACTAACTATTGTCTCCGTTTTTGTTTTTGTTTTTTAATTCTCAGTCAATATTATTCTTTCGTTCATTCAACAAACATTTGCTTAGTCAACTGTGAGAGGAAAAGACTGTCATCAGGCCTGAGTCTTCTAAGTTGTGGACTGCCTGAGGTCCTAAATATTAGGTTGGCGCAAAAGTAATTGTGGTTTTTGCCATTACTGTCAATGGTAAAAGATGCAATTACTTTTGCAAAATATTAAGACACAAAGAGTAGAGACCAGCCTGGCTTATAAAGTCACAGATGCTTATTAAACATTATCAATCTTACGATGTCTTTGCACAGTTTGGAAGTAGGTGATTCAAATTTTCAGTTTATTCTCAACCCAGCAATGATTTGCTCCTATAAATATGTCATTTCGAGTAAGAAGTGGCTTTCCATCTCACACTGAGCGAAACCAAAGCATTATAATAGCTTGCTTATTGGGCTCTATGGTCTTGCCCTAGTGTGTTTTTTTCTCTGATATCAGCTCCTACTACTGTCTCCTTGACATCATTGCAGACACACTGGACTCCATGCTGTTCCTCAGAAACCCCAAGAATGTGCCCCCCTTTCCTGTTCTCTCTGCTTGGAATGCCTTTGCACCCAGATGTCCATAGGGCTCCCTTCCTTTACCTTCATCTTTTCAGAAGGTCCTTCCCTGGACCTTCACTAAATTTACAATCACTCTCTCTAAAATTGCAAATCCTGTCAAACACTTTCTTCTATACCCCTTCCCTGCTGTATTTTTCTTCTCAAAATTATCACCATGTAACATATTTTATTATATTTGTTGTCACTCTCCCTCCACTAGAGTACAAACTCCATGAGAACAACGGTTTTGTTTGTGGTGTTCATTGCTGTTATCCCCAGCCACTAGAATAGTGCCTGGCACATAGTAGACACTCAATAAATGTTTATTGAATTGATGAGTAAATCTTAAATCCAAATGGAGGAAGTAAACTATGAGAAATATTAATACAAATTAAAAACCCCTCTGTACATTGCAACCTTTTCTAAACCCCTCTGAATATAGCTTCTCTCTTATCACTATAACTACTACATCCCATAATTAGCAGTGGGACTATTGTTAGCAGAAATAGATGGGAGCTTCACCTAAATCTCAGTTTGTCTTCAGGGAAGGGGAGAATGAAGGAACATCCGTTTCATCAGGTCATCTCGCTTTTTCTTGCGGGCTCTTGGCATCTTGCGAGAGTGTGCCTGCTGAATAACACCTGAAATGCCCTTTGGAATCCTCTTACCGCTTGAGAACAAGGATGCTGCTCAGACCCATAAGCATCCACCCAATGCCCAGCATTAGAAGATGAGGCCTCCAGAGTAAAGATGGGAATGGGCCCCTTCCAACCTTGTAAAGCCTAGGACAAAAGAAAACTAAGAACTATTCTAAGATATGTCAGAATATTAGAAAGTAAAACAAAACAAAACACAATACAAAGCTAAACACTACCTTTGTGTCAAAGATTAGGGGTAAATGTTCCAGGGTAGCCTGTTTGTAGATTGTATATCTCACTCAATTCCATTGGCCCAAGCACAGATGGTAGAAGTGGAAAGACTAAAGACTGCAAACACCTCTACTGCAAAGTGCCCATATATGCATGTTATCCTACAACCAGAATAGAGTATCCTCAGCTCACTGAACTTGCCATAGTGTTTCATGACTCCTTGCCAATGAGCAGGATACTATTTGGGTGAAAGCACCCTCTCTCATCTCTACCCCCAGTGCAGGCTTGGCAAATTCTGGTTATCTTCCATAATAATTACCATTTATATTATAATTTTAAAAATGCACTCACCTAAGTGAAGCTGCTCTTTCCATAGTTTTTCTCTCTTTCTGGCTTTACAACAATACAACTTGCAAAAAAAAAAAAACAAACTACTCCTCCATTCCCCGACAAAAACTTTTTGAAAACACACATACACATATGAAAAAAATGTTTAAAGATAATTTGTCTTGTGCTAAGGATCTAATATTTTCAGGAGTTCTGTGTGCTATTTCCTTCTACATTAAAGAATAATCCTGAATACAGATGTAATAAATGTATTTATTACATTTATTAGGTATTTAATGTACTATCAGGAAGTAACTTAGGTCGCCTAAGGGAGCAACTTAAGTGTATGGCTGAGGGACCACTATTGTTGTAGGACTTCCTCCTTAGTTCAGCTAAAAACAGGGTCCTAGTCACACGACCATGAAAAATTAGGCTCGCAGACACTTTGAAGGGTGAGAAGGGCAGGGTTTATTGGGTGAAAAGGAAAAAAGCGGCGGAAACAGTGACTTTCAGCAAAGCTGCCAGTGGGCTCACAAATTAAATCCAGATTACCAACTCCGGAATAAGAGAGTTCAGACTCCTCCTCCTTGCAAATGGCAGGAACTGCCCGAGGCTTCACCCCATTCACCCAGGATGCAGCCCAGTTGGAGTTTCTCCAGGGACCCTTTTACACTTGGCTGTCTGATTACTCCCTCTGCAGAAGTACATCTAACTGCTGTTAAAATAAGGGTAAGAATGAAGACCGATCTTAACTGTTTCCTGCTGACAGGGGGCGCTGTTCTGGGGAACGGCAGTTGGAGCTCCCCAGAGGTCTAGCTAAAGGTCCCCCGCAGAAAGGGCCATCCTCCAAGGCTCCAGTTGCATGACCATTTGGAGTTTGATGGCCTGAAGGTGAGAAGAGACAAACCAGGTTATTAGAAAACACGTATCAAAAAGAGAAAAAAGGTAAGGACACATCAAAAATCCCAAGGCCTTTTACCAGTTTGCACAGGGAGAGGGAGGCCAAAAGCCTGACTGGTTAAAAAAAAAAAACTTTTACCCTTTTGCCAGCATATCAAGCTTCTGGGTTCCTTTCTCCTGAGCCCAATCTTAAGCCAACCAGTCTAAGGTTTGGGAAATTAAGTTTTCCCACTTTGGAGGATGCATCTGACAGGAGTGTCCTGAGTACAGAGACACAATTACCTATCATTGAAAAGAGGACAGAGGAGGAAAAAAGGAAAAAAGAAGGCTTTCACTGCAAAGTCTCCCAGGTTTAAGTGATTCTCCTGCCTCAACCTCCCGAGTAGTTGGAACGACAGGCACACGCCACCACACCCAGTTAATTTTTGTATTTTTAGTACAGATGGGGTTTCACTGTGTTGGGCAGGATGGTCTCGGTCTGTTGACCTTGTGATCTGCCCACTTTGGCCTCACAAAGAGCTGGGATTACAGGTGTGATGCACGGCACCCAGCCAATAAGGCTTTTTTTAAAAAGGAGTCCCAGGGGTTCAGGATGCATTCAAAAGGGATATAGACTGAAGATGAATGGCTACCCATCTAGAAAGAGGGGAGCAGGCATCCCTGGTTCCCTTCTCTTCCTAGCACATAGCTGGGGGCATGTGAGGGAGAGAAGGAAGAGCGTCCTCTTTCCCTCTTCTGTCCTTGCATCATCGAGTCCCAGTGACCCTGGCAGGTGCAATCCATAGGTGCCAAAGTGGCTTGCACCCATGAGGCAGGGAGGGCCTAGATAATAGGAATTAGCTGCTTTCACCTATGTCTCTATTCCATCTACCATCAGTAGCCTTGGAGTTTCCTAGACGTCATTTATGCCGTGGATACTAGCATGACCCTTATCCATGAAATGGGAGGCTTGGCTTTATTGGCAGGAATTAGCCCTGCTTACCTGCACTGTCTTTTAACCTCTGTTGTTGCCTGCCTCTGGATTCCTTAGATCCAGTTTTCTTTCCTAGGGCTTTGACCTGAAGCTTAGAATTGAGTTTGGGACAAAAATGTGTCTTGGGAGGGGTACATGGACTCCTTATCAGAAGCCAAATGCTAAGGTGAAGGTGTGGAATTGAATCCTCCTCCAACAAGGGAGAGAAAAGCATGTCTTGTGACATGCCCAGATACTCGGTGGCTACAGTTACACTTGCTAAGATTTGGGTGCATGGTGCTTAGCTTTGGTTAGCTCCCTTGGTCTTCCTTTCCCAAAAAGGAAACCTCTGTGTGATGAGCATCCTGTTTATTTCCATCACCTGGCAGGATTTAAAGGCTCATTGCTCAGAACCAGAATACTGATCCAGATTTTTACATTACCCATCCCTTTTGTTCTTTCTGAGCTGCAGGTGGAGATTGGTTGGTTGATTGATTGATTGGTTGGTTCACAGGAACAAGCAGAGTGAGTCTGAAAATATAAACAAAAACTTAAAAACAACTAATGAGTTTATAATTTAATCACAAATCTATGATGAGTCTTGAAACATAATTTCTCTCTCTCCAGTCCTCATTTTTGTTTTAAAAAAAAAAAATCATGATAGGACTGAGTTGTTTGCAAAATATATTTTAGTCTTATCCTTCGCCTGATTATTTGCATAAAGTACAGCAAGAATAACTATTTCTACATAGGCTAGATTTTAGTCCTATCCTTGGCCTGATTATTTGCATAAAGTACAGCAAGAATAACTATTTCTATATAGGCCCTTTAGGCTGGATTTGATGGAACTCTGTTCCATAAGGAATCTCAGATAAAACCTTTTAAATCTGAGCCCAATCATCCTGAGCCCAACCATCCTCAAATACCTGTGAGTTGTGTGATCCTCTCCTCTTAAGGTCCCAAGATAAATGTGGGGCTCTTGGCCCTGTTAGGAAGTGACATTCTTTACTGACCACAGGTCAGCAACCCTGTACAGGGACTGCATAAATGAGGGTGTGAGGTCAGTTTTTTTCTCCAGGGGGCTTTCATCAGCTGTGCAAATTGAGCTTGCCTCCTTAAAGGGAAGCGTATCCTTTCAGTCAAAGCCTTAGTGAAACAACCAGTTTCTCCAATTGTGTCCTGTCGCAAAAGAAAAATGGAGTCTTTTTTTTTCTTGAGATGGAGTCTCACTCTACTGCCCAGGCTGGAGTGCAGTGGCTGTGATCTTGGCTCACTGCAAGCTCTGCCTCCCGGGTTCACGCCATTCTCCTGCCTCAGCCTCCCTCCTGAGTAGCTGGGACTACAGGCGCCCGCCACCACACCCGGCTAATTTTTTGTGTTTTTAGTAGAGATGGGGTTTCACCATGTTAGCCAGGATGGTCTCAATCTCCTGACCTCGTGATTCACCCACCTCAGCCTCCCAAAGTGCTGGGACTACAGGTGTGAGCCACTGCACCTGGCCGAAAAATGGATTCTTATTGCTCTGATGCAAATAACTATATTGCCATAAGTTAAAAATACTCACAGGTAATTTCTGAATTCTAGAGGTACTATGCAGAAAAACCAAACATGCTCCAAATTTTGTTCACAGGAGTATACCTTACTAAATTATTAAGGGCCATAAAGAGTGCAAAATAAATTTCCTTGACTCTGAAAAACAAAAGGATTAGTAATATTCCAAGAAAAAGTCAAGAAGATTGCTTCAGCTTGCTGAGTTTAGCCCATTTAGTTCTTGATTCCCATGATATTCATGAACATTCAGCTCTTCATGAGTCCTGTACATTTTTCTTTATTCCAATGTTGAAATATCCAAAGTTATTAGAAGCCTGTATTTGAGAGTACCTGTCAAAATTATATAGCTCATTATAAATCATCTTTTGAAAAGGATTAAAACAAGACAACAATTGTCTGTGAATAACAAAATGTCTAGGGTAGTTACAGTTAGAAACACAATTGACAAAGACGTTTGATTATCTCCATAGGTTATAGTAACTTAGCATAACAACGTTAATTATCATTGATATCATATACTCAGACATTAAAATCTTAGCAATCCCATAAAATTTTGGAACATATATTAGAATTATTCATGAAAATATATTCTAAAGAAGATTGAACATCATTTTGGCAATTGCATATAACTTAACAAGTCAAATCATCCTGTTTACCTCTCTTTTCTGGGTATTCCAGGGGCCCTCTGAAGTATCCAAAAGCTAGGTGTCAGGAAAGACAATTTTGAAACTGACATTTGATTTTGGGAAGCCTATTCAATATGTTAGCAGTTTAAAACACTTGATATAGAATTCCAGATTGACATAAGTTATTTATTTTGCCGAAATGATGAGTCAGAAATTTAAAGAAGTAAGAAACTTGTATAACCCTTTAAAGATTTTGCCAAAGAGCAAATCTGTGCCCCAAGAATACCCTGTTGTGCTTTCATTCCAATGCACAACCCAGAGAAAAACCACACAATATCCCCCTTGAATCTAATCAATATGTTCACACCTAGAACTTCTTCTGCAAGATTAATTTCCACAATCCTTCCACCACTTGTTTGAACCTTCAGCTTTATCCTATCTAATTTAAAACAATTATTTAACCCTAGGCAAGAATGTACATTTTCATGCCTTTTTATAACCTTTTATTCAAAACACATTTTAGGCTGGGTACAGGGGCTCACACCTGTAATCCTAGAACTTTGGGAGGCAGAGGTGGGCAGATCACTTGAGGCCAGGAGTTCAAGACCAGTCTGGCCAATGTGGCAAAACCCCATCTCTACCAAAAATACAAAAATTAGCCAGGTGTGATGGCATGCACCTGTAATTCCAGCTACTTATGAGGCTGACGCATGAGAATCACTTGAACCCGGGAGGCAGAGATTGCAGTGAGCTGAGATTGTGCCACTGCACTCCAGCCTGGGTGACATGGTGAAACTATGTCTTTGAAAAAAAGAAAAAAAACCAGTCCAGGCGCAGTGGCTCACACCTGTAATCCCAGCATTTGGGAGGCTGAGGTGGACGGATCACAAAATCAGGAGATCGAGACGATCCTGGCTAACACAGTGAAACACCGTCTCTACTAAAAATACAAAAAATTAGCCAGGTGTGGTGGTGGGCGCCTGTAGTCCCAGCTATTCAGGAGGCTGAGGCAGGAGAATGGCGTGAACTGGAGGCAGAGCTTGCAGTGAGCCAAGATCATACCACTGTACTCCAGCCTGAGCAACAGAGCAAGATTCTGTCTTAAAAAAAACAAAAAAACACAAATATTTTATTGTTCTTATACACTTTACATGTAAATCTATTTTCAGTAGTTTCAATTACATGTCATAATGGTAACTTTTAGCCATTTTTAACTTTAACATAAAACCTGGTAAGTTGTTTTAATTGTGTGCTAGGTAGCGCAGCCAAAGTTTGACTCCTTCTAACATTAATTAAGGGCATGGTTAGTTCCATATGTCCCCGAGCCTCACCAATTGTGGAGCAGGCAAGTCAAATAGTTCTCAAAACCCAAAAGGCAGTTTGTAACCTTAAAACATTTAACAAGCCTTGCATGTAACCTGCATCATTTAGTCCACCTATTTATATTTTGATGACATTTGCTTTTTACCAATAATCTTTAAGGCTGTTTTTATTTCTCAAAGATTAAAGTCACATGAACTGAAAGTTACCACAGCTTTTATCTTCTCTTTGAAAAATATTTGATCCAAGTGCTTGTCTTCCTTTAGGCCAAAGTAACTAGAAGTCTTTTTACAGACATCACATACATAACACATATATAGCTACAACGACAGGCAGAAGAAAACCCAGCCACGAGGTGGAGCCCTGTAAGAGACGGGGCTCGGAAAACATGCAGATATCAAACCAGAAAGGACTCATTCCCTAAGGCAGGATTGCTAAACAAAGCTTTGCCATAGGGTTACAGGCCATAACCCCAGGATATAAAATAAGATGGAGGCCTGCTGCAAAGTTTGCTGTGGAAAGCCGTGCACAGTACACCAGATGGGCTACAGCTTAAAACTAACCTCACAAATCCTCTCTCACAATTAAAACTCTACAGAAAATATAAACAGTGATAGTTGGGGTGCCTGGACTAGTAAAATGTTTTCCAAAAAGAAAAAAAAAAAAAAACCATTAATTAAGAGTTAACTGCTGATGGGGTAGAGAAGGAAAAAGGATGCCAGAGAGGAAGAGTTCATTATTCTTATGCAAATAGTTCCTCCACCAGAGAGAAACATTGCAAGGGGACAAAGCTGAACTCCCTGGTTGGGGGAGTAGAGACTCCATGGGTGCACGGTAGGGAATGCCAGCCAGCTGCATGGGTGCCTTGAGGCCCCCGGCAGCTACTGTTGGCTCATTACTGCCCTGTGTGGCCACTGGACACCATGCATACATGCAGCAGACACATCCATGCACCAGACATGTCCATGCACCTCAGCTAGTAGGAAAGGATGAGCAGGGAGCTGCCTCGCCTAACCATCCTGCACTTGCACCTGTGGCCATTGGGATGGGTGTGGCCCATATCCAGTATTGTAAAAGAAAAGATAAATGCTATTACTGTCCTGAAAGTAAGAAGAGGAATGCCGTAGGACCAGAAGGCTCAGAAGCAACAGTGAGAGGTTTTGAGTCGCCATTTCACTCACCCTTCCTTGAGTCCCATGGTGGGCACCAAAGCTGTTATAGGACTTTCTGCTTAGTTCAAGCAAAAACAGGGTCCTTGTAATAACCATGAAAAATTAGGCTCACAGACACTTTGAAGGGTGAGAAGGGCAGGGTTTATTGGGTGAAAAGAGAAAAAAGGGGAAACAGGGACTCTCAGCCAAGTGAGAGAGTGTGTTTCCTGCCCGTGGGCTCACAGATTGAATCCCAGGTCACCAATCGCAGAACAGGAGAGGCCAGGCTCCTCCCGCTGCAAACCAGCATGAACTTCCAGAGGCTCCACCCCATTCTCCCAGTGCGCACGTTGGTTGGAGTTTCTCCAGGGACTCCTTTATGGCTTTGTCTCATTATGACCTCCATCACTACCATGAGCAACAGTGGAAACTCTGAAAAGAAGGAAAAAGTCACCTGGCTCACAGCACTTAGCAGTTTCACTGAGTGTTCAGTTTCATCTCTTCTTCAGTTTAACAGACACAATCTTTTTGTTTTTAGATTAACACCTTGGTCCAATAGATAATTAATTTGACTAACAAATAGGATATTTCAGTTCTGGTAAGTTTTAATTCTTTGATACTATCTGAGCAGCCTGAGGGGCTGTTTCCTGAGAAAGAAACCTGGTAGTAAAGATAGCCTCAAGATTTCACTTACATTGTCTTATTGGGCATTTAGTATAAAATTTAGAAATCTTAATTTAGGTCATTATATTCAGAATTTATATTCAGTATCATATCCTTACAGTTATATAACAAACTCTATAAAATCTCTTCATATATAACATTTATTCCTCCTAACATCTTTGTGAAGGATGTTAATTGGTTATTTAAATGGTTAATTATCCCCCATTTTGCATATTAGAATAAACAAGCCCATTCCGATTTAAGAGATCTTAGTATTATAAATTATCACTATATTCACTCATGCAGCACAACGCCTACAATGTACCCTACACAGTTACTGGAATTTGGAATTTCCAAAAGGTTCTGAATGTGTTTTTTTTGCTTTGTGAAACCTGTTTGATATTACTTAAACTTGGTTGTAAGCCTCTGACAGGCAAAACAGTATGTTTTCACCTTTTTTAGTGTGATGCTTTGCATGTGGTAGATACAATAAAGGTTTACAGGTGTAATTCAATACACCTACTACCATATCTTCAAGACTTGGCTATAAAATGTGTGGATTCTCCATCCCTGGGATGTTTATTTTCTTTCTTTCTTTTTTTTTTTGAGACAGAGTCTCGCTCTGTCATCCAGGCTGGAGTGCAGTGGCGTGATCTTGGCTCACTGCAACCTCTGCCTCCCAGATTCAAGAGATTCTCCTGCCTCAGCCTCCCCAGGCTGGGACTGTAGGCGCATGGTACCACACCTGGCTAATTTTTTGTATTTTTAATGGAGACAGGGTTTCACTGTGTTTCGATCTCCTGACCTTGTGATCCATCCACCTTGGCCTCCCAAAGTGCTGGAATTACAGGCGTGAGCAAATAAACCAAATTTTCTTTCTAATCAGTATTTTCTTTCTAATCACCTAACTTCAGGGTCGTACTTCTCCAAATGTTACCTTTCCCTTCATCTTAACTGAAACCTCGTTGTCTCCTGACGACTTCTTCCCCTGTAACTCTTTCAAGCATTTTCTCCCACAACCCACTTATATTGATTGGTTCAGGATAGGGTAGCAGGTATCCTTCTCCCTCCCTATTGCCACATTCTCATTGGGAAAGTAGTAAGAGATGAAGACAGAAGCGTAGCTTGTGGTCTTTCTCTCCTAGGAGCAGAGAGCTCCTGTCTACATTGGAGATTTCAGTATTCATGAATCGTAGCAGCTCAGTTTCATTACTTACATCTTCTTGCTTCCAATAGTCCCAGCCTCCTCAAGACTGCCATGGTTATAATCTTAACTGTGCCTGTTCCAAATGAAAATTTCAGGTATCCAAGTCTCTGATGGCCACTGATATCTTTCCAGGTTGTTCCATAAATGCTTCAATCCCACCAGGACCTCAAATCGATTTGCCCTTTTTACTGCTCATTGTTCCCCTCACATGCTCATTTCCCTTATTACTCGGCTGAGAGTTGATGCCACATCACCACAGGACCACAGGACCTTTTCCAAAGCCAGTGGGAACAAACCTATTTCAGAAATTAGGCTTTAAAAAATTGTGGTCAAATACACATAACATAAAATTTACCATTTTAACAGTTTTTAAATGTACAGCTCAGTAGTGTTAATTATATTCACACTGTTGTGCCACTAATCTCCAGGACGCTTCATCTTGCACAACTGAAACTCTATATCCATTAAAAACAAAACAAAACAAAAAAACTCTCCGTTCCCCTCTCACCCCAGACCCTGGCAATCAACATTCTACTTTCTGTCTCCCCGAATTTGACTACTTTAGGTACCTCATCTAAGTGTTCATACAGTATTTGTCTTTTAGTAGTTGACTTATTTCACTTGGCATAATCTCCTCAAAATCTATGCATGTGTCAGAATTTACTTCCTTTTTAAAGCTGAAATATGTAATTATACTTTGTTCGTTCATTCATCCATTAATGAATGCTGATTGCTTACACATTTTGGCTATTGCAAATAATGCTGCTATTAACATGGGCGTACAAATACCTCTTCAATACCCTGCTTTCAATTCTTTTGGGCACATACTCAAAAGTGGAAATATTGGATTACACAGTAGTTCCATTTTTAATCTGTTGTCTTATCATCATTTGTTTTCCACAGTGGCTGCACCATTTTACATTCCCACCAGTAGTCCACTAGTGTTCTAATGTCTCCAGCACTTGTTTTTTTGTTGTTTTGTTTTGTTGTTGTTGTTGTTTTTGAGATGGAGTCTAGCTCTGTCGCCCAGGTTGGAGTGCAGTGGCATGGTCTTGACTCACTGCAAGCTCCGCCTCCCGGGTTCATGCCATTCTCCTGCCTCAACCTCCCAGTAGCTGGGACTACAGGCACCCGCCACCATGCCTGGCTAATTTTTTGTATTTTTAGTAGAGACGGGATTTCACAGTGTTAGCCAGGATGGTCTTGTGATCTGCCCGCCTCGGCCTCCCAAAGTGCTGGGATTACAGGCATGAGCCACCATGCCCAGGCCTGTTGTTTTGTTTTTATTGTAGCCATTCGAATAGAGTGTAAGGTGGTAGCTCATTGAGGTTTGCATTTCTGTTTTCCTAATGATTGGTGATGCAGATCATATTTCCGTGGGCTTGATGTCCATTTGCATATCTTCTTTGCAAAAATGTCCATTCAACTCATTTGCTTATTTTTTAATCGAGTTTTTTATTTGGTGAGTTGTACAAGTTTTTAAATATATTCTGGATATTGACTTCTTATCTAATTTGCAGATATTTTCTCACATTCTGTAGGTTGTCTTTTCACTCTGTAGATAGTGTCGTTTCATACACAGAGGTTTTAAATTTTGATGTAGTCTAATTTATCAATTTTTATTTTTGTTGCCTGGGCTTTTGGTGTTATACTAAAACTGACCCAATAGTTCCATAGATAGTTTTGTGGATAAACATAGAAATTGACCCTTCTGGTCTTAAAGCTTGAAACTCATATTTGTTTTATCTGAGTTCTGTTCTCAGGAAACCACCTTTAGGCCTCTCAAAAAAGTGTCAAAGAACTGAAACTCATCAGATCACCACATCTAGGCAATGAGATGCTGGCCCCCTCATTCACCATGACTGCTTGCCCCTCCCTAGTTCCTGTTTTCTTACACATTGTTTCATTTCTTCTCTGCTATATAAACCCTTGGTTTCAGTTGGTCAGGGAGAGGGATTTGAAACTGATCTCCCACTCCTCATTAAAGCCTTCTTCTTTGGCAATACCAATTGTCTCAATCGTTGGTTTTCAGTGCATTGGCTTTCTGTATGGCATGCAGTAGGGCCTAGACCGAAACCCTGGTGTTTCAGTAACAATAGCCAAGAAATCATTACCAAATCCAATGACATGAAAATTTTCTCCTATGTTTTCTTCTAAGTATTTTATAGTTTTGTGTCTTATATTTAGGTCTTTGATACACTTTGAGTTAACTTTTGTATGTGGAATAAGGTAAGGTCCAATTTCATCCTTTTGCATGTGGCTATCCAGTTTTCCCAGCACATTTTGTTGCAAAGACTGTCTTTCTCCACTAAATGGTCTTGGCACTCTTTAATATCATTTGACCATATATGAGAAGCTTTATTTCTGGGCTATCTATTCTATTGCATTGGTCTATATGTCTATCTTTGTGCCACACCCTTTTGACTATTGTAACTTTGTAATAGGTTTTGATATTGGGAAGTTTGAGACCTCCAACTTTATTCTTCTTTTTCAAAATTGTTTTGGATATTCAGAGTCCCTTGAGATTTCATTTGAATAAAAAAAAAAAAAACACACAACTCTATTTCTGAAAAAAAAAGTCATTGGGATTTTTATAGGGATTGCATTAAATCTGTAGATCACATTGGATAGTATTGACATCTTAGCAATATTAACACTTCCAATCCATGAACACAAAGTGTCTTTCTGTCACAGGATCCTTGGGGTGTCATTTTTCCAGCTGGAAGCCTCTGTGGCTGGTGGCACCTTTGCCCACGTTTTGCTCAGGCCTGCTGAGCTCATTCCAGCCACTTGGCCTGGCAGGCTGCACTTGGCTCATGCTACCAGCCTGGACCCCACAACTGCCAAGGGCGAGCCAAGCATGGAGTGGTGAGGGGTGCATGAGTGAGCACAGGGTCCAGCCACTGTGCACAGCCAGGCACACTGGCTGCTGTGGTAGAGTGGACAGCTACAGGCACTGGCACAGGCAACAGCTTCATGCAAACCTGTGGCTGGATCAGATGCACTGCAAGTGGCTTTTGCCATGGGCACCTGTGTCTGGATGAAGGGAATACAGTGGTGCCCAGAAGCTTGGAGATGCTAGAAACCACAGTGCCCCAAAGAGGGTGTCACAGCCCTGGCTCGGGGAGCCCCTAAGTCTGGGCTCCTAGAAGGGCTGCAGCTCTTCTCTTCTCCTTGCCTGCAGTGTAGGGGGCATGTTTTAGCCCTTTTTGTGTTACAGCTCTTTCAGTCCCACCATTCAGCGGGTCCCAAGTTCTTGTTCTGCATCCAGGAAGAATGAGGGATGCAGACAACTGGAGGGTAAGCAAGGCAAAGAGGTGCTTCATTGAGTGACAGTACAGCTTTCAGGAGACCCAAAGTGGGTAGCTCCTTTCCGCAGGCAGGTAGTCCTGATGAATGCAGCTCTCAGTGGAGAGGAGATCCAGAGTGGGTAGCTCCTATCTGCAGGCAGGTCATCCCATCATCTCTGTAGCCCTCAGTGGAGAGGAGATCCAGAGTG
>NW_012112808.1:341986-360378 GCF_000951035.1 Colobus angolensis palliatus | reverse complement strand
GTGGGTAGCTCCTATCTGCAGGCAGGTCATCCCATCATCTCTGTAGCCCTCAGTGGAGAGGAGATCCAGAGTGGGTAGCTCCTATCTGCAGGCAGCTCATCTTGATGTCTGCCTGAGTCTGGCTGAGTCCTGGGGTTTTTATGGGCTCACAAGAGAGGAAGTGCATGCTGATTGGTTCATGGGTAGCCATGGATGGGCCTTAAAAAAGCACTGTAAGTTCTCACTCCCAGCTGCAGACTCCACTCGGAAGGGATCCTGGCCCCCAAGCTCCAGGTCCTTCCTGGCTTGAAGATGGGGTTTCACTGGGGACCTGCCCTTTCCACCCAGGAGCCTGTCTGCCTCCTGCTGCCATCTACATGTCATCCATGGTCCCCAGGCTGTTCATGTGGAGTGGCACCTACAGGCCTGCATTGAGCCATCCTCAGCACCCCCTCGGCCTCCCTTCCATACTTGTCAGTGCCCAAAGTCCAGAGAGGGCTGAGGCAGCAGGGGGCTGGCATGTCAGCACCACCCAAAGTGCACACACACCAGCTGGGTTTCAACAGTGCCCAGGCTCCGCCTCAATTTTGCTCCAAAATCACAGCAGGTACCAGGTGCCGGGAGAGGCCAGGCAGTCGGAGCAGGCACTTCCGAGCCTGTGGGGATGGGAGGGTTTCTCGCCCTGAGAGTACAGGGATGCCTGGGTCTGCAGCCGCAGCTGGGCAGCTATAGCTGCGCCTGGGAAGGTGGGGCTCCCACCTGGCCAACTCGGAATGGGGCGTGGCTCCCTCCTATTCCCAGCTTCCACTGGCTCTGGAGAGCACACAGCCCTGAGCGTGCCTCCCCTGCTGCAGCTGGCATTTCTGCAGTGGCTGCTCCAGGCGGGCCACCACCACCATCATTTCCATTTGTCAGTGTCTTCTTTAATTTCTTTCAGCAAGTTTTATCGTGTTTTTAATACAAGTCTTTTGTCTTCTTGGCAAAGTTTCTTTATAAGTACTTTATTCTTTTTTAGCTATTTTAAATGGAATCGTTTTCTCAATTTCCTTATTGACTTCTTCATTTGTAGTATATAGAAACACAACTATTTTGTATTGATTTTGTATTCTGCAACTTTTGTTTAAACTTTGTTTATATGTAGCAGTTTTTTTGTGTAGAATCTCTAGGGATTTCTACATATAAGATTATATCCTCTGTGAACAGATAATTTTACTTATTCTTTTCCAATTTGGATAACTTTTATTTTTTTCTAACTTTTCCCTAGATAAATTTATTTCCTAATTGCTCTGGCTAGGACTTTCAGTACTATGTTGAATGAAAGCAGTAACACTGGGTATCCTTGCTTTGTTCCTGATCTCAAAGGAAAAGCTTTCGGTTTTTAACCACTGAATATATTAACTTTAACCATTGAGTATGATATTAACCATTGAGTATGTAACACTTCATATAGGGTCTTTATTTATTATATTAAGATAATTTCCTTCTATTCTTTGTTGTTGAATGCTTTTTATCACAAAAGCATGTCAAATTTTGTCAAATTCTTTTCCTAAATCAATTGAGATAATAATGTGCTTTTTTTCTCTTTCATTTTGTTAATGTGACGTATTACATAATTTCCATGTGTTGAACCATCCTTGCATATCAGAAAAAAATCCCACTTGGTCATGGTATATAATTTTTAATATGCATTTAATTTATATGGTATATAAATTTTTAATATATAGTTTGCTAATATTTTGAAGATTTTTGCATCAGTATTTATCAGAGATATTGGTCTATAGTTTTCTTTCCTGGTAGTGTCCTTGTCTAGCTTTGGTATTGGGGTAATGCTGGCCTCATAGAATAAGTTTGAAAGTGTTCCCTCCTCCGCAATTTTTTGGAAGAGTGTGAGGCAGAATTCAAAGTATTAAAAAACTTTTAGAAATGTAAACGTATATCTATAAGTATATATTAAAATGTAAATAGTGTAATAATGTAAAATAATGTCAAATGTAAAAGAGAGAAAGGGAAGGAGAAACATACACACACACCCCCCTAACATATTATAGAATACCCCAAGTAGGGATTGAGGAAATACATTGTTTTCGTTAATATTTATGCAGAAAAACATAAGAATATCACACTAAATGGAATAAAGAACAGAATTAACCTAACATAAGGTCAGGTCAAGTTTTCACACCAACTGATTTAGAGCACCAAACTAATGAAAAAGCTTTCAGTGTTCAATTTTTTGGATTTGGGAATTGCAGATAACATTGTGGGGCGCTGTGAAATCACTTCCTCATATAGATCTTCCATTTAGTTACTCCCCTTGCACTCCATTTCATTTATTGGCAAAACCTTAACCCTGATGAAATGTAGTTCTCCATCTACTCAATTCCTACTTCTGGGTGGCTGAACATGGCTGGGAATAAAGAGAATCAGGCAACCAGTCTCATTTTAATTTCATGACCACAGACCAAGGAGGCCTTCAGTGTTTCCCAGCAAACCTGAACATCTCCCTAGTCAAATTTATTATTCCACATCTCTAAAATTAGTATTTCATGACTTCTCCCTTCCCAAAATTCCAATACATCTCAGCTGATGACCTTCCTGGGTTTTGTTTGTTCTCCAGTTTCAGAAAGCCACCCTCATAATGCATTTAGCAAAATGCTTCGTATTTTTCACACTGAAAAAAAAGGAAACAGTTTGAAGAGCAATTCTATAACCACCCATCAACAACTCTATCAACCTACCAGCAGCTATAACCTGCACTGCCTCAACCCCAGACACAAACTACTTCAGGCACATATCTACTGGGATGTGTAAAATGGATCTGGGACTTGACATGTTGACTACTGAACTCTTAATTTTTCTCAACTCCAAGCCTGTTCCTTTACTGATGTCTCCTTTGCCAGTAAATGGCTCCTTCATCCACCAGATGCTTAGAATAAAAATCTTAAGCTCACCCTTGGCTTCTTTCTCTCATATACAATATCCCAGTTATCTTAGTCTTTAAAATATCCAGAATCCAATCCCTTTTAACTACTCCACCAGCTCACCCATCTGGACTCTGTGGTAGCCAACTCCCTGATCTCCTGCATTCTTGCTCTATTGCAGCCTGTTCACCTCACGGTATGTATTCCATTACACTTAAGACAAAATCTAAACTCTTCATCACATCCCACGGGGCCTTACATGACTAGCATTTGCTCTTTCTCTGAGCTCTGACCATACTCCCATTACTCACCCTATTCCAGTCACGTTGGCCTCCATGCTATCTCTGGAGTACCCAAGTCTCAGGGCCTTTGTACTGATAGTAACAGAAGACAGACAAATTCCTAGGCAGACAGTGACAGGTCCCTGGTGAAACCCGACCTTCAAGCCAAAGAGAGGTTAAAGCCTGAAAACCAAGCTGCCAATTCTGGATGGAGTCCACACCCAGAATGAGAAGTTCTACCCCCATCTTACTCTTTCTCTCTCTCAGTTGGTTCCTTCTGGATGATGCCTTTTAACCAATTGAATGGTGCTTTTTCCAAGCCATGGACCAATCAGCATGCACACCCCCATTCTAAGCCCATAAAAATTGGTGAATTTTTTTTTATCATCAATTTAAAATAGCACATTCCTCATTTTCTAACTCCTCTCCCAGACTACTGGGTCTTCATCTGCTTTCTTGTTACATGTAATCATGTTGTCTACAAACTTGCTATTACTTCACTCTCCATTTGACTCCCTCAAAGGAAACTGAACTCTTTGCTTTTTTGTATTGTTCTCAGAGATACAAATATCTCTTGATTAGTCACTACAGTTTAATAAGTGCTTGCTAAATATTTGTGAATGAATGAATGTCATTTAGCAATCCGTGTATCTAGGAATGAACAGAAACTATCAGTAGCTCTAATAAAATTAAGAGAAAAGAAGTGCTGAAAGTAATGAAAAAAAAAAAAAAAAGCCTGAGTTCTTTTGATAATCCATGTATTCCCTGTACCATGAAGAGTTGACATGGCTATATGTTTAACTACAATTTTCTGCTCCTGGCATGTAAATACAGAATATAAATACAGACTCCAGTATGTATCAGTTGTTAATGTTCTCTGAATTTCAGAAAGCATTAGCAGTTAATATAAATCTTATTTTAGCACTGTATTATTAATATCACTCATGCCACTTTTTTCCTTTTTATTTGCTACTTTACCATTTCCCTGTATTTCACAATTTACCCTTAGGAAGCTGTCTACTATTCTTGTTTGGTGACATTAGAAGGTGGATGTGCAAATACACAATAAAATAATAAGCAATGGCTTTGCCAAGAGGAAGAAATATTTTTACTGATAATTTGCTGAAGTAACTGAATGAGTTACTTCTTCTCTACAAGGGATAATTATTCTTTTCACTTAGGAGTGGTTATTGCATCTAACATATTTGCTTTGTTTTAAAATATCTTAGATGTGTTAGGAAAATGTATGCTGAGATTGTTTTATATTCTTAATTGAAAAGCCTAGGAAAAAATAAAAGACATCAAGTCCATTAACAAAAACAGCTTTGCTTCAATGTAAACATCTCATAAATAAAATATTTTTTTTTTTTTTTGGAATGGAGTCTTGCTCTGTCGCCCAGGTTGGAGTGCAGTGGCGCGATCTTGGCTCACTGCAAGCTCCACCTCCCAGGTTCATGCCATTCTCCTGCCTCAGCCTCCCCAGCATTTGGGACTACAGGAGCCTACCACCACGCCCAGATAATTTTTTTGTATTTTTAGTAGAGACGGGGTTTCACCATGTTAGCCAGGATGGTCTTGATCTCCTGATCTCGTGATCCACCTTCCTCGGCCTCCCAAAGTGCTAGGATTACAGGTGTGAGCCACCGTGCCTGGTCCTCATAAATAAAATCTTATTTTAAGGGAGGAAAAACTACAAAAACAGTTAATTTTAAAGTTTAAAATTGCCAGCCCCAATTTTTTTCAAACGTACATGCATTTATTTAAGACCTAGAAAGCTAATAATCTGACATATTTTCAATTTCTGATGGGAAACCATAATTAAAACATCTGCTTCTATGTGAGTCTTTGCTATATGTACACATACCTTCACTGTATTATGACTGATGTTAAATTTTTGTATTATTTAATGTTGGACTTCAATTTCACTCTCATGTGCTAATAACCTTCTTCCACTATTACCTAGGGCAGGGGTTCTTAAACTTTAGCATGCAACAAAATCACCTGGAGGACTTGTTAAATCACAGATTGCTGGACTTCACTCCCAGAGTTTCTGGTTCTGTAGACCTCAGGTGGAGCAGATAATTTGCACATCTCACAGATTTCAGGGACCATAGTTTAAGAACCAATGACCTAGGAAAACCTAGTTTTCTTATAGAAAAGCTAATTTTCTTTGTTTTTCACTTCCTCTTGGCTTTCTTCATAACCTGGCTTTTTTCTTATGATATCTGGGGCACTAGTGTTCATACTCTTTGGAAATATAGTGGTTTAAACATAGTATATGGAATCTGCATCTATATATAGCAGGAAAAGTAGAAATTCATTTCTCCCTTTTGTCAAACCAATGGCAGCATCTTGTGTTTTCTGCCACATTATATCTTGATAGCACCTCGTTCATCTACCTAGACAAAGACCGCTGGTGAGAAGGTGACCAGCTAGTCTTGGTTTACTATTGTTATTGTCCTCACTGATGCCTTCTATAAGCTCTTACTTTTCCTCCTTTTCCCAAGAGCTTTATCAGCAGAATGTAATGTGTTACACAGTGCCAAGGAACAGTGACTATTTTGGGGGATACGAGCCAGGAAATAAAAAGGGACATAGATCGTTAAGGAAAACAAGAAATACCTTTGATTGTTGAGCCCTAGGGAAAGTAAGTCACTGGCAAGTAAAGAATTCTCACTTTCCAGTTCTTTTACTTCCCACCTTTCTATCATTTGTGAGGGATGATGCTCACTTCCCATTCTGTATCAAACATGACTCGCTCTTTACTCTTAGCCAAATACATTTAATGTTTCATATATAGGCACCCGATTTGAAGATATTACCACATATACAGGTTTGCATGAAAGGGGTTGGGGAGAGACTTTGATTCCCTCCAAAAATCTCCTCTGTCCCCAGTTTTCTCCATCCCTATAACTGGAATCTCCAAATCATTCGGCTGGTATCGCTCCAAAACAAGAAGTTATCTTTGACCTTGTCTTTTCTCTTACCCCTGTGTTCAGTCCATCTCCATTTCTACTTGCACCACTTCTGTAACTGGGCCACTCATCACTTGAAAGAGAAAAACTCAGGAAAAGAGCTTTGATGAAAGGAAAGTTAGCTTTATTCAAGAAGCCAGAAACCGGGGGAAGGCAGTGAATTAGCATTCAAAGACCACCTTTACAAATTGCCCCCTAGATCAGGGGTTTTTAAGAGTAATGAGGGGAAGTGATAGCAAAACATTCTTGTGAAATGTGCACAATCTCAGGCAGGCAGTTAATCATTGCTTTCTGCGTTAATGCCTGTGACCTTCTGCAGGGGCCGTCAACCTGTTCTTATGAGGCCGGTCAGCTCATTCCCAGAGTTGTTGGTGTGTGTCTTTTATTTCTGTTGAAGGTCCTGTTTTCCCAAGGCTGTTTTAGTGAATAATCTCCAGACTCAAGCAAAACGATAATTATATTCAAGCAAGCAAGCTAGCTTTTCTCTAACACGGAGTCAATACTGTTAAACTTCTAAAACACACCCTAAATCTGCCCATATAATTTATCTCCATTGCTTCTGCACTCAGCTGAGTCACACTATCCTTCACCTAGTTGACTGCAACTGTCTCCAAACTGTTCTTCCTGCTCCCACTCTTTTTCTTTTTGAGATGGAGTCTCGCTCTGTCACCCAGGCTGGAATGCAGTGGTGAGATCTTGGCTCACTGCAACCTCTGCCTCCCGGGTTCAAGCGATTCTCCTGCCTCAGCCTCCCGAGTAGCTGGGATTATGGGTGCCTGCCACCACGCATGGCTCATTTTTGTATTTTTTAGTAGAGATGGGGTTTTGCTATGTTGGCCAGGCTATGAGGTCAGGAGGTCTTGAACTCCTAACCTCAGGTGATTCGCCCACTTCGGCCTCCCAAAGTGCTGGGATTACAGGCATGAGCCACCACGCCCGGCCCCTGCTCCCACTCATGATGCTGTATAATCTGTTCCTCACATGTCAGCCAGGATAGTTTTTTCTTCTAAAACATCAATCAGAGCTTGTCAGCTAGGACCGCAATGTCTTCCTCTTGTCCTTCAGATAAAATGCCACCTCCTTATCATGTCCCTGTATGATATCACTCCCTACTTCTCTCTGTGTCTTTCTCTTTGATAATTATCTCCTTGGCTCACTCCTTCAGGCACTTGGGACTTATTTCCATTCCTGGAACATACAAGTTTGTTCCCACTTTAGGGCATTGGTACTTGCTGTCCTTTCTGCTCGGAATGCTCTGCCTTCATATCTTTGCAGAACTGCTTTTTTGTCATTAAATTCTTGGCTCCAAAGTCACCTTTTCTGTAAGGCTTTTCTTGGGCACCCAATCAAAATTATGCACCAACCCCTCTTCACCCCATATTTCACTTTTTTACATTTTCTTGCTTTATTCTTTTCATAGCATGTATGGATATCTAATACTAACTTGTTCGTTTATTTGTTTACTGGTTGTTGCATTTCTTACAGACAAATGGAAGCTGCATACGATCAGAAAATGCTTCTGTCTTATGTGTCACTGTATCTTCAATTCCTAGTGAATGCCTAGCATAAATGTATTGAATGAGTGAATCGGTGCTTTTTGTATAACTTTTAAAGAATAGGGGTGTTGGCTGGGCGTGGTGGCTTATGCCTGTAATCCCAGCACTTTGGGAGGCTGAGGCAGGTGGATCACCTGAAGCCAGGAGTTTGGGACCAGCCTGGCCAACATGGCGAAACCCCATCTCTACTAAAAATAAAAAAATTAGCCAGGCATGGTGGCACATGCTTGTAATCCCAGCTACTTGGGAGGCTGAGGCATGAGAATTGCTTGAACTTGGGAGGTAGAGGTTGCAGTGAGCTGAGACCACGCCATTGTACTCCAGCCTGGGCAACAAGAACAAAACTCCGTCTCAAAAAAAAAAAAAAAAAAAAGAATAAGGGTGTTTCATTACATGACTATTTTAGACCTGTTGCCTCTCAAAAAAACTATATGAGGAGTCTATTAAAATAGTCCCATTAGCATCAGTCACGTTGCTGCTATTAAAATTCTATTAAAGAGTAAGTATAGGATTTGGGGGCTGAAATATTTAGCATCAAATACAGCTTAGGCAGCCACAGGGTCCTAGGATACGCTAAAACTGCTGTTCAGTGTCTTTGAAAGATATTAGTTCAGAAAATATATGACATATAAGTATTTTCTACTAATAAAACATTTTTAAGATATTCTGCTTAAGAGATTAAAAAACACTATATTTTGGCCAGGTGTGGTGGCTCTTGCCTGTAATCCCAGTGCTTTGGGAGGCCAAGGCAGGTAGATCACGAGGTCAGGGGTTCAAGACCATCCTGGCCAACATGGTGAAGCCCCATCTCTACTAAAGATACAAAAAATTAGCCAAGCACAGTGGCACGGGCTTGTAATCCCAGCTACTCAGGAGGCTGAGACCGGAAAATCGCTTGAACCCAGGAGGTGGAGGTTGCAGTGAGCTAAGGTTGCACCCCCACTACACTCCAGCCTGGGCAACAGGGCGAGACTCCATCTCAAGAAAAAAAAAAGAAGAGAAAACCCACTATATTTCAATAAAACAAATGATGTTTACTGATTTTCAAGGCTCAGAACACCTGCATTTACTGACAAACAGAGCAAATTAAACAGCCAGAGGACCCAGATTCTAGTGTTTTAGAATCTGAAACAGAAAAGCGGAAAAATGTATTTAAACACAAAACATATATAGTTAATATAATAATAACAGTTAATATTTATTGACTGCTTGCAGTGTCCAAGGCTCTTCACATGTATTAACTCATTTAATCCTCAAAACAACCCAATGAGATAGGCAATGTATTACCCCTATTTTATAGAGGGGTAAACTGAGTCACAGAGAGGTTAATTAATGCTCACAGACACAGCTAATAAGTGGTAAACAGAAAATACGATGTGAGCAATGTCAATTAAATTCTTACAATCTATAGCATTTATTTTGGGGTGTGAGCAACTGGAATGGATGATTGTGAATAAGATACCTGTTTATATGTTAACATGTACTCAAAGTTTCTTGTGTTTAAAAAGTTAAATTGTGTGTTGTTTTGAGAATAAAACTAATTTTCATCCAAACAATGTAAAAACTCTTAAGTCAAAGTCTAGCCTTAGCAGACTGACAGACTCTTTTAAACTAGAAACTATAAAAAGGTTTTCTGGGCCGGGCACAGTGGCTCACACCTGTAATTCCAGCACTCTGGGAGGCCGAGGTGGGCAGAGCACAAAGTCAGGGGTTTGAGACGAGCCTGACCAACATGGTGAAACCCCGTCTCTACTAAAAATACAAAAATTAGCTGGGCTTGGTGGTGTGCACCTGTAATCCCAGCTACTCAGGAGGCTGAGGCAAGAGAATTGCTTGAACCCAGGAGGCAGAGGTTGCAGTGAGCTGAAATTGCACCACTACTCTCCAGCCTGGGCGACAGAGCAAAACTCCATCTCAAAAAAAAAAAAAAAAAGAAAGAAAAAAGGTTTTCTGCCTCCCAGCACTGTTTTTGTTTGTGGGTTTGTTTGTTTTTGCCTTCAAGCATACCACAGGACTGGGTCCTGCTTTGGAAGTGTCTCTAGAACAAAAAGCAGACATTAGCCACAAATAAATTACAATTAAACGTGTAACAAGATAAATTCAAACTTTCTTTGCTCGAAACTTTCTGTCCTTTTTAGTTTCTCTTGTGAAACACCTTCCTGCCTTTAAGGAAACAAGACGGTTCCCCAAAATAAAGAAACTCACCTATTCATTAAGCTTCCCTTGACTCAAGGCAGCCTATTTTACATGAGAAATATACCAAAATGTTTACAAAGTATCTATAAATAATTGAGTAGATAAAACATGAAATATGTGATGTACTAGGAGGTCAGCTTTAGAGAACGCAGAGCAGTGAGCTACTGTATTGCAGAATTTTGCTCCTTAGTTCAGCTAAAACCCAGGTTCTTGTCACTGGACCAGGAAAACTCAGGCACATGGACACATAGAAGGGTGAGTAGAGCAGGGTTTTATTGGGCAAAAAGGAAAAAATAAACTCAGCAAAGCGAGATGGAGTTTCTGGTAACCAGCCCCCACCACCTCCCAGATTGATTCCTGGGTCACCACACGAGCTGAAGAGAGCAGGCTCCTACACTTTGTAAGGCACGAATTCCTCCTGGCTCCACCCACTTCCCCCAGTGTGCACCTGGAGCTCCAGTCGCTCATCTGCACGAAAGCATCTGATGTAAACACCTGGGCGGGTTGGAGATTCTCCGAGGACCCCTTTTTTACCTGCCTAGCCATTTGGTTGTCTTACTACTACTAACCAAGAAGAAAGGAAACTACAAATTCAGAGGGAGGGCCATCACGGTGGGTCACAGTGATACTGATGAGTCTTGGGGAAAAAGATTCTTAGTTGGGCCTTGAACCAGGAGTAATATTGGAGATAACAGGAAAGAAGAGACAATGAAAACTCTTTAAGTAAAAAAACAAGGAAGTAGGAAAGCATCTATCTGTGGAACAGCGAGTAGAAGAGTTTGGCTGTCACCAATGTTTGTGTAGGTGTGGTAGTAGTAACAAAACAAGCTCACTGTGACATTTTTAGGTCAGACTGTGAGGAATCTTAGATTTTGTGCAAAGTGGTTTGATTTTATCCTGTTGTGCCTGAGAACTGAAGACTTGAGTTGGACAGTGATATGTTCAAAGGGATGCTTGAGAAAAACTTATCCAGTGTGAATCTGTAACCACCCAATGGGTTCATCTTGCCTTCTGCCCAGATAGATGTATCAAGACAGGGGAACTGCAATAGAAAAAGGGCTTAATACACATAGAGCTGGCTAAATGGGAAACCAGAGTTTTATTATCACTCAAATCAACCTCCCTGAAAATTCCAAGGCTAGGGATTTTCAAGGATAGTTTGATGCACAGGAGGGTAGGGAATGGGTGCTGCTGATTTGTTGGGGATATAATCATCTGGGTGTGGAAAACAGTCTTTATGCATTGAATCCAGTTCTGGATGGGGACCACAGAGGAGTCACTGGTACAGGTGGGCCTCAAAAGACATCTCAAAAGGCCAATCTTATGTTCTACAATAGTGACGTTATTTACAGGACTCATTGGGGAAGTTGTAAATCTTGTGACCTCTAGAATAGTGGCTGGTAATCATTGAACTATGCCTACATCTTAGCAGAATTTGGGCCCCTTTCATCCTCCTAACCTGGTGGCCTTTCATTAGTTTTACAAAGGTGGTTTAGTTTTTGGGAAGGGCTATTATAATTTCTCCCAAAGTTAGCTTGGCTCACACCCAGGAATGACCAAAGGCAGTTTGGAGGTTAAAGGTAAGATGGAGTTGGTTAGGTCAGATCTCTTTCACTGTCATAATTTTTTCCCTGTCATAATTTTAGCAAAGGTTATTTCAGATCTTCAAGATACAGGGAAGTGAAGAGGCAGAAGGGCAAGTGAAGATGTAAGAGACTATCTAAACACAGCTTCTTTTTCTGATGAAGAGCTATAGCTAGTCTATAGATGAGCCCAGGAGAGTTTTACAAACATGCTTTTATTGCATTTCCTGTTTAAAAACTAAAATTCACATGATAAGCTCTTCAACAGAAAATCTTGTCAGCAATGTTTCTGGAATATCTCCAGAAACCAGCCACAACCACTATCACCATTTCCCCCTCTACCATCTTCTTTCTTCACTGTCACCATCAATTCTCAAGTAGCTTATTTCAATTGGTCTCTTTTCCCCACTCCATCTCTACAATATCATATTCTCCACAAATGAGCCAGAATGATACTTCTGAAATTTAAGTCGGTCAATATCACTCCTCTGCTCAGAACCCTCCACGGGGCTCCCGTTCGCACAGAACACGACTCCCAATCCTGAGCCTGGCCTCAGCACTGCCTCTCTGCCTCATTATTCCCCCCTCTCCCCACCCCACTCTCTCTGCTCCAGTTACCCTGTCTTCCTTGCACACCTGTGTGTTCCTGCTTCAGCGCCTTTGCATTTGCCATTCCCTCTGTCAGAACTCCCTTCCTGAGGTTTATTTGCCTGGCTAACTCCCTCCCTTCCCACAGGGGTCTACTCAAATGTAATCATAGAACTTCTCCCTGACCACCCTGTATCAAATAACACTAACTTTTATCACTTCTTTCCCCTTTCCCTTTTTAAAAACACCTCCTTTTATCAGTTGACTATTATCTTCCCTGGCAGGAAATCAGCTGCAAGAGGGCAGAGACTTTGTTTAGTTGTTTGTTTGTGACTGTATCCCTAGTTCTGAGAGCAGGGACTGAGAGTGATGCTCCAAAAATGCTTGTTATTAAATTATTTAATCTCTAGATGCCTTGGAGAGTCAGAGAAAGCCTCTCTGTCTTCCAAGGCTCCATAATACTTGGTCTCTCTGACAATGTTCTGCTGTTGTTCTGGATGAGGGAGAAACCCAAAGTCAAGAAACACGGGCCTCTGTAAAGAAGCCAGTAGAAACATCAGACAGTCACAGGCATTTGCCAAACTTGTACTGTCCCTCAGCTTAGACACTAGTTATTGTTGAACGGAAAAGTTAAAATTAAATGGCAATAACATACGATTCCACTTTTGCCAAACTTGTACTGTCCCTCAGCTTAGACACTAGTTATTGTTGAACGGAAAAGTTAAAATTAAATGGCAATAACATACAATTCCACTTTTGCCAAACTTGTACTGCCCCTCAGCTTAGACACTAGTTATTGTTGAACGGAAAATTAAAATTAAATGGCAATAACATACAATTCCACTTTTGCCAAACTTGTACTGTCCCTCAGCTTAGACACTAGTTATTGTTGAACGGAAAATTAAAATTAAATGGCAATAACATACAATTCCACTTTTGCCAAACTTGTACTGCCTCCTCAGCTTAGATACTAGTTATTGTTGAACGGAAAAGTTAAAATTAAATGGCAATAACATACGATTCCACTATACCAGAGAGTGCAGGATGCTCATCAAAGTCCATGTTCTCTTCTTCCAGATACCTAAATAGATTATGTTTCTCAGCCCTCTTGCAGTTAGGTGGGGCTAACAGAAAGTGGCTGAAAGCAGGAAATGCAAATCAAAACCACAATGTGATACCAGCTTACTCCTGCAAGAATGGCCATAATCAAAAAAATCAAAAAATAATAGATGTTGGCATGGATGTGGTGAAAAGGGAACACTTCTACATTGCTGTGGGAATGTAAACTAGAACAACCACTGGGGAAAACAGTGTGAAGATTCCTTAAAGAACTAAAAGTAGAACTACCATTTAATCCAGCAATCCCACTACTGGGTATCTACCCAGAGGAAAAGATATCATTATACAAAAAAGATGCTTGCACACAGGTTTATAGCAGCACAATTCACAATTGCAAAAATACAGAACCAGCCCAAATGCCCATCAATCAACGAGCAGATAAACTGTGATATATATATACATATATGTATATACATTACATATATACATATATATCACATATGTGTATATATTACACATATACATGTATACATATATGTATCTATACATCTAACATATATACATATATGTATCTATACACATAACAAATATACATATAGGTATATATACATATAACATATATACATGTGT
Source organism: Colobus angolensis palliatus (assembly GCF_000951035.1). NCBI lineage: Eukaryota > Metazoa > Chordata > Mammalia > Primates > Cercopithecidae > Colobus > Colobus angolensis. The sequence goes on along the minus strand of NW_012112808.1, from coordinate 346,613 downwards.
ATAGATACATATAACATATATACATATATGTTATCTATACATGGAATACTACTCTCTCTCTATATATATATATATGGAATACTACTCAGTCATAAAAAGGAATGAGTTAACAGCATTCAAAGCAACTTGGATGGGACTGGATAATATTATTATAAGCGAAGTAACTCAGAAATGGAAAACCAAACATTGGATATTGTCACTCATAAGTGGGAGCTAAGCTATGAGGATGCAAAGCCATAAGAATGATACAATGGACTTTAGGGGAATTGGGGGGAAAGGGTGGGAAGAGGGTGAGGAATAAAAGGCTACAAATGGGGTTCCGTGTATACTGCTTGGGTAATGTGTGCACCAAAATCTCACAAATCACCACTGAAGAACTTACTCGTGTAACCAGATACCACCTGTTCCCCCAAAACCTGCAGAAATTTAAACAAACAAACAAACCAAAAAAACCTTATGTTTACTGAGCTATTATGTACTTACTAAACATCTAATAAATTTTAATTAAAATTTAAAAAAAGAAAGTGGCTAAAAGCACTATGTGCCCCTTCCAGGTCTGGCCTATTAAAGAAAGCAAAGCAAACCAAGAAAGCAAAGCAAGCCAAATGACACAAAGCAAAACAAAACAGAAACCTTTTCTCCACATAATCTTCCAGGCTCTTTCTCTTTCTGTCTGCTAGATACTGATGCTCCGGGAGACCTTGGGATCCACATGTTGAAGCTGGCACAGTATCTATTTAATATCTGCTTGGGTCTCTGAATGACAGCATGGAGCATATTATTTAATTTAGCCATAGAAAGAATTGAAGTGCTGATATATGCTACAACATGGATCGACCTTGAAAACAAATCTAGGTGAAAGAAGCCAGTCACACACAAAAAATCACATACTATATGATTCTATTCATATCAATGTCCCACAATAGAGAAATCTATAAAGATAAAGCATAGATTAGTGGTTGCTTAGGGTTGGGTTAGGGAGGATGGGAGTACAGGGAAGGGAAGGAGATAGCTAAAGGATTTGTGGTTTTTTTCTTAAGGTGATAAAAATGTTTTAAAACTGACCATGATAATGGTTGCACAAGTCTGTGAATATTCTAAACAACCATTGAATTGTACACTTTAAATGGGTTAATATATAATTTATAATATGTGAATTATATCTCATTAAAGCAGTTTTTATTTTTATTTTACTTTTTGAGAGTCACTCTGTTGCCAGGCTGGAGTACAGTGGTGCGATCTCAGCTCCCTGTAACCTCCGCCTCCAGGGTTCAAGCGATTCTCCTGCCTCGCCTCCCGAGTAGTTGGGATTACAGGCACGCACCACCAGGCCTGGCTAATTTTTTTGTTTTTTTAGTAGCGACAGGGTTTCATGTTGGCCAGGCTCGTCTCGAACTCCTGACCTCAGGCAATCCAGACACCTCGGCCTCATACAATGCTGGGATTACAGGTGTGAGCCACCGTGCCTAGCCTAAAGCTGTTGTTAAAAAGTCCTTTACATGGCTTCATGTCTCTGCTTGCTCTGGCCCCTGGGTCTTTGCTCTGATGTCTTTGCTACCACCTCAAAGGATTTAAGCATGCCAGAAAAGAAAGTTTAAACTATACTGAAGAAAAGGGAAAAAAATCAAACAAAAAATCTTGATTCTTAGAAGTAGTAATTCACAAAGAAGGCCAGGTGCGGTGGCTCATGCCTGTAATCCCAGCACTTTGGGAGGCTGAGGAGGGCAGATCACCAGAGGTCAGAAGTTCGAGAACAACCTGGCCAACATGGTGAAACCCCGTTTCTACTAAAAATACAAAAATTAGCCAGGCATGGTGGCATGCGCCTGTAGTCTCAGTTACTCAGGAGGCTGAGGCAGGACAATCACTTGATCCCGGGACGCGGAGGCTGCAGTGAGCTGAGATCGTGCCACTGCACTCCAGCGTGGGTGACAGAGTGAGACTCCGTCTCAAAAGTAATAATAATGATAGTAATAATTGACAAAGGAAAAATTTTAATCTTTCAATATAATTTATCCTGAAAATTGTGTAGGTAAATCATGAATATTTACTTTCATAAAGCTTTAATTTTCTCCCTTAATTCCTGCATTATTTTCTACTACTCAGAAATAATCCCCTAAGCCTATTACCCTACTTAAAAAAGATTAATTGTAATTATATAACTTCTGAAAAGGACCTTTGGGAAATATTGTTTTAATATTTTGGGAAATATTGTTATTTTAAAGTCAATCAGAAGATTTTCTATACTTTCCACCCATTATAAATTTGTTGTAATGTGTAAGGCAATGTTAACATCTTCATTTTTTTTAGCTAACACAATTGACATTACTATGACAACTTACCAGTGGAAGGTAAATTGGTTAAATTCTCCTACTATTTTATTTATAACATTTAGCTTTTAATGCTTGGCTCTGCAGTTTGGATGACAATATAATAGGTTTAAAAGGTTTTTATTCATAAAACATATGGATTTCTGAAGTGAAGTAAGCCATCTGTCATGTTGATTTGAAAAAAGCAAGAATTAGAGTAATTGCATTAAGCATGTATTTTTGCCATGAATATATGAATTTTTCACTTTCCTTTGTTTCATTTGAAAAAACTTACACATGAACAAAATGAGCAACAGTCTTTTTCTTTGTAGGTATCAGCGAACGAAATCAAACAATATTTATCACACATATTGGAACAAAGAACATCAAGTAATGTAATCAATAAAAGAGAAAATCTCTTAGAAAAAAAGAAGAATCAACGTAAAATAAGAATAAAAGGAATTCAAAATAAAGATATCTTGAGAAATAAGAATCATTGTAAGTAGAATATCTTTTCACATGTAAATTTAAAATGACTACATGCAATATAAAATCAAATTTTAGAGCTGCTTTCTGAGAAGTCTTAGGATATAGTCATAAATATTTATACACACAAAAGCATTAAATTCTGCAGGCTTCTACCTTTGTTTTATTTTAATTTATTTTATTTTTTTGAGACAGGGTCTCACTCTGTTATCCAGGCTGGAGTGCAGCTGTATGATCTTGGCTCGCTGCAACCTCCGCATCTTGGGCTCAAGAGATACTCCTGCTGGGCCGCGTGAGGTGGCTCACACCTGTAATCCCAGCACTTCCGGAGGCTGGGGCGGGCGAATCACGAGGTCAGGAGATCGAGACCATCCTGGCTACCACAGTGAAACCCCGTCTCTACTAAAAATACAAAAATTAGCCGGGCGTGGTGGCAGGCACCTGTAGTCCCAGCTACTTGGGAGGCTGAAGCAGGAGGATGACATGAACCCGGGTGGCGGAGCTTGCAGTGAGCCGAGATCTCGCCACTGCACTCCCGCCTGGGCGACAGAGACAGAGACTATGTCAAAAAATAAAAAAAAAAAAGAGAGAGAGAGATACTCCTGTCTCAACCTCCTGAGTAGCTGGGACTACAGGCGTGTGCCACCACACCCAACTAATTTTTTAAATTTTTAGTAGAGATGAGGGCTTGCTATGTTGCCTAGGCTGTTACCCAATATTTTAGATTCAGAATTTGAACTGACAACAATAAGGAAGGTTGATCATCAGAAAATGTGTTCTTCTGACACAAATAAATACAGAAAAGTGATCACTGCTAATAAGAGCAATAGACAGAAATTGAGAACCATAGGTTATGAACCATGGGTTATGGAGGAGAAAGAGAATAGTTTTGGGGCTGGATGAACTCACTGATGTTAGTCTCTGTTGTTTCTGAGAGTCCGGCTTTGACAAGGATTTTCACGTTTTTAAATTTTAATATTTAAGCGTATTTTTTCCTCACATTTAGCTCCAAAAGACTGGTTCACTGCCCATTTGAAGAATTGGCTCTACATATGACTTCGAAATGTTGACATGCTTCGCTAACTGAAGTTAGGGATTTGGCAGGAAACAAATGGCACATTTAAATTGAGTCATTTGAGAAGAGTTTAATAAAGAGACTATTTACTTCTAAAGGCCTAGACAGGATATAGGGAAACCACAAAGTTCCCCCTGGGGCGAGTAGCAGGACTGGCATTACCACCCCATGGCCCTGAAGTGCCACAGGGCAGTAGTGGCTACCAGAGGTATGTGGAGAAGGCTCTGTGACAGAACTATGGCCTCAAGTCAAGGACAAAGCCAGCCTGCAGAGACCCAGATTGAGGAGGCAGGGAAGAAACAGCCCCACCTCACTTCCTGCTTACCCTTCATATCTCCTGCTAGTGATGCTTTTGTACCAAATCTCTTCAGAAGCAGAAAGGAAAGGGAGTCCATTGATGCGATGTGGTCCTTATGGGTTAGAGTCCCAAGGCACAGAACAGGATGGAGTGGGATCTAGAACAGCAATCAAAAGGCCGGCGGCCATTGCCTATGCCTGTCATCCCAGCACTTCAGGAAGCTGAGGTGGGAGGATTGCCTATGCTCAGGAGTTTGAGACCAGCCTGGCCAATATGGTGAAACCTTGTATCTACCAAAAATACAAAAATTAGCTGGGCGTGATGGCATATGCCTGTAATCCCAGATACTTGGGAGGCTGAGGCAGGAAGATCACTTGAGGCCAGGAGGCGGAGGCTGCAGTGAGCTGATATTGCACCACTGCACTCCAGCCTGGGCGACAGATGGAGACCCTGTCTCAA
>NW_012112808.1:316312-341576 GCF_000951035.1 Colobus angolensis palliatus | reverse complement strand
AAAGTTTCAGACTCTTACAGTAAAAAGGAACGTTACAGGTCCTCACCTAAAAGTACTAAGTCAGTGTAGAAGTCGGGGTTCAACCAGAAAACAAAACAAAACAAAAAACAGTAGGAGATGTCTATACTTAGGAATTTATTGTAAGAGATTGGCTTATGCGATTGTGGGGCTGGCGGGGCAAGTCCCATATGTAAAGAGCAGGCTATCAGGGAGAACAGGCTGGAACTCTTGGGCATGAGCTGAAGCTGCTGTCCACAGGCGGAATTTTTTCTTCCTCAGAGAAGCCGCAGCTCCATTCTTAAGTCTTTGCAACTGATGGATTCAGGCCAACCCAGATTATCTAGAATCATCTCCTTTTGATGGGTTTTAATCATAGCTACAAAACAGCATCACAGCAACAACTAGATTCCTGTTTGAATAACTAAAGATGATAGCCAAGCCAAACTGACACATGAAATTGACCAACACAACCAGGTGTCTCCTAGTCCTTATGTGTTTGTCTACATTTTTGAATTTAAGTGTAATATTTTACATTTATGTGTATTAAACTTCACTGTGCATATTTTACATTAACAGACAGTTTATATTTATGTGGATTAAACTTCATTCTGGACCATTATTCCAGCCTATTGATTGCATTAACGAATTCATTAGTTATTCTCTCCTAGCTGTCATTCGAAATTTTGACAAGCATATCACTTCCAATCTTTTACACATGTTCTTGTTAGAGAAATTAGCAAGATGGGCCAAATTTAGCACCTAGGGCCCACAATAATACACCATAAATCTTTAGAGTTTTATTGGTGACTGGGTATCTTATTAGTGGGTGGGCAAATGTAATTGTTTGGTCAGGAATATCTAACCAAATATAGATAAGATAAAAATCTGCATGTGATGGCAGGTGAAAAAATTGTATTTACCAGAATGTCTTATACGGTGTGCATTGCCTTTGTATGGCAGTGTGCCGAGGGCCTGGGGTCATGTCTTAACAAGCATTCTTGGCTGGTAAACACCCCTCCTGCTCTCCCACCTCCCTGCAACACAGAAGCCTGGTGTCAGCTGATGCCAAGTCTTCAAGGATGGAAAGACATTGCCCTGCAGAACCAGGGAGAGGAATGTTGACATTTTGTTTTTGAAACAGCAGATATGAGGAGCAAGAAAGATGGTGATTGGCTGCGCTAAATTGAAAAGTTAGTGAAACTTCAAAGTTGGGGGATTCCAACTGATATTTTTAAGTCAGCAATGTCTAAGATGATCATTAAAAATTGTTTTTGTTCCTGGGATAACTCATCTTCTCTTTCTGTTCTACAAAATCATAGATAAAATTTGTATTCCTCATAAATGTTTTGTAAGAGTAAATATCCTTTTGGGACAACTCAAGGAGATACTAAGTTTCACTGTGGGTCCATGAGACACAGCTTGGGAACAGTACCTATATACCTAGGAGTTAAGAAAGTAGAGGAAGCTGTGGAGAAGCTACCTTCCCTAGAGGAGAGTTTGAACTTCATAAACTGTGGAATGAAACAAGAATATGGGTTACACATGATTATCAGACTGGCTCAGAACCTTATTGAAGTCTATTCTTATTTAGTTCCCATTTAAACATTTTGTGCACAGGATATGTGTGAGATATAGGTGTTCTATAAATGCTATTCCACAGACCTACCAGTCCTTCACAAAAGAGAAATGGGATTTAACTTATTCTCAAACATTCTTTCTAATTCTTAGTGATTATTCTTAATGGAATGCTCACAAAACACATATAATAATCTGTTCTAAAAATTAAAGAGATTAACATCATTATAGTTCCAGAATATAAATAAATTTCTCTACATTTTAAAAATAGAGAAAACTATTTACCCATTCTTGGAATTTTGCCACTTCTCTCTTTACCCAGAATTTCTCACATATAACAAATAGCATTTATACCACCATAGCTTAAAGGCAAGATCTGTGCCTGGCACTGTATCTGTCGCATAGTTGGAATGAAGAAATATTTGCTGAATTACATTGAGTTGAATTCTTTTTGTAGAGAGCTAAGATGTAAACTAGATCTTCTAACTCCAAATTTAGCATTCTCTGTGTGCTATATTACAATATAGTGCTACATAAAAATAATAAGGCTTAACTTTTTTAGAGTACATTTGGATAGTATTTTATAGATGAACACGATGCTTTCCCATCCATTACCTTTTTTAAAATGGCATGTTCACTTTTCCTTAGGGTATTTTAACACCGTAACTTCAACAACTAATTCTTCCATATGAGTCAGAATGAAGTCTAAAAGAATAATTATTTGTATTAAACTGTTAGCAAGACAAATCAGTAACCAATCATGCAGTAGGAACAGTGGAACCTATTCCTGCAGGCCACTGGGACACTACAGGTCATGTCCTTCCTGGCACCCCTTAGAATTAATCATCATTAATTCTGATGATCGTACCCAATCACCACTGTGCTCTAGGCTGAAGGGAGGTATCTTGGAACTTTGTCTTAAGTCAGTCTTGGCATTCCTTTCTGCTGCTTCTGGGACCTATTACCAGTTAGGCTAAATTTAATATTTGCATTCCATTTTATTGATTATTTTTCGGTATATTTGGAATGGACACTGTGGAGTGCTGCTCTTTAGACCCCCTTCAACAAGGAACTAGTTGCCCAATTGCTGGGAATACAGTCTCTAGACAGCCTTTGGCAGTCAGTCTCTGAAGGGACTGTTTTCAGGTACAGAGAGCTGCATAGCTGAGGTCATGCCTCATTCCTGGGGCAGCTCACTTCCACTGGCCAGTTGATACAGGAGTATGCAGGCAGGATCATCTAACCCTAACCTGAGACAACCCTTTAACAGGCCATTTTAGCTCCACAGAGCTCTACCTGTGGGGTCAGCCAGGTGTTTCTCTTGCAGCCAAGTAAGCCTGCATCACAGTTTCTCCCTCTGCCCAGTCCAACTTCTTCTTTAGATGTGGTTCTAAAGGTCACTTCTTAACAAAAACCCTGACTCCTACGGTCTGCTTATCAAGGAACCCAACCTGCTCACCATTTAATACCTTTCCTAGTATTTACTAAAAGTTTTTCTTTAAATCAGCCCACAGTTTTATGTATGTGAATTGATTTTAAAAGAAGACTTCTAAAGATCTCTCATTCTAGCAAAATGGTGGGTTGATCCAAAAGGAAAATCCTCTTGCTACAAATACCTAAAAATGATGCCTAAAGTATGCCATAACTTTAAATGTTTTAAAGGCAGAATTGGGCTCACAAGGAACAGAAATCCTCAAATGTTAGAAATAATGGAAAGCAAGTATGTAGTTGATGTTTTGGGGAGTTGTAGTCAGAGCTGGTAAAGGCTGAGCCTTGTATTTTAAGTCCCAGATTGGGAAAGGAAAAAGGACATTAGGACTTTTGAGAAGGGAATTGGAAAGAATAACTATGAATAAAGCTAGAAGTTTCATGGAGATGTTCAGACAGCAAAAGAGAAGATTAGGGAAAATCAACCAACCAATCACCACCCGCCATAGTAGGCAAATATCAAGGAAACTTGTTCTCTATTGAAGCTCTCACAGGGAAAATCCTCTCCCCGGTAAAACCCTCACGACAGCCCTGAGCCTCATACAGATTTGGATTTGAATTTATGCCATCTGATTTTTTCAGTGAAAGCTTCTAAACCAATATAAAATTTTTCTTCAGTCAATAAAATAATGACTCTGGAAACCTGACAGAAGCAACACAAACTCACTCTGGAGAAACAATCTCACAATTCCCACAAATGAAGCCTTACTAAGGAGAAACTCACAAGAAGATTTTAGAAAATACACAAGTGAAAAAAAATCCACTCAGTGAGTCAACGTACATGCACACTGACTGCACACACACAATAAGAGGCGTAGCACCGTAAGTATTTTTGCGGGGGTGGAGATGGAGTCTCACTCTGTCGCCCAGGGTGGAGTGCAGTGGTGCAATCTCGGCTCATTGCAGTCTCTGTCTCCCGGGTTCAAGCGACTGTCCTACCTTAGCCCCCTAAGGAGCTGAGATTATAGGTGCGCACCACTATGCCCAGTTAAGTTTTATATTTTTAGCAGAGATGGGGTCTCACCATGCTGGCCAGGCTGGTCTCAAACTCCTGACCTCAGGTGATCTGCCCGCCTCAGCCTCCCAAAGTGCTGGGATTACAGGTGTGAGCCACCGTGCCCGGCCAGCACCTCAAGACTTGATAGAGTAGAACAACCTGAAAAAGTCTACAGAATAAATACATTTTCAAATGGTTAAGAGAGCATAAAAACAAGGCATCCTGACAAAGGAATAAGCAGCCACGTAAAAGAACCCACTAGAGTTAAGAAAAATGAAACGCCTGTAACCCTAACAGTCTAGGAGGCCAATGTGGGAGGATCACTTAAGTCCAAGGATTAGAGAACAGCCTAGGCAATATGGTGAGAGTCTGTCTCTATGAAAAAAGGAAATTAGCCAGGCATGGTGACACATACCAGTAGTCCCAGCTACTTGGAAGGCTGAGGTGGGAGGATCTCTTGAGCCCAGGAGTTTGAGATTACAGTGTGCTATGATCACACCACTGCACTCTGCCCCAGGCAACAGAGTGAGACCCTGTTTCTAAAAAAAAAAAAAAAAGCTTATTCATTGACATTAAAAATCAAAGGATAGCTTAAGAAGGTCAGACACAGTAGAAGAGAACATTAACAAATTACCAGAAAAATCAGAAGAAATTGTCTTGAATGCAGTCCAAAAAAAAAAACAAGTTAAAGAACAGATACTCTTAGACTGAAAGAAAAATACCATACTCGACTACCTGCTGTTTGTAAGAAACATACTTAAAACATGATGCACAAAAACTGAGGTTAACTGGATAGAAATGATATCCCAGGCAACACTAATTAAAAGAATGCTCATATTAACTTCAGACAAAATAGACTTCAAGGTAAAGTCAATAATAGGGAGAAAAAGAGAATCACCACGCAATGTTCAAAGGAACAATCACAAGGAAGTTGTGATCATTCTAAGCATGTATCCATCAACATAACCTCAAAATATAAAAAAGAAAAATTAACAGTCTTGCAATAGGAAATGAACAAATCCACAATTGTTGAAGATTTTTTAATATCTCTTAGAAACTGGTAGATTCAGCAAACAAAAAATTACTAAAAATCAAAAAGATTTGAACATATAAAGTTCAATTTAATAATATATGGTATTTAATTCAATAATTTAAAAATATATATTTGTTTGTTTTTTGAGGAAGAGTCTCACTCTGTCGCCAAGACTGGAGTGCAGTGGCACAATCTCAGCCCACTGCAAATTCCACCTGCCGGGTTCAAGCAATTCTTGTGCCTCAGCCTCCCGAATAGCCGGGACTACAGGCACATGCCACTATGCTCGGCTAATTTTTGTATTTTTAGTATAACTGGGGTTTCCCCATGTAGCCCAGGCTGGTTCAAGTGATTCACCTACCTTGGCCTCCCAAAGTGCTGGGATTACAGGTGTGAGCTCCTGCACTCAGCCAAGAATATATAATCTTTTTAAGTAAAGAAATGGAACCCGTATAAAAATTGGCCACACACAAGACCACAAAACAAGTTTCAACATAAACCAAGGAATCTATATGATTCTGCTTGGCTCTCTGATCCCAATGCAATAAAATTACAAGCCATAATTAGACAATTTTTTAAAATCCTTTTATGTCTGGAAAGTGTAATAAACAGTTCTAAACATTGTTTGAATAAGTTAGAACAGAAATTTGAAAATATTTATAATTGATAATGAAAATAATCCATAAAAATTGTAGAATGCCACCAAAACAGTAACTGGAGAGAAATGTATTGTTTCAAATTCATATACCATATTTGTGTCAAATTTAAGATGTCAAAAGTTATAAGATACACCATTGTTTTACGGCCACTAAGAAATAAAAGTGCTGCTGATTAAATATGATATCCTGGTGGTGGCCTGTAGCCATTGTCTAACAGACACGGGGATGTAACAGCGCAGCCCTGTTGCCTGTGGGAAGGGAGCAACCCTCTAGTGCCATCCACCCTACAAAGCTCTAAACCTCTCCTGAAACTCTATACTTGCTTGGTTCCTTCCTATGCCCTGTGCTGCGTTTCTCAGTCTTGGATATGTTTCACCACAAAATCTAAAACCTTAATACATAAATTTAAAAATAAATCAATCAATACTATCTAGAAAAATAAAAGGAGAAAGATAGTACATTCCATTATTTTGAATCTCAAGTTATATTTACATCACAAACCACACAAAGGATCAAATAGAACTAAAAAAAATTAACAAGCAAGCGAGGTGAATATCTTAGTCTGACTAAAAGTCAGGTGCTTTCATCATTAAATTGATACAAAGAGATAAAAATGGGAAATTCTTTTCCTCTGCAGAAAATCTAGCCTACACAGACACTGCATCCTTTTTTAAAAATCTAATTTCAATTGTATTTAATATAAACCAGCTTCAGCTTCAGATTTTGTGAATAATGCATCAGAAGAGTTCTTCACATTTGCCCTTATGTGTGTCAGGAAGATACAATCCTAGATGTGGAGGAAGAGTAATGATCCATTACTAAAAATAACACTTCATCCAAGAAAGAATGACTCAGCAAAGAGTTTAGTCAAAGATGCAATCGACTCAAATATGTTTGAATAAGAGCAAATATATTTACAATAATCAAGTTTACTTGCAATCTCCAGATCATTGTCAAACATAAATAACTCCAGTCATATTGTGAGAAATGGTAAACAAATTGTATTAAAAGTAGAAAGAAAATCTGTCTTCAAATATCTACTCAACAAAATTTGAAATAACAGGAATTGTGTTCTTATTTATTAATTATATAATTATGCATTATTGTATATTTGTTACAAGGACTTAATTCATTTTCAAAAACTTTTAATTTAGCAGAAAGAAATATGGTTCATGAAACAAGTGAAGAATCAAAAGCAAAATCGATTATGTTGGAATAAGAGCTGAAACTTAAAAAGCACTTAGACACTCAGCAAGTTTCAGTTCTTGTACTTAATTTTCTCACTGCTTTTGAGAAGAAGGGGCTATTATAATTCCCATTTTACAATGAGGTGATGTAGGCACTGAGAGGTTAAATAATCTTCCCAAGTTTGTATAGTTGGTACCTAGTAAATGACAGTCCAAATCTGGACAATCTGATTCGAATCTGTGCTCATACTGCTTCTCAAAGCTACAAACACGCAGAATCATGAGCTAGACAACATAAGTTAGTATCAACGGATGAAAAACTTGAAAAATGGGTCCAAAAATACATTTTTTTGCTTTAAAATAAATTTGTTGCAAGTTGTTACAAGCATTTTAAGCAATGGGTTGTTTATTGAAAGTATACTTTATTTACCTGACATTATTGAAAATGTTTCCTGTAAATCATTTTTCCCATTAGGTGAGTCATATACATTTTTATTTTGACTGTTTATGCGCTTGGCCCTGAACGCTCTTATAGTAAAGAAAATTTGATCAATCAATATCATAGGTTTTTAGTATTTTAATAAACAGAGGCCGAATGTGGTGGCTCATGCCTGTAATCGCAGCATTTTGGGAAGCTGAGGTGGGCGGATCACTTCAGGTCAGGAGCTCAAGACCAGCCTGGCCAACATGGGGAAACCGAATCTCTACCAAAAAGATAAAAATTAGGTGGGCATGGTGGCATACGCCTGTAGTCCCAACTACTCAGAGGCTGAGGCATGAGAATCACTTGAACCCAGGACGGGGAGGTTACAGTGAGCCAAGATTTCACCACTGCACTCCAGCCGGGACAACAGAGTGAAGAAAAAGAATAATTGAATTGCAATACATTTGGAAAGCCAAAAAAGAATTACAAATAAAAGTAAAAGCCATAGGTAGAAATTTGTAGTGGTAAATCATTTCTCATATGTATATGTATACAGAGCCAATCTTTCAAAATTTATTTTCACTCTCTAAAAGCATTTTCATAAGAGCTGTTATTATTCCACACACAGATTATTAGGTTTTCTCCATTATTTTTCCCCCTTTAATTAGAAGTATAGATAACAGATAACTCAGAGCAGAAATTAGATCCTGAAAGTGCCTGGTATTACTAAATTGGTTGGATAATATGAAGTATTCAAAATAATTTTAAATAGGTTTTTCAGTTAAGAATTTTTTTTAGTTTTTAAATTTTTAATTTTTTAAATTTAATTTAAAAAGGAAAGTGAGCGACTCTGATTGCTTGTCAGAAAGATAAAAAACAAGAGAGCTACTTGTTCTTTGTGGTCTTGTTAATGAGGCATCAAATCCCAAATGCCTTTCCTTTGAAATGGCTTCAAGCGTGGTTCTTCTAATCAAAGATTTCAGTAAGTGTTGTAATGGACTTCAAGAGGCACTGTGATGTTGTAAAAGGCTGCATGTGTGTGAGTGCGTGTGTGTATGTGAGTGTGTGTGAGAGAGAAACTGTGTGTGTGCACATGCACACATTGGTGGAAGGATCTGTATATCTTTAAGTCTGACTCTTCCCACAACCAGCTTTCCCCAACTATAAACTGGTGATGATTTTTTTTAAATTGCAAAGTGTTACATAAACATTTGGAAAATATCACTGTAGCAGGTAAAATTTAATTTCTTCATTTTCCTTGAATTCTACAAAACTGATTCTGAGCCCTCATCCTATAAGGCAAGTTATTATGAGTATTCTCTCTCTGTGCCTTCCCCCGGTCTTAGAAAGGGTGCTGGGAGGTGGAAAAAGCCTGAGGTAGAAAAAGCTTTTTTTTTTTTTTTTTTTTTGAGACGGAGTCTCGCTCTATCGCACAGGCTGGAGTGCAGTGGCATGATCTCAGCTCACTTGTAACCTCTGCCTCCTGAGTTCAAGGGATTCTCCCATCTCAGCCTCCCAGGTAACTGGGACTACATGCACATGTCACTCCTCAGCTAATTTTTATATTTTTTAGTAGAGACAGGGTTTCACTATGTTGGCCAGGCTAGTCTCAAACTCCTGACCTCAAGTGATCCGCCTGCCTTGGCCTTCCAAAGTGCTGGGATTACAGGAGTGAGCCACCGCACCTGGCCAATAACAATTTTTTTTTTTTTTTGAGACAGAGTCTCGCTCTGTCGCTTAGGCTGGAGTGCAGTGGCGCGACCTCAGCTCACTGCAACCTCCGCGTCCCAGGTTCAAGCAATTCTCTGCCTCAGCCTCCTGGGTAGCTGGGATTACAGGTGCATGCCACCATGCCCGGCTAATTTTTGTATTTTTAGTAGAGATGGGGTTTCACCATCCTGGCCAGGCTGGTCTGGCTAGTCTTGAACTCCTGACCTCGTGATCCACCTGCCGTGGCCTCCCAAAGTGTTGGGATTACAGGTGTGAGCCACCGCACCCAGTCAACAAAATTTTTAAAGCGATTCACACTGGTTATCTTGGAGATGCCTGTTGCCCACGTCCTCATGTTTTTTTGGAATCCTGTGGCTCTGAGTTTTATTGTGCTATGCTCAGATAAGAGAATCTTTGCCAGCCAGGGCCAAGAGCCGGGAGTCTTTGCCAGGCAGGGCTAAGATCCTGCCCCTCTGATATACCAGGCATCTCCTGCCTTCTGCTTGGAGAACCTTGTATCCCTTCCCTAGACCGAAAGCATCCCTTCTCCCATCAGGAGCATCTCTCTATCTACTTCACCTTCCAGATCCTTTCACAAAAACCAGCAGGGAATACGTTTTTAGGCAGCTTCTGCCTTCTGACCCACCACCGCTCCTCAGCTAAGGAATAATATTAACAGATCTTCTTGAATGCAGAGGTTAAAAAAATAAGTAGAACAAAACTCAAACTAATATGCCAACAAATTATATTAGCACATTATTTTTAAAATATAGAACATAAAAGTAATATTATTTTTATTTTTTCTTGTTTATTCATGTACAGTACAAAAGCAAGCAGAGAAAAATTTTACAGATGAAGGAGACCAGCTCTTTAAGATGGGCATCAAGGTTCTCCAGCAGTCTAAAAGCCAAAAACAAAAAGAAGAGTAAGTCTTTATACAGTGACCTCAGCCAAGTTAAATTTGCAGGTTATGAAAAAAGAAAAATCCCAAATGTAGTTTATCATTAAAAGCTCATTGGGATAATGAGTAAGCATATTTGCCCATAAGCTATTGTTTTTAAAAGGATCAAATTGAATTGAAAGAATCCCACAAATTATCACTGTAAACAAACAGGAGAACTGCATGTGAGATTGCAGTCCCCATATTAAGTGAAATTCAGAATGAAGACACTGACCTGAGCATTCATGTGGAAATATTGTTTTGGCTTTAATTTATTAGATAATTCAAATGAAATAAAATGTGTTATTTGAATTAGAGCAAGTTGTTGTATTAAAATGCTTTATTCTGCCTGGGTGTTTGTACAGTATCTTATGATTTTCAAAGCACTTTCACGTATGTGATTCCATGTTATCTCCAGAACAGTAAGAAGAGCTTCATTTTTTCCCCTTTAAAAAGTTGGAAACAGAGATTCAAACATGTTAAAGTGAGTTGAGCACAGACAGCTGAGAGGTGACCAAGCTGTGACCACATGGTCTTGTTCCCTATTCATTGTTTCTCTTATCACTTTTCTACCTTGTCTAAAGGGGAGGCAGCAATATCTTCTCCCTCCACCCCACACTTCCAGTGGAGAGGCACAACTTGTGGTCACACCTCAAAGCCTTGGGATCAAATCCTAGCTCTCTCATTGACTGGCTGTGTGCACTTGGATAAGTTACTCAACCTCTCTGTGACCTGGATAATACAATAGAGCTCTTACAATAGTGCCTGGCACTTAGTAACCAGGAAATACAGGTGTGTTAGTTTCATCTTGAGTCCCCTAACTGGTAAGTTGAAGGTATGGGGGCAAAGAAAGCAAGGGTATTTTAAACCAATAATACAAAGTGTGGGCCCTGGCCAAGCGTGGTGGCTCACACCTGTAATCCCAGCTCTGTGGGAGGCCGAGGCTGGCAGATAGCTTGAGGTCAGGAGTTTGAGACCAGCCTGGCCAATATGGTAAAACCCTGTCTCTACAAAAATTAGCCAGACGTGGTGGTGCGCACCTGTAATCTGAACTACACGGGAGGTTGAGGGAGGAGAACTGCTTCAACCCAGGAGGCAGAGGTCGCAGTGAGCCAAGACCATGCCATAACACTATAGCCCCTGGGTGACAAAGCCAGATTGCATCTCAAAAAAAAAAAAAGAAAGAAAAGAAAAGTATGGGCCCTGAACTCCCAACAAGGAGATATCTCTTGTATTCACACAGAATAGGCACACCAGTCACAGGCAAGCATCCCAGAGCTGTGGTAGCTAGCCCCAGACAGGGCAGCAACAAAGTCCATGAGCTCTTAAAACCCAAACCTTTGAAAAGTATAAAAATACAGAGGATAAGGAGCACTCAGCTATGATCCTGGTTATGACAACATCAACAACTTTCATTTATCAAGCACCTGCTTTGTGCTAGTTACTGTTTTAGGTACTTTACATGTGTAAATTATTCATTGCTCACAGTGATACTGTGAGACATGGATAATTATCCCCAAATTACAGATAAGGAAATGGAGAGTCAAAAAGATGATGTAATTCGTCCCAAGAGACAAGGAAGAAGTGAGGGAGTGGTTCAACCAACCCCAGCAAAATTCAGCCTCACACTGAATGTCTCACACTGAATGTCCCTGGGGGCTGTTATAATGAGGATGGGGTAAAATCAGATCCCAAAAATACAATCCAGCCTAATAGGAGCTCATCTCACTAACACGCCCACTGGCTAAATAAGTAAGAACAGAGCATTCTCCAGCCAGCCTAGCTAGGAGAAACAGATGTGGAGCGCCAGGCAGAGGCTGGTCCCTGAGATTTCAGATGACCCCTGACAATAGCATGGGAGCCCACACAAATAAGGGGCCCACTAGGTGTGTTACATCAAGTCCTAGGAAACCCTGGATTTGGCCCAATGGGACAAAATCACTCTGAGAAGGTCCCAGGTAACCATCCACTTAACCTTGAAAGGGATCTTCCTCTTTGGCCTAAAGAACAGGGAGAAAACCCAATCCTAATAGCAGACCATACATCAGTGTGGGAACCTTCATGCCTACCTGGGTGTCATTCAGTTTCACGCTATTCTTACCAAGACTGTCCTGCCCACATCCTTGCCCCAGTACTCAGTCTCCTGACTGCCCCCCGCCACCTTTTTTTGAGATGGAGTCTCACTCTGCTGCCCAAGCTGGAGTGCAATGGCACAATCTCAGCTCACTGCAGCCTCCACCTCCCTGGTTCAAGTGATTCTCCTGCCTCAGCCTCCCAAGTAGCTGAGATTACAGGGGTCCACCACCACGTGCAGCTAATTTTTGTATTTTTAGTAGAGACAGGCATGAGCCACCGCACCCAGCCTCCTGACCCTTTTGAGTTGGTAGCAATGGAGAACTGAAATCTAATGGGCTCACAGAAAGAGATCTCAGGAGTTTGTGGGCAAGCTGGGTAAAGTTCTTGTGTTATCAGGGTGGCCTGCTGTCTCCTTAAGCAAGTTACACCTGTGCAGCCATGCCTAAGCATAGAGCAGGTGGAGAAAAAAATGACTGCACAGCCTCCTGACCAAAGGAGAAGAATTTCATTTCCGCTCATTCCTCTGTTCTATCCCCTCTTTGCTTTGCTACTTCCTGAGTTGGCAGGACAGATGTAAGATAGGTTAAGACTATCCTTTTGGCTCCTCCACACCCACATCCTGGACCAATTCATTTGTTCATTCACTCATTCATTCAGCCTCTTCTTTTGTATGAGTAGGAAAAATCACTGAACAAGTTAGTGCTGTTAAAAGTACAGATATTAAGCAAGCATATGTCAGAGAGAACAAATTTGTCTGAGTGAGTAAGGAAGCCTCACTGACAGCTAGAGTGGTGGCCCTTCATTAAGAATCAATCCCCATCAGCAAAGAAGTTTTGAAGATAAGCCTTGTTTTATACCAAGTTTTTGATGTGCCCTGCAAAAGCATTGAGCCCTTCCTCCCCCATCACCCACCTAAGCATCCAATGCCAGACCCTGTAGAGATGATCCAGATAACTAACTAAATTGTCTTTTGGGATCTGCCCCTGCTGCCAGCTTCTCCCACCATTTTCCTCTTGGGGATTGCAGCCCATATCTCAATCTTACCTATCAGCAACTTTCTCCAGCCCTGGATCCTGCTTCTAGTATCCCTTATAGCGCCTTGGATTTTTCTCCTAGGGAACCCGTATGCCCACAATGCCCTTGGAATGCAAGATACCTAGGAGGATTTGTTTTGCAGCCTGTTGCTGCCCTCCAGGTCCAGAGACTGAGTATAAAATGCTGGAGATACTAGGTATACTACTGGAGGCCCCTGCAGCCTATCTCAGGTTTCTGTGCCCCGGTCCATGCTGGTGCTCCTCCTGTCCCAGTAGGCTATAGAGTTGCAGCAGGAAGCCACGTGACAGAAAGGCACAAGGGAGTCTGTATCCTGATGCCAGGCTCTCTTCCTGTTGCCTCTCCCAGGGTGCCAGACATTTGCCTTTAGTGACCTTGAGACCGTCTACCTTGTTTGCCTTCCCACCTCCAGAATTTCATCTTGCTTTGACCTGGTTTAATTTCTTTCTTGATCTCCTGAACTCCAGTTTTCTACCTCTTTTTGGTCTACTGGAGTACTCACCCTGTGTTTTGACATCCAGGACTCTAATGCCTACCTGGATGTTTCTCTGTCTGAGGTCCTTCTTGCCTGGACTATTCCGCTCCAGCTTCTGCCCAAGAGCAGTTTATTTTAGCCTCAGCATGGATAGGCTGTACAGAAAGGTGAGTCTCCTAATTCTCCTGAGTCAGAAGCAATGGTAGATTTTTGTGGGATTTTTCCCTGTATTTGAGCCAAGGTCACAGGTAGAAGTTAATGCTTTCTGGTCTTTCTACCTTCAAAAAAGAAGTTATAAAAGTGAAAATAAATGCCTAAAATACTCCCTGTCTCTGACACGTTTTGACCTTGCAAGACTCTCCATCACTTCATATACCAATGAGGTCCAGGTGACTTCTGACTGGGACTCGAAGAGTGCAGTGTAAGGTAATCCTGTGGCAGCTATCATTTTAATCACTAAATGTTCACACCACTTACCACCTAATTATAGGAGAACAATTACCATGCTATAAAACTTTAGAATCAATGCAACAGTCCCAATAATAATAGCTAAATGTACTGAGTGCTTACTCTATACCAGTCACAATGCCAAGCACTTCCCACGATTGTCTCATTTAATCTTCACAGCAACCCCATGAAGTGGGTGCTATAATACTATCACCATTTCATAGATTACAGGGTCACAGAGAAGTTATATAACTTGGCTGAAGTTCTCCAACTAGTAAGTGGTGGGACCAGGATTTGAACCAGGCACTCAGAATCTAGAGCCCCAGCCATTAAGGTTTTGTTTCACTATTGTTTTTCCAAAGAGTCTGACTTTGCTGTGTTGAAGAATATATTCTGTTTAGCAAATTATTTTAAGATATGAAGGGATCATCATACTCCTGATAGCAACTTCCTAAAGGTTACATTCCAATTTTGATTATTCTTATATTTTTCAGAATTTATTTTATAAAACAAATATTCATAAATAATGGTGGTGGCCATGGGAGAGTTCCCTTTTTTAGGATAAGTTCCTCAATTTTTCACTTTACTCAGTGTATAAGCTTACTCAGTGCATAAGATGGTGTATCTTATATATTTCTCCTTTTTAGTAGCTTTATTGTTTGTGAGATATATTTGAAATTATAACCTTAGGACTGCTTTAGGAATGAAAAAAATCTACTGATCTAGAGATGTAATGAACTTCACTAAACTGTATGACAATTGGTTCCTGCTTGTTAGAGAGAAGTAGTATGAATAGTATTGAAGAGGGAGAAGAAAATTTCATTTTTGAAAATCAAACTTGACTTCATATTCTTGAAACAGAGCCTACCTACTTTTTGCCAAAGCAGCTGACATGGGAAACTTGAAAGCTATGGAGAAAATGGCTGACGCTTTGCTATTTGGAAATTTTGGCATGCAAAATATAACAGCAGCTATCCAATTATATGAGTCCTTGGCTAAAGAAGGATCATGTAAAGCCCAAAACGTGAGTTTTGAAGGAAAATGAAACCCTAAATAGCTCTATCCTGAAATAACTATAGACAGCATGTGAAAGGAATTGAGCAATAGTATTCCAGCTCTGCTGCATGAACCCAGTCTATGGAGGTTACCGTAATGCACTGAAACAGTGGTGTCAGGGCAGGAGTGCAGCAGAAGCCGCCCTGGGCAAATTGTTCTAGCTCCATGTGTGACTTTTGGGAATGGAACAGAACTGCTTTCTAATCCGCCTTTCTATTGTCCATGACCATGTACGTGTTTTCAGATAATTTGGGACTTCCGAACCCCCAACAGCTAAATTTTATATAAAATGTATTCACCTATATGAAGAAATATGAAACTATATATATTATCTTAGGGTGATATGTTTGCATGATTTTTACATTTCAAATATTTTATAAGCTAAATGTAATTCCTTTTCTATTTTAATAAATATATTCCATTTTATTTCAAGAATAACATCACCATTTCATAGAAAATCTGGAAAACAGGAGGAAAAAAGCTTTTTCCAAGCCAACCATCTTGATTCAACTACTGTTAGGACTGCTTTGTACTTCTGCTTTGCTTCTTTCTTTGTGCGTTTCTCTTTTTACATCATCCTAATCATGGGGCAATTGCATATATCATTTTGCTTCTGGCTACTTTCACTTAATGCTATAGCAAAAGCATATTCTCATGTTGCTGTAGTCTTTACTATGAAAACCTTTTTTTCTGATTATGGAAAAAAATCTGAGAATTCAGAAAGTATGAAAAAGAAAGTAAAGTTATCTAAAAGCTTTTCCCCCAGAGATCACATTTGTTACTATCCAGTGAAGTTCAGAAGCTAGACTTGGAGTCAGACAGACCTAAGTCTGAATCTACTCTTTCATTTGTTTATTGAATAAGCTACTTTACAAAACCCTTTCACCTTCTTCTGCATGAAAATTTGACCTTTGTTTCACTCTCTAGTTCTGTTTCCCTGGTGATCTGATAGGAATAAAATGCCAACTATATTTTTAGTTAACCTTGCTTCTGGTAGAAATGACCTCTGATTGGCAAACTGCCTTTGAATTGGGAGAAAAGATCGTGAACTATAAATACCAGATGGAGGTAGTACTTCTTATGGACACTGTGCCTATGGAGTTACCACATTGAGAATGAGGCTTTTAAGTCAGGGTGGCTCCTGCATCCACCCAGTGTGGGTCTCATCTCCTTACATCTGAGCCATCTTCTGAAGGACCAAAGATGGTGGTTCCTGGAAGAATGTATGAACTCTGCTGTAAGAACTCCCACAGAAAAAATTGGGCCAGGTGCAGTAGCTCATGCCTGTAATCCCAGCACTTTGGGAGGCTGAAGTGGGTGGATCACTTGAGGCCAGGAGTTCGAGACCAACTTGGGCAACATGGTGAAACCCCATCTCTACTGAAAATACAAAAATTAGCTGGGCATCATGGCACATGCCTGTAATTCCAGCTGCTTGAGAGGCTGAGGAGGAGAACTGCTTGAACCTGGGAGGCGGAGGTTGTAGTGAGCTGAGATTGCACCACTGCCCTCCAGCTTGGGCAACACAGCAAGACTCCATCTCAAAAAAAAAAAAAAAAACGAATTCCCACAGAAAAAAAGTCCAGATGCTGCCCTGTTGGCATACTGTGGTTACTATGCCATACCTGTCTTCACACACTGGTGGCGACATAGCCCATGGGTGTCCTGTGAGTCTGTATGTTTAGTTGAACCAGAAGTTGGACTGGAAGACCCCTGGTGGATGGGGCAACCTCACTAATTTTCATCTGTAAAGTTAAGATAATGATGAAACATTGGGTACTGCATCCTTCTGGTTCACTGCTATATCTCTACCATTTAACACAATGGCTGGGACAAGAATTATAAGTTGAATGAGGAATTAATTAATTAATTATAAGTGAATTAATGGAGTTATTGTGAGGATTAAAATAATGTGGGAAGACAGTTTCATACCTGGAACACTGTAATCTTTCATTATAGAGAAAGGAAATGTGGGAGGAGTGGGGATTAGGGAGATATTGGTCAAAGGATACAAGATTTAAGCAAGGAGGAGGATATAAATAATATTATTACTCTAATATTATTCTTCTGGAATATTTTCCAAGACTCCATAGAATTATTTTTTACAAGAATGAGCGAATACTTTAGTCACTCCTTCCTAACTTGCTCTTTATTCACTTAACAATGTATCATAGATGTCTTTCCATGTTAATATATACAGAATGACATCATCATTTTAAATTATTTAAATCATCATCATTTAAATTAAGTTGCTGAATACTGCTTTTACATCAGGGACTCTTTCTTGAAATTGCATGTGAAATAATGCAATAAACAGATTTGTAAATGTTATAATAAAATATGAGAGCTATTAAAACTTCATTCCCCGTATTTGCTTAACCAAAAATATAAAGTTCCAAGATAGACGAAATGTTACCACAGATAACAGTTTCCTAGTTTCCTCCACTAAAAATGGTATCACTAAAGACCAAATGTTACCCTCACTCCCACCACTAAAAATGGCAACACTTAATTTCTTTCCAAACTATGTCAACATGAATTTTATTTTCTTAGTGTGTGTATACATTAGTTAATAAGTCAACAATTGTTTCTTGGATAGCTACTATATGTCAAACATAATGTAGTTAATGGGGAGAAAAAGATTACTAGGTCAGAGTCCTCCTAGGTCAACCTGAAATACAAATAATAGCAGCACAATTTAGGTGGACTATAGTTAAGGTACGTATAAAGTGCTTTAGTCACAGAAGAGGGTCTGGCTAGTTCTGCCTAGGGCAGGTAAAGAGTGTTTCAAGGAAGAAGTGACATTTACACTCAGTCTAGAATATTGGATAAAGGAAATATCAAAAACTTCACTTGTTTGTATATAAATAAAGCATTTGATACAAGGTCGAAATATTAATTACTCCCAGAAAAGAAGTTCCAAACTTACATGAATGGTTCCTAAAACGCATGGATTTTAGAGTTGAAGTTGGAGTTTTACTCTAGGTAATGTGGTTATTGCATCTAATTTGTGTTACTTTAGTTAATGTAGTTACATCTAGTCAGTTACATCTAGCTAGTGTTACTCTAAGTAGTGTGGTTATCAGATGGCCACAAATATCCTCAAATCCCAGTTAAGTGACCCTCAGTTGCTTGCCATTTTTTGTTTCTTTTTTTGCCTTTGGTTTTAAGGAGAATCTTGTGGAAGAATGTAATTGGCTGAGTGCCAACCCAGTGCCAGGAGGAACAACTCTAAATGTCTAACCACTGGTCACGAATTATTACAGTCATCTTTGCAGAAAAAAGCAGGCATTGTTGAGACGGTACTCTAAGAAATGTACAGTTACAGACTTCAGGGTGGCATAGTGTGGTGGCAGAGAAGAGGTTCCCAAATCAGAAGTTCTAACCATATATGAGTCCATATATTCTACCACATAGTAGCTCTTCCATCTTTTGTTTATTATTTTAGTATCTCTGAAGAAGTTACTTCTCTAAACCTTGGGTTTCCCAAACCTGTATCTATTATCTTAGGGTAAAAAGAGATTGATAATAATACCCACATTACTTCACAAGGTTGCCATAAGAACTAACAAATATCTTCAAGAGTCCTTAGCAAATGTTAAAGAACATTAATGAATACTGTTGTGTAATAATTTTAGTCTCAACAGCATTGTCTTTGGGGTCAGTTAGTTCTGGCTTTACATCTCAGCTCCAGCTGGCCCCTAATGACTTGTTCTCTCTGGGGCTCAATTTCCTCTTCTGTAAAATGGGGATATTTACTTAGATACGTGTGTTTTGGTCTCAAGGAGAATCAGAAGACAGAAAATGAGTGAGGACAAACTTATGGCCCAAAAGGCTGACATTGACCTGGTATGCAAAATTCAGCTGAACAAGTTTGTTGTTGTTGTTGTTTGTTTTGGTTTGGTTTGGTTATTTGAGATGGAGTCTCGTTCTGTTGCCCAGGCTGGAGTGCAGCGGAGTGATCTTGGCTCACTGCAACCTCCACCTCCCAGGTTCAAGAGATTCTCCTGCTTTCAGCCTCCTGAGTAACTGGAACTACAGGCTGTGCCACCACAGCTGGCTAATTTTTGTATTTTTAGTAGAGAAGGGGTTTCACCATGTTAGCCAGGCTGGTCTCAAGCTCCTGACCTCAGGTGATCCACTCTCCTTGGCCTCCCAAAGTGCTGAGCCACCACACCCGGCCTCTGTTTATTAAAATACTAAAATACTATGAAATTGATTGATTTAAAAGTATCTGCCCAACCCTCTCTTATGCCCTCCCTGACATCTACCCTTATTCCTCACTAGAATTTCCCACCCCAAAAATTCCCATGATCTAGCAAGCATAGTGTTAACATCTGGATAAGCAGAGAGCCTCCAGGATCCTGCCCCCAGCACTATAGCTGGATTAAATTCCAGTGCTTTGATGGATTCAGTTCTATATTTTGACTATCATCCCTGTCACCACTATAGCAAAATCTGTTTCCAGTAGCAAGTCCCCTTGCAGTTAGTGTATTTCCTTGTGCAAAGAACAACTTGTTAAAGAGATTCTGTGCCACAAACAATAGTTTGATGGCTGGTTGCTAGGACCAGACTGGCCACAGGCCATCCTGACCACAGCTCTCTAATAAGGCTGGCCCAGTGACCACCTTTCTTCTTGGGTTGTTTGTGCCAGCCTGGTACAGAAATCCTGCCCGCACTGCTGGAAGTGTTGGGAACTGTGAGGACAACATAGCAACAGAAATGTGGGTAAAGAAACTGGAGAAAGAGAGAGAGAGAATGAGAGAGAGACAGCGAGACTGAGAGAAGAGAGAATGAAGACATCTACTGTCTCTGAGGGGAAAGGGAAGAACAATCAGAAATACTGAAATATAATAGATGAGAGGAGCCTGGAGTGCCAGAGGTCTGGTAGGGACCCTATTTAATAATAACAAGAACAAAAACATAGGAATTCCTATTAAAGTGTCTCCTATTAAGGAGACAGAAGGGAAGAAATGCAACTTCTGGCTATGTACAAAGGAAAGCTGGATGGAGGAAAGGAGGCATAATTACTTTTTTTCATGCACCTTCAGTGGTTTACCTTGCAAAAATTCAAATAAACTGAAGGAAATCCAGATAAGGGCAACAAAAGCAATTAAGGTTACAAACAGAGTCCATTAAATTGATTTTCAGAGATTCTGTACCTTTCAAATAATGAGAACTATTAATTAACGGAATAGTCTTCATGAAAATGGTGGAAATAGAGGAAATTTCAAACAATCTCATACCCTAGAAGATGTCCTATAAAATATTATACTTTACCAAGCTGGAGGTAGATTAGTTATATATTTTTCTATTTCTCATTTCTCATCCAGGAAGCAGAAATTAGAATTATAAAGACTCACTCTCTCCTTAATATTGATGAACTGTCCTCAATAGGAAATTTGTTAATTTGCCAAACAAGAAGGTTGGATGAAATCTCATTTGCTTTAAGAGTCGAAAATGGCCAGACATGGTGGCTCACGCCTGTAATCCCAACATTCTGGGAGGCTGAAGCAGGGGGATTGCTTGAGCCCAGTATTTTAAGACCAGCCTGGGCAACATGATGAGAACCCCATCTCTACAAAATTACAAAAATTGAAATTAGCTGAGCATGATGGTGAATGCCTGTGGTCCCAGCTACTTGGGAGGCTGAGGTGGGAGGATCACTTCAGCCAAGGAAGTCGAGGCTGCAGTGAGCCATGATCATGTCACTAAACTCCAGCCTGGGCAACAGAACCAGATCCTGTCCCTCAAATAAAAAGAGAAAGAAAGAAAGAAAAAACAAAAGAGAAATTACTCATTTGCATTGTATTGCCCTTAAAACTTAATTTAATAGTGGTGATCTCTAAGTGTGGTACTACTATATGTGGCGATTATGTTCTGAGTTTATTTGTTTTTGAGACAAGATCTTGCTCCATTGACCAGGCTAGAGTGCAGGGGCACAATCATGGCTCACTGTACCCTCAACTTCTTGGGCTCAAACAATCCTCCCACCTCAGCCTCCCAAGTAGCTAGGACTGCAAGCACAGGCCACCACACCAGGCTAATATTTTGTTAATTTTCTTTTTAAAGACAGGATCTCACTATGTTGCCCTGGCTGGTCTCAAACTCCAGGCCTCAAGTGATCCTCCAAACTCAGCTTTCCAAAGCACTGGGATCACAGGCATGAGCCACCTATTTTCCTTCTAAAAATATTTCTCTGTTTTTTTTCCTCTAAATGTTTTATTCATGGGTATGTATTACCTTTGATATCAGAAAAAAAAATATTTAACTTAGATGTATACACTTCCTTGGTTACATAGTTTAAAATAGTTTTGCTGTGGATTATAAAAAAAATTCATTCTATCATGTAAAAATAAACATCACTGACATATAAAAGAGAAAGATATGAGTGTTTGCCTATTTTATCATGCTTTATGATTCTATAATAATTCTATTTTAATGGCAAAGATTCCACATTTTCTTTATTTATTCCAAATTTAAATTATAGAGCCGGGTGTGGTGGCTCATGCCTATAATCCCAGCATTTCAGGAGGCCGAGGTGGGTGGATCACTTGAGGTCAGGAGTTTGAGATGAGCCTGGCCAACATGGTGAACCTCCGAATTAGCTGGATGTGGTGGCACATGCCTGTAATCACAGCTACTTGGGAGGCTGAGGCAGGAGAATCACTTGAACCTGGGAGGCAGAGGTTGCAGTGAGCCTAGATAGGGCTACTGCACTCCAGCCTGGGCGACAGAGTGAGACGCTGTTCCAAAAATTTTTTTTAAATTAAAATACAGAAGCATTTCACAGAGGGACTATAGCTTATTAGCACTGTGCTACTATAGAAAAAAATTATTTTTAGTATCCACCTAATGATCATTTTGATAATTCTAGAATTACCTGCATTGAGCATTTCTTCTTGATGTTAATGCTCTTTTTGTATTAAGAGTACAGATAGTACCTGAGTTGTTCATTAGGGTTGATTCACACTTTTGTTTGGTATGCAATTTGAGCTAAAAGTAATGATCACAGGTGCTTTCAAGTTTCATGCAGTAATTAAAGGAAAATTGCTTAATCTTCTTTTCTCCTTTAATAATAATTTCTTATATAAAAAGTAGAAGGCGGAATATTTAATGCTTAAATTGTTATCATGGAACTTGAGTAATTTACGTTGGAGTGCAGTAAAATATTTGAACTTAACTCTTAACTCTATTAATTTAAATCCCAGCCACTGTAACAATTCCTTAAAAACACAGCATAATGGTTAAGTTCAAAAATATGTCTTACAGGGGCCAGGAGCCCTGGCTCATGTCTGTAATCCCAGCACTTTGGGAGGCTGAGTCGGGCAGATCACTTGAGGTCAGGAGTTCGAGACCAGCCTGGCCAAGATAGTGAAACCCAGTCTCTACTAAAAATACAAATAATTACCTGGGTGTGGTGGCGCATGCTTGTAATCCCAGCTATTTGGAAGGCCGAGGCAGGAGAATCGCTTGAACCCAGGAGGTGGAGGTTGCAGTGAGCCGAGATTGCACCATTGCATTCCAGCCTAGGCGACAAGAGTGAAACTCTGTCTCCAAAAAACAAAAAGAAAAGGAAAAATAAACAAGTCTTACAAACAATTTGCAGAACTTGACCTTTACAAACCACTGATAGTGTCATTGGTATCATCACTATTATGTAGCTTCTCTTTCAATTCACAACATTTTTCTTTTCTGGATTAAGATTTAATCATTCTGTAATCCATATCATTTTATCTCACCTTTATCTCAGAAAAGGACCAAATACTAAAATTGGACTAAAGTTGGTAAGTGACAATGCCCAAGTATTAAGGTATAGGACAGGCCTGATGCGTTGGTTCACGCCTGCAATCCCAGCACTTTGGGAGGCCGAGGCTGGCGGATCACAAGGTCAGCAGATTGAGACCATTCTGGCTAACATGGTGAAACCCCATCTCTATTAAAAAATACCAAAAAAAAAAAAATAGCCGGGCATGGTGGCGGGCGCCTGTACTCCCAGTTACTCGGGAGGCTGAGGCAGGAGAATGGCGTGAACCTGGGAGGTGGAGCTTGCAGTGAGCCGAGATCGTGCCACTGCACTCCAGCCTGGGTGACAGAGCGAGACTCCGTCTCAAAAAAAAAAAAAAAAAGTATAGGACAGTGCTTACTATAATCAGCATATTTACCACACGATAACCCATAAGATCATAAGACTTCCTTTAGTGTCCTGGCATACTTCAAGTAGTATTTTAAAAATTAAATTAAAGCTCAACCCTCCAGAGAATTAATTCAAAATCACGCATTGTTAGTTTTCTGCTAAACAGAGTGGAAGTGTAACCCTGGGTTGAAGATTTGATGCTGGTAAAAGCATGGTTTTACTCTTTACATTTAAGAGTGAGCTTTATACTGAGGAATACGCCCCTCCCCAGTCACAGAATGGAACTATAACTCTCATACAACCCACTTCACAACTTCCTGAGCTCACAGATTTCTCCAGGAGGATCAGGCCAAATACTTTGCTAGGCACCGCACAAAAGGATCCACTGTTGGTGAAAGTATCTTAAAATATAACCCCAACTCAACAGAACAGTATCTTTATTTTCTTATTGAAAAAA
This sequence comes from Colobus angolensis palliatus, assembly GCF_000951035.1. Classification (NCBI taxonomy): domain Eukaryota; kingdom Metazoa; phylum Chordata; class Mammalia; order Primates; family Cercopithecidae; genus Colobus; species Colobus angolensis. The sequence continues at coordinate 317,862 of NW_012112808.1, read as the reverse complement.
GGTCAGTATATTTGTTTACATCAATGTTTCTGCATAACTAAATTAGATTCTAAATTGAGCAGAATCAAAAATTGCCAAGAGTTGCAAGAAAAATAAAAATCTAATATTGGCAGAAGATATCCTTAAAAAGAGCCAATTTAGCCATTTATATATATATATATTACAAGGGTTAGAGGAGTACCAGGATCCCAGACACCTTGCATTGGCAGAAACAGCCTTTATGGTCCACTTTCCTAAAAGAGGAATGTTTGCGATCAGAGGAATTGGCAGAATCATAGAGTATTTATTTATATGTTTATTTATTTGTTTGTTTATTTTGAGATGGAGTCTTGCTTTGTCACCCAGGCTAGAGTACAGTGGTGCCATCTCGTCTCAGTACAACTTCTGCCCTCCAGGTTCAAATGATTCTCCTGCCTCAACCTCCAAATAATTGGGATTACAGGGGCACGCCACCACGCCCAGCTAATTTTGTATATTTAGTAGAGACGGGGTTTAACCATGTTAGTCAGGCCGATCTCAAACTTCTGACCTCACAACAGCAGGTGCTGAAAGAAATGAATTAGAGACATATTGTAGAGGTGAAATTCACTGGAAGTTGATGGCAAATTGGTTACTTGGGGTAAGAGAGTAGGAGGTATCTCAGATACCTCCTGCATGGGGTTATAAATACGAGAGTTCTGGGAAAGAGAGCCGGAGACTCATACAGAATGTAGACTTTTCTAATACTCCTGTTTTCAGCCTTGTTCTTCGCCGATATTCTTTAATGTGTCTGTGTCTCAAAGTCTGAAGTCTCCTTGGTTTAATTTCTTCAGGGAATAAGCCTCCCATCTCCAGTGGGGTCAGAGGATAGGCTATCTGCCTGGCTGCACAGGACAGGGGTTAGGACTACTCTTTTTATAGACTTCTAATCAATACCATGTGTCAGCTCCACCTACTGGGTGGAAACTAGACTCTTTGAGAGTCTGCTTTGCGTTCTTTTGGTTATATACCCAGAAGCAGAATTGCTGGATCATATGATAATTGTATTTTTAATTTTTTAAGGAAACTCCATACTGTTTTCCATAGCAGCTGCACCATTTCACATTCCCACAACAGTGCACAGGGTTCCTATTTCTCCCCATCCTCACCAGTTTTTTTTATTTTCTGGGTTTTTTTGGGTGTGTGTGTGTGTGTGTGTGTGTGTGTTTATAGTGACCAGCTTAATAGGTATGAGGTAATATCTTATTGTGTGTGTTTGTGTGTGTGTGTGTGTGTGTGTATGTGTGTGATTATAGTGACCATCTTTACAGGCATGAAGTTATAGCTTATTGTGGGTTATTTTTGTTTGTTTGTTTTGGTTTTTTTTTTTTTGAGAGGGAGTTTTCGCTTTTGTTGCCCAGGCTGGAGTGCAGTGGCACGATCTCGGTTCACTTCAACCTCCACCTTTTGGGTTCAAAAGATTCTCCTGCCTCAGTCTCCCTAGTAGCTGGGATTACTGGCATGCGCCACCACGCCTGGCCTCTTTTTTTTTTTTTTATTATACTTTAAGTTCTAGGGTACATGTGCATAAC
>NW_012112808.1:304851-310897 GCF_000951035.1 Colobus angolensis palliatus | reverse complement strand
GTCTTCTGTGTCACTCGCGCCGGGAGTTGGAGACTGGAGGTGTTCCTATTCGGCCATCTTGCTCCCGCCTGGCCTCTTATTGTGGTTTTGATTCGCATTCCTTCATGATTAATGATGCTGAGCATCTTGATGTTGAGCACCTTTTCATATACCTATTGGCCATTTGCATATCTTTGGAGAAATATGTATTCAAGGTCTTTACCCATTTTAAAAATTGGGGTACTTGGGAGTTTTTCGTTATTGTGTTGTAAGAATTTTTATACATTCTGGATATTAATCCCTTATCAGATATATGGTTTGCAAATATTTTCTCCAGTTCCACAGGTTGCTTTTTTACTGTATCAATTGTTTCCTTTCCTACTTTTTAAAGTTTGGTGTAGTCCCATTTGTCCATTTTTGCTTTGGTTGCCTGCACATTTGTTGTCATATCCAAGAAATCACTGCCAAATCCACTGTCATGAAGCTTTTCCTCTACAGTTTGTTTGAGGAGTTTTATAGTTTCAGGACTTACTTTTGGTCTATTCCATCTTTAATTAACTTTTGTATAAGATCTAGGGTAAGGGTCCAACTACATTCTTTTGCATGTGGATATCCAGTTTTCCCAACCCCATTTGTTGAAGAGACTATCCTTTCCCCATTGTGCAGCCTTGTCATCCTTGTCAAAGATCATTTGACCACGTATGTGAGGTTTTGTTTCTGTTTTATTCATTCTGTTCCGTTGGTCTAAATGTTTGTCTATATACCAGTACTACACGGTTTTGACTACTGTAGGTTTGTAGAATGTTTCGAGATCAGGAAGTATGAGGCCTCCCATTTTGTTTTTCTTTCTCAAGATTGTTTTGGCTATGCAGGGGTTTTTTGCAATTCCATATGAATTTTAGGACGGGTTTTTCTATTTCTGCAAAAAATAACATGATATTTTAATAGGGATTGCATTAAATCTGTAATTGCTTTGAGTAGTATGAGGATTTTAACAATATTAAGTCTTATGATCCATCAACACAGCTGTCTTCTTATTGATTTGTATCTTCAATTTCTTTCAGCAGTGTTTTGTAGTGACTTATGCAAAAGTCTTTTACTTTTTTAGTTACGTTTATTCCTAAGTATTTTATCTTTTTAATGCTATTGTAAGTGGAAGTGTTTTCTTTTCTTCCTTTTTTCTTAATTATTTGTGGCTAGCATATAGGTACACAACTGATTTTTGCATGGTGTTTTTGTGTCCTGCAGCTTTACTGAATTCATTTATTAGTTTTTGTGGGGAGGGGGGTTGTTGTTTGTTTGTTTTTGAGATGGGATCTCACTCTGTTGCCCAGGCTGGAGTGCCGTGGCATGATCTCAGCTCGCTGCAACCTCCACCTCCCAGGTTCAAATGATTCTCATGCCTCAGCCTCCTGCATAACTGGAATTACAGGCACCTGCCACCACGCCTGCCTAATTTTTTTGTATTTTTAGTAGAGATGGAGTTTTGCTATGTTGGCCAGGCTGATCTCAAACCCCTGACCTCAAGCAACCCACTCGCCTTGGCCTCCCAAAATGCTGGGATTACAAGGGTGAGCCACCGCGCCTGGTCCATTTAATAGTTTTAACAGAGTGTGTGTGTGTGTGTGTGTGTGTGTGTGTGTGTGTGTGTGTGTCTAGTCTTTAGGAATTCTACATGTAAGATCATGTCATCTGGGAATAGAGATCATTTTACTTCTTCCTTTCCAATTCGGATGACTTTTATTTCTTTTTATTGCCTAATTGTTCTGTCTAGGACTTCCATGACTATGCTAAATGGAAGTAGCAAAAGTGGGCATCTTTGCCTTGATTCTGATCTTAGAAAGCAATCAGTTTTTGACCATTGGGTATGATGTAAGTTGTAAGCTTTTATATATGGCTTTTATTATGCTGAGGTAATTTCCTTCTAGTCCTTGTTGGTTGAGTGTTTTTCTCACAAAAGCATGTTGAATTTTGTCAGATATTTTTTATCCATCAATAGCTTTTGTCGTCCATTCAGTTAATGTGTTGTATTATGGAACTGACCTTTTTTGTTTTAAGACAAGATCTGGCTCTATTCCCCAGGCTAGAGTGCAGTGCAGTGGCGTGATCTTGGCTCACTGCAACATCCACCTCCTGGGGTCAAGTCATCCTCCCACCACAGCCTCCCAAATAACTGGGAATACAGGCACGCACCACCATGTCCAGCTAATTTTTGTATTTTTTTTAGAGACAAGGTTTTGCCACGTTGGCCAGGCTGGTCTCAAACTCGTGAGCTCAAGTGATCTGCCCACTTAGGCCTCCCAAAGTGTTGGGATTACAGGCATGAGCCACTGCCGCAGCCTGATTGACTTTTATATGTTGAAACATTCTTGTATTTCAGGAGTAAGTTCCTCTTGGTTATGGTGTATAATCCTTTTAATGTGCCATAAATTCAGTTTGCTAGTATTTTATTGAGGATTTTGGCATCAATATTCAGGTATATTGGTCTATGGTTTTCTTGTTGTGTCCTTGCCTAGTTTTGGTATCAGGGTAATGCTGGCCTCATAGAAAGTTTGGAAAATCTGAAGGATTTCTGTTAATTCTTAAGTTTTTAGTAGAATTCTCTAGTGAAGGCATTTGGTCCCGGGCTTTTCTTTGTTGGGAGGTTTCTGATTACTGATTCAGCCTATTAACTAGTTACAAATCGTTCAGATCTACTATTTCTTCAAACCTCAGTATTGGTAGGTTGTATTTTTCCAGCAATTCATCCATTTGTTTTAAGTTATCGAATTTGTTGGTGTATAATTGTTCATAACAGTATGATCCTTTTTATTACTGTGGCATCGTTTGTAATGTCTCCTCTTCCACTTCTGAATTTTGCTGAGTCTTCTCTCTTGTCTTGTTGATCTAGCTAAAGGTTTGCAAATTTTGTTGATTTTTTGTTTTTTTTTTTGATTTGTGAGATGAAGTCTTGCTCTGTCGCCCAGGCTGGAGTGCAGTGGTATGACCTCTGCTCACTGCAACCTCCACCTCCTGGGTTCAAACGATTCTCCTCCTCAGGGTCCCCAGTAGCTGGGATTATAGGTGCCTGCCACCATCCCTGGCTAATTTTTGTATTTTTATCAGAGATGGGGTTTTGCCATTTTGGCCAGGTTGGTCTCGAACTCCTGTCCTCGGGTGATCCACCCACCTTGGCCTCCCAAGGTGCTGGAGATTAAAGGCATGAGCCACTGCACCTGGTCAAACTTTTGTCGATATTTTTTAAAAACCTAACCTTTAGTTTTGTTGACTTCTTGGTATTGGCTTTCTAGTCTCTCTTATTTCTACTCTAATCTTTAGTATTTCCTTTCTTCTGCTAACTTACGGTTAGGTTTGTTCTTTTTTTAGTTCTTTGAGGTATAAAGTTAGGTTGCTGATTTGAGATCTTCTTTAGTAATGCATTTTATATCATATACTGCTCTAAACTTCCCTCTTAGCATCTTATGGGATGCTTTCCTGCATCCCCATAAGTTTTCATGTGTTTTGTTGTTTGTTTTCATTTTTCTCAAGATATTTTCTAATTTCCCTTGTGATTTCTTCTTTGACTCATTGGTTGCTCAAGAATATGTCATTTTTTCTTTCCACATATTTGTGAAGTTTTTAGTTTTCCTTTTGCTGTTGATTTCTAGTTTCATTCCATTGGGTTTGGAAAAGATACTTGGTATGATTTAAATATTCTTAAATTTGTTGAGACTTATTTTCTGTCCCAAAATGTGATCTATCTTGGAGACTGTTTTTATGTGCCCTTGAGAAGAATGTATACTTTTGCTCCTGTAAAGTGGAATGTTCCGCATATGTCTGTTTGGTCCAACTGGTCTGTAATGGACCTTATTGTGTAAACATAATAAGGTCTTTTGTTATTGATCTTCTATCTGATTGTTCTATTTAATATTGATGTGGGGTATTGAAATCTCTTGCTATTGCGTTACTTTCTATTTCTTCCTTCAGTCCTGTCAATATTTGTTTCATATGGTTGGATGGTTTGCTCTTAGATGCATATAAATTTATAATTGTTACATCTTTCTAATGAAGTGAACCTTTTATCATTATATAATGTTCTTCTTTGTCTCTTACGGCAATTTTTGGCTTAAAGTCAGTTTTCTCTGATATAAGTAGGGCTGGTCTGGCTCTTTTTTGGTTACCGTTTGCCTGTGTTAACAAAAGATCAATGAGTTCTGTTGAGGAAAAGGGGGAGCTTTATTTTCTAAAAGCAATCTGCAGATTGGAGAGACGCAGCCTTCAGTGCAAAATCAAAGTGTGACCTGAGGTCGGGGTTGGAAAGTTAGAGCTTATAAAGGCCAAAAACACAGGTCAGGGGAGGGGAATCAAGGGAGTGGGGAACAGAGTCTTGATTAAATGATCTTTAAGCCCCATTTCACCAGTCTGTCTTAATTAGCTGGTTCCAGGTGGTCAGTGGGGAGGCACCAGGTGGTCTGTTGGGGTCAGTTGAGGAATTTCTAGTTGCAGTTATTTTCAGGAATTGTTCTTTGACTTCGTTGTGGAAAAACGGGTTTTATAATGCTTTCCAAGGACACAGAGAGTGTGACCATTTCTTCACCCTGCCATATAACTCTTGGTTCTGCTTTTAAATTTTCAATCACAGGGAGTCCATCTTGTCTGTTAAGTGGGGGCATAATTTGACACATGGAATATCTTTTTCTATCCTTTAATGTTTAGCCTATGTGTGTCCTTATACTAATGTGAATCTCCTGTAGACAGTATATAGCTGAATCTTGTTTTCTTATTCATTCAGTCACTCTATATCTTTTCATTGGGAAGTTTAATCCATTTACATCTAAAGCAATCACTGATAGGGAAGGAGTCACTATTGCTGTTTTGTTATTTTTTTCTGCATATCTTCTAGTTATTTTGTCCTTCTTTTCCTCTCTTACTGTATTCCTTTGTTTTTAGTTGTGTGTGTTTGTTTTTGTTTTGACGGTGTGCTTTGATTCCTTTTTCATTTTCTTTGTACATCTTCAATACACATTTTCTTTGTGATTATCATGAAGAATTTATAAAAATATCTTATACTTTTTTTTTTTTTGAGATGGAGTCTCACTCTGTCACCCAGGCTGGAGTGCAATGGTGCGATCTCAGCTCACTGCAACTTCCACCTCTCAGTTTCAAGCAATTCTGCCTCAGCCTCCCGAGTAGCTGGGATTACAGGCGCCTGCCATCAGACCTGACTAATTTTCATATTTTTGTAGAGATGGCATTTCACCATGTTGGCCAGGCTGGTTTTAAACTCCTGACTTCAGGTGATCCATTCTCCTTGGCCTCCCAAATTGATGGGATTGCAGGCATGAGCCACTGTGGATGGCCAAAATATATTATACTTATAACAATCTATGTTAAACTGACAATGACTTAATGTCAATCACACATAAAATCTCAAGTCATTTCTATCTTCCCACCACTGTATATTATCGATGTCACAAATTATATCTTTTTAATATTTTATATACATTAATATAGTTTTATAGTTATAATTATTTCTATGCTTTGTCTTTTAAATTATATACCAGAATTGATTTATGCACCACCATTACAATACTACAGGATTCTATATTTGTCTACATATTTACCTTTTCATAGAGCTTTATATTTTCACATGCTTTTGTGCTGCTTTCTAGAGTTCTAGAGTCATTTCTTTTCAACTTATAGGACTGCCTTTAGCAATTCCTTCAAAGCAGGTCTAATGATAAACTCCCTCAGTGTGTGTTTGTCTGGGAAGGGCTTTATTCTTCTTTCATTTTTGAAGGACAGACACTTTTACCAAATACAGTGTTTTTGGTGGACAGCTTTTTCTTTTCCTTTTCTTCTTTTTTTTTTTTTTTTGAGATGGAGTCTTGCTCTGTTGCCAGGTTAAGTGGTACGATCTTGGTTCACTGAACCTCCGTCTGCTGGGTTGAAGTGATTCTCCTGCCTCAGCCTCCCAAGTAGCTGGGACTACAGGCATGCACTACCATGCCCAGCTAATTTTTGTATTTTTAGTAGAGATGGGGTTTCACCATGTTGGCCAGAATGGTCTCAATCTCTTGACCTTGTG